>NC_082599.1:28786050-29112161 GCF_030936135.1 Gavia stellata
TCGGCCCATGGATCCAGCCTGTCCAGATCCCTCTGCAGAGCCTTCCTACCCTCAAGCAGATCAACACTCCCACCCATGTTGGTGTCATTTGCCATCTTGCTGAGGGTGCACTCGACCCCCTCCTCCAGATCATCGATAAAGATATTAAACAAGACTGGCCCCAGTACTGAGCCCTGGGGAACACCATTTGTGACCAGCTACCAACTGGATTTAACTCCATTTAACTCCTTGAGTTTTACTGTTCTGTGTCACGCAGAACATAATTGTGCCCCTCAGTTTTTTTTTTGTGTGTGTGATCGTAGTACAAGTTCGGAGTATAATAAGAGCAGGATGTTCTTTTGGGGCTGCTGTCAGTTTTTTCTTTTCTAATTTGAAAATCACTAACAAGGCCAGATTTTTTGAAAAAAAAAAAAAATTAAAAACTTTTACACTGTACTTCAAGCATGTCTTTCCATAGAATCAATTTTGCATCCTGTCTGCTGCAAACAAGTTCTTTTTGCATGGCACATGCTATCATTTGGTTACATGGTGGTGAAAAATTGTGCAAGCAATTGTTTAAACATATCAAGAATTGTCCATACTGCCTGTGTAGATACTAGTCTTTTGTTTGCAAAGAAATAACAATGCATGACTCTATCAGATATTGCTTTCCATTTTAATCACATGCTCGCAATTTTCAATTTTAATGATATGTTCATATAGGATTATGGCTAAAAGTAGAAAGGATATAAGTAAACATTTGTATACATCTTTCCATACTTTTCCCTTTTTTAATTTAATACCATATATTAGAGTGAAATAACTTTTTAACACAGAGGCCCTGAGAAATTGAAATGTACTGACTAGCCTAAAGGACATGAAGAATCTTGTTTTTAATGTAATTCTGAATGAAACGCCTACCTTTTTTATAATTGAAAAGATTATATTGATGTTAATCCAAATGTGCTTTAATCGGGGGTGAAAAAACCCCCTCTAATTAGCTATAGCTGTGGTATTTACATTCCAAAGAGGTACTCCAATTACTGGAAATCTTAATTTATGTCTCTAAATGCTGTATTAAGAGTGCTTATTTCAGGAATCACTTACTCTTGTTTAAAACTAGAGCATATTTTATTCTTCTAAGAGACCTCTGTCATTAAATGCTAAGTGTAAACACTTTTGACATTTTAATCCTAAGAATAGAATATTATTATTGCCACATGTAGTAGTAACAAGTTGATATAAATTTGGAGGGAAAAGGCATATGTTCCTGTGTGTGTGTATGTGTGATTGTAAGTTAATGTGTATACCATAGTGGGGAAAGCAGTAGAGTGGGGAAAGCAGTAGAGTGTGGTAGTAATATATTCGTGTTAACACATAATTTCAGATTCTTCTCAGTCAGTTCTTCCTCAATACACATGAACTTCCAGCTTTAAAAACTCCAAACAGCAGTCATTTCTAGAAGAAATAAGGAATTGTTTAATTTTCCTGAAATGTTCGGAAAAACACATGCTGCTATTCAATAGAATTTTCCTGTACTGAAAGATGAAATGAGTATTTAGTACAATTTACTGGGAATGAGCTATATGGCTTTTGTAAAGGAATTTATGTACTACTGATAAGCAACCTCTTGCAAGTCCATGCCTCACTCACTAACCTAAGGCAGTTAGTATAGTCTGCTTTGATTTCTAAAACTAAGGTCCCTCCCCAAAGGAAAGTTATACTTGTTTGAGAGGGACAGTCTTCTAATTTATAAGTGGTGAAAAGAGTAATACAAAGGAAAGGGGATAAATGGTCAGTGGAAAGAAGTCACTGGAGGATCTAAGCTATGGTCTGTCTTACTCAATATAGGTGTAAGTGATCTAGAGAATGGAGTAAAAAGTGAGGTGACAACATGGTGTTACTCTGAAGTAGTAAAGAAAAGGGGTGACTGCAAGAAATTGCAGAAAGATCTTGTGATATTGATTGCATAGGCTGTGAGTGGAAAAGGAAAACAGAGTTTTGATAAATGTGAAATAATATGCAAGGGGAAAAATGATCATAAATTCACATATAATAAGATGGGTTCTCAGCTTATCCTATAGATGAAGTTTTGGAATTATGATCTATGAAAATATCACCTCCAATCTCAGTAATGGTCAAAAAATCAAATACAGTGTTAGAAACTGTAAGATAAGGAATAGAGAACAAAGTAGAAAACCTCACTGTGTCACTGTATAAATCCATGACTACCAAGTGGACTTCCAGTCCCACCATCTCAAAAAGGTTCAGGCAAACATATCAAGGTTGATCAAAGGTATAAAAGATGATATAATATGTATGTGTAGTATGGGAGACATTTAAATGGACTAAATCTTTTTAGCCTGGAAAAGAGGTGACTGAAGGAGGACCTGATGGAGACAACTTACTTATTCATCAATCAGTGCAGGTTTTTCGACATTCTTTTTCTGTTTCAAATCTATTGTTGGTACCATTACAACCTCCGTACCAGAACTGGCCACAAGAGTTGCCATTCTTGTCATAATACCATTTTACCACGTAGTCCCGACAATCCCCTGGTTTCAGAGGTTCAAAGCACCTTGGATCTGAAAGTATATCAGTAAAAGTTAGCTTGGATTCTGGGGCTAAGTTACGTTATCCGTAAGTGCCTCATTCAGTAAGAAAAGCATCCCTTTTTTTTTTTCTTTCTTGCAGTGCCTGAGAGTATAAATGCCTCTCTCAAATTTTAGCCAAATTCCATTTCTATTAATGAGTTACCTGAACAGGCCTAAACAAATACAGGATCAGTTTGAAATGAGACTGCCTAAATCCTGATGTAAGAACCAAGCTTCTCTTTAAATACCTAAGCACACAATTGGTACGCAAGGGTTGTTTGTCATCTGGGTTTGAAAATCTGGCTCTCACTGTGTGTGATGCATGCAGACAGAGCACCCAGATAAACAAAAAGTTATAAAATCTAGTAACTATACTGGGGGAGGGAGTGGGGTTTGCTCATTGGTTTTTTTGCTGCAGACTTGCTACCCAATACCTGAGGGCAGTATTTATTACTTACCTTTTTGGGTTGTTGCTATCTGTGTTTGCAACACAGTTAGGTGGTGATCTTCAGTAGCAGTTACTTTGAACAAAGGATTGACAGCTGGACTCTGAGGTCTGATTTCAGATTTGTCATAAAGTGGGGGAAAACTTGATTCTCTGTGAGCAGAGGTGGTCACAGTGAGATCCTGAGCAGATGGCAGTGGCTCAGTATATCTGGTCCGTGGTGGATTAAGCTGCAAAAGGAGTCAAAATCTTGTAACTTAAAATTCTGTCTGGGCTCAGATGCTAAGAGAAAAAATTGAGAAAATTATGTAGGAAACTTCTGCTAAATAATGTGTGAAAAAATACCATTAACAGCAGGAGGTTTGGACCTCCTTCTAATGGTTATTCAGTACATGACCATAATTCATGACACTGAGAGCTGAATGAAAAGGCAAAGTAATGCCTTCAATTTAGTCAGTAAGCTGAATTCATTCTGTTGAAGCAAAATTTCAGTCACTGCTTAGTCTGTAATGTAAATAAAACAAAAATGGAAGGAACTCCGGGGTAAATCAGTGCTTCTTAACATCTAGTACGCTCATTGGGAATGATCTGACATCTTCAACCTGTCAAGAAATGGGAAATGGCAGGCAGGAGGAACAAGGTACCTGTTATTGACAGAAAAACACATGTACATTATGCTCCTCCAAAGATCTTTTTAGATGTGGAATCCCTTGAGCAAAAATTTCCAAAACTTGTGTTATGGGAACCACATGCTATTAATAAGATTGTCTCATAGATGTGTCCTTGCCTGTATCAAGCCAAGTGACAAATCACCCATTTCCCTATTTCTAGCTAACAGCCAGTGGCTCATCATGGAAATTTTAGACTTTACCTTGATAGAAGTGTGTATTGGGTTTCCGTGGCAAGGTTTTGGTAGTGGGGGGGCTACACGTGTGGCTTCTGTGAGAAGCTGCTAGAAGCTTCCCCTGTGTCCCACAGAGCCAATGCCAGCCGGCTCCAGGATGGACCCGCCGCTGGCCAAGGCCGAGCGAGTCAGCGACGGTGGTAGCGCCTCTGGGTAACGTATTTAAGAAGGAGGAAACCAACTGCACAAGGGCAGCTGGAGAAGTGAGAGTACATGAAAGAAACAACTCTGCAGACACCAAGGTCAGTGAAGAAGGAGGGGGAGGAGGTGCTCCAGGCGCCGGAGCAGAGATTCCCCCGCAGCCCGTGGTGAAGACCATGGTGAGGCAGGCTGTGCCCCTGCAGCCATGGAGGTCCACGGTGGAGCAGATATCCACCTGCAGCCCATGGAGGATCCCACACCAGAGCAGGTGGGTGCCCGAAGGAGGCTGTGACCCCGTTGGAAGCCCATGCTGAAGCAGGCTCCTGGCAGGACCTGTGGACCCATGGAGAGAGGAGCCCACGCTGGAGCAGGTTTGCTGGCAGGACTTGTGACCCCGCGGGGGACCCACGCTGGAGCAGTCTGTTCCTGAAGGACTGCACCTCATGGAAAGGACCCATGCTGGAGCAGTCCGTTCCTGAAAGACTGCATCCTGTGAAAAGGACCCACGCTGCAGCAGTTCGTGAGGAACTGTAGCCCGTGGGAAGGACCCACATTGGAGAAGTTCGTGAACTGTGTCCCGTGGGAGGGACCCCACGCTGGAGCAGGGGAAGAGTGTGAGGAGGAAGGAGCGGCAGAAACGACATGTGATGAACTGACTGCAACATCCATTCACCGTCCCCCTGTGCCGTTCGGGGGGAGGAGGTAGAGAAAATCGGGGGTGAAGTTGAGCCTGGGAAGAAGGGAGGGGTGGGGGGAAGGTGTTTTTAAGATTTGGTTTTATTTCTCATTATCCTACTTTGATTTTGATTGGTAATAAATTAAACTAATTTCCCTAAGTCGAGTCTGTTTTGACCATGATTGTAATGGTGAGTGATCTCTCTCTCCTTATCTCAACCCATGAGCCTTTCGTTATATTTTCTCTCCCCTGTGCAGCTGAGGAAGGGGAGCAATAGAGCAGCTTTGGCGGGCACCTGGCATCCAGTCAGGGTCAACCCACCACAAAGTGTTAAGAAACCAACCCTCCTCTTCAAATTAAGACTTGAATAGAAATTTGCCTCTCTAGCGTTTTAGTATATTGAAGAAGATTTGCAAGGATCTTAATACAGTATAGTACAAATGACTGCATTAATCCCACACATTGATTGCCTACTGAGAACTTCAATATTTCCCCATTTACAGGCCACTACTGACACAGTCAGTTTAAGAAAACTCTTCAGTCATGGTGACTCTGAAAATTGAAGTCTAGGTGAAATGTAAATGTGCAAACAATTCATCCAGTCCTTTGCATACTGCATTTCTTCTCCAGGTCTACAAAAAGGCTGTGTGTATTTCTGATAGTAATTCAACAGTTTTGAAGGTTTAACTATAACCATGGCCAGCCAGAACCAAGTGTGTGAGCATCTAATCACTTAGAACTAATCCTATCTGTGATACTTATCACACGATTTATAGTCAGCACCTATAAATCCAGGTTTACATTTATTTTTCTTAATGATACAGAATGTCAAAATTCACCCTCAGTGTCACACAGATCTGTCTGGAGGTATTACAAGCCCCAAACCTAAATCAATCACACCTACTAAGGGAGCTCTTAGTCAAAGAGATTAAACTGAATTTTGGAAGTGAACTATTTAATTATCAATGATATTACATAAACAATAATCCAAATGATTAATATTGGCTAATCCATTGACTCCTCCACAGTAAGTCAGTAATATTTAATTAGCTCCAATCTGTATTCAATTCACTTAATATTTAAATACCAGTATTGTGGTCCACTATATCCATTCCATGCAGCTACAGAGGTTTATACATTAAATATTTTAGTTGATTCAACAGCTTATAGGGGCAAGCAATGCTCAGTTTTTATCATCAGCTATTTTTAGGCAAAGCAATAAAAACACCCTAGAGAGTTAATGCCAATATACTGTAAAGGTGACAAATATCCTACTCCAATACTAAGACAGTGGCTGAAAAATACCAAAGACCTAATAAGGGAACTAAGGTGATGCACATCTGCAGAAAATATTTATCTATTGCATTAAAACTCCACCTGTCCAATCTATCTGTGCAGCAGCACCATGTTGGAGGGCAGAACCCCAATGCAGTGCAGGAGGAATTTAAAGCTGGAGAATGAAGAGTAACATGAATGAGGAGTCCTAGAAGTAGAGCCCAATGTGGAAAGCAAAACAATACTCAAGGCTTAATAACACCTGGGAAGTGCGTGAACATGACAAGAAGCATTGTACTAACAATCAGCTTGCACATAAATAAATGCCTTATACACTATGTATCTGCTTCAACAGAGATGTATCTGTAAGATTTCTAACTCACTTCTAAGATGAATAAGAACTACAAAAATTATGAGGACTGTTGGCATTTATTGCAACTAAGAAACAGTATTACCCTCTTCCTTCTGTAAGCTTCTGTTCTCAACAAGTAAGTTCACTCTAAAAGTTTTGTTCAAATCTTTTGGTCTAGCCAAATGACGTATTTGCATATTAAAAGACTGGTGAATGCTGAAATAAAGAGTATTTGAATTCAAATAAAGACACACATCTTTTAGAAACATTTGATAACTGTTACTTCTTTACTTACTGTGTAATTGATTCCTTCTGCAGGGAGCGTATAAATCTCTGAAGTAGTCATCTTAGGTAACTGGCTATTAGTATCTTCACTAGCAATTTCAGATTCTGGACTTGGAGATAAAACATTCTCTTTTCTGGTGTAGACTTCAGACTCATTCTCACAGATTTTTGTGATCAGTTTATTTTCAAGAGCTGAAAAGATCAACAAAATGATGACATTTATTAAGGGTAATCAAAAAAAGTCATAATGATTCACCACAACCTTTTAGTGCAGTATTAACCCTAAATCTTTAATGATAGTGACTTGTGAAAGACCATCTTCTAAAGTTATGTCAAAATGCAAATGAGAAGTAATAAAGTAACACACTCTCTGAATTGTTTGATTTTAAGGCCCTTCTGTTCTTTTAAGAAGAAACAATAAAAATACCAAGTCCTTTTTTTAAGCAGAAGTCATAGCTCAACAGTGAAGGAAAAAAAAACAGAGTGAAGGAAAGAAAGTGTTTATGTGTAAGAAGGAAAAACGGGGCGACACATTCTACTTATCTGCACAAAAAAAATTCAGTGACTGGGAATACTTTTATGTTGAATGCTGGAGCCTGAGTCAGAGCCCTAAATTTAATTCCAGCTGGGACCAGAACCTTAGCTTGGATGCTCGTCTCACTGGAGACTTAACTCCATCCACAGGCTCAGCATAGCAAAATAAGTTTATGCTCAGGAAAAATATACTTTATAGGGCTAGTCTGTGGTTAGTCTAGATCAATGTATTTTTTTTTGCATGGCTCATTATAGGTTTCCTCTGGATTTTCTCCTGATTCCAGCTGTGGCCACAGAATTTTTTCAAGCCACAGTTTGAAATATACAATGTACTATCAGACCCCATTCCCTTGTGAATGAAGAGAAACAGAAGAGCAAGCTGCATCCAAAAGAAGCATAAGCTGCCATTCAGCAGGCTGCCTCATCTTGCTATGGGAAAGGCTAAACTCTCATATGCTTATTTCAAGTTCCCTCTTACTAAAATAGTTTCTTTTACCTGAAAGCGTCATGAAGTCATCTATCTGGTAAACATGTTCTTCATCAGGGTCTGTTGCAATGAGCTGTATTTCTTTCAGAAAATCATCATAATGAGAATCAGTCCTTTGAACAATCCCAATGACAAATATCTCAATATTCGTAGCATGGGCCTCTCTTACTACGGTATCCAGTTGTACTTTATCACGAGTGTCCGCTTGTCCATCTGTTATTACAACAGCCACTTTTCTTACTGCCTGGCGTGCTGCCTGAAATAACTGAATGGCTTCTTGGATAGCAGAAGCTGTGTAGGTGCCTTCTCCTAAGTAGGGCATTTTATCAACCGCTGATTTCAGGTATTCTTTGGTTGTGTATTGCTTCAGAGAAGATACCAACTCCACTTTATGGCTGAAGTTGATAATGCCAATGCGGGCTGTAGCGTGGTTGGCTGATACCTTGTCAATGACTGTTTTCATAAAAGTTTTGATAAAATTGAAGTTATCTGGTCCAACGCTTTCTGAACTGTCAATGACAAATACTAGTTCCAGTGGTGTTACTCTACATCTGATACCACAACCTAGAAGGATAACCATTTCAGACATTTTATGAGAAACCACCTTCATACAAAAGAATTTAACTGATGTATCAGATTTACAGTCAGTTAAAGCTCAATTAATGAATTAATTTTTAGTTACTGATACTGGTAAATAGAAACAGAGCTGGACCAAATTAATTCTAGTATAGCACTGGCAACATAGTGAGCATTGTTTTTACATCAATGGTATCCTCACACACACATATGTAGAGGACAATTCCATTCAGTCAATATAAATTTAGTGTGTTTTATTAGAACTATTTTTTTTCCATACTGGAACGCTTACCACATATTTCATTGATAAGTCTGATAACTTCTTCTCTCTGAAAAAGAGTATCAAATAATTTGCTGTGTGTTCTAGTTTTAATTATGCTGAAATCTATTTATTTAAAAATATGTAGGCAATGCAATGCCCCATAAACAACCTTGTGTAACATCAAATAACCTTTAAATATTTTCCCAAAATAAACTCCTATCTATTAAATTAATTCATGTACATACCGAAAGACCAGGTTCACCTTTTCTTCCCCAAATTCCCTGAAAACGTGTAGAGTGAGATAATTAACAAAAGCCAAATTTCTATTGTATAAAATTAAGTAATATGAAATTGTGTTTTACCTTTGGTCCTGGAAGTCCTGGGTCTCCAATCTCTCCTTTGGCACCTTTGCTCCCTGGATCACCTTTATCTCCATAGTCTCCCTAATTTAAAACAACCATATGAAACAAATACAGTAACTCCAGTTTTGTTGATACCCAGAGCTGGAGTTATGGTTCAATGATTTTTTAAGATAAATTTTCTGATTTTTTTTTGTGTGTGTGTGTGGCTGGTTTATCCTGTATGTATTATGAAGAGAACATCTGAAAGCAGGCTCTCAGAGAAAGCAAGATGGGCAGTAAAAAAATCTTTAAGAAATTTCTATGAAAAATTACCTTAATTCAGGAGTGAGGGGTAAAGACATCTTTATGCAAATGTCAAGAATACATAATTTTTTACTCTTCTGTGATTTTTCTTGAACTCTAAAACAACGTTTATACTGGAGCTATGTTAATTCAGACCTATGGAGAGACGTTACTGCCTCAGATCAGCCAATGTACTGAAACTCACACCAGCTTTGTATAGAACCCCCACAAAAAATTGGGAGCTTGCAAAGAACAGAGGAAAAGGCATGCTTGGACTGTTACATCCATTGGAAAATACCTTCGCAAGCAATTCTGCAGTTTTTTCCCCAAGTGACTAGACCTTTTGATTTCCAAAAAGAGAAAAAGTTCAACATTATGGCATTTCAAGAGACAGTTTTCACATAACGCAGGTCTGAAACATGCTATCAAAAGATTCAGGTTCTAAATTAGACATTTCTTCAAGAAGGAGATTGTGCAGCACAGTTTTTTACTTCTCTCTGGAAGTTACTGACCACCTTACCTTTTACTTGAAACTTCAAAGTTTAGAAATTTATCTAGATTACTGTCCATTTTGATATTATTCCTTATTATTAGCCAGCCAACGGAATCACATAGATACCTCCTGCATTACAGCACTCACTTTGGTGATTGCTATCAATTTTAAGGAACCCTTTTGACTCTCAGACTGATTCTGATCTTATTCAAACTGGTATAAACCTGAAAATTGTACATAGTGCCTCCACAGCATTAAGAAAACCCGTCTCCCCTAAGTAAGCTCTTGGAAGATAGTTTCTATTCTATTTATTTCACAAAATCATAATATCCAGCAAAGGATATTACTTTCCATTACCTGTCCATGAATTGAATCTAACCTCATGAAAGTTAATGGCAGCATAAGGGCGAGCAAATATGATCTACTGATTACAGTGGTGCTGCTACGCTCTTATACATACATATACTAAAACCTGATCTCTTTGGTGTTTGGCACCTATATGAAATTCCTACTGAACTAAACCATTACTTTTAATCTGTGACAAGTCTGCTATATTAACAGCAAACAGAAAAATTGTATTTGGAGAGATTTACATCGGGTCATGAAGATTAGTCAAGATGAATATGAAGAACAGTGAAAATATTGCAATAGTTATTATACTATGTAGCATTTGACATCTGAGAGAAAACAGAATTGGGAGGCAGAAGTTGGAATCTCTGTGAAAGAGCTTGATATATCTTCACTGTTGCATAAAAGCTCCAAGCTGTATTAGCTTGAATAATACAGAAGTCTGAGAAAGTGCTACATAAGGTGAGCTACTGTAGACCATAGTACCATGAACATCATTACTGCAGACAACAAGTGGCTGGGGCTCTGAATGGGTACTGCCTGCCTCAGGTGACTACAGAAGGGATTGAACTCTTATTGGGGTAACTTCTTAAAATTAGGGAGCCTGATCATCTTTGCTCTCCCATGAAGACTGCCATGGTTTTTTTCTTCAGGCTTTCCAGACAGATCCTTCATAATAAATTCAGTATTTCAGTGATGGTGTAATTATTGCAGAGGGGCTGCCCAGCTGGCCCAGGCATATGCTGTGAATTAAAGGTGGTGTACTGCATCATGCATTTACATCAATGCTCATTCCGCCTGGGCACACTGTTCTTACTTGTGTATGCACATAGTTGGTCTGCACATCCACATTGACCATGAGCCTTGGTTTCCTTTGGCTAGACTGTTCCCATCAGAAGCTGCACATCTGAAAATCACTAATAAATAGCCAAAGTATTTAAATTCTCTTTGCGCAAAATTTGTTAAATGGAAATAGCTATGTGTAGGAAATTCTTACCATTTTTGTATCCACTAGGAAATTGTTCAGTAAGAAAAGATTCAAGCTTGGGCTTCAATCATTCATTGTAAAAAGATGAGTCAAATAAAACAAAGCCCTTAAAGACATTAGTCAAAAAGCAATTCTTTTTTTGTCAAAGCTTGGCAAATAAAAAGACATTTTGTAATACCTGAAAAATATCTAAGACAACTGAATATGTAATTTGACTAATATTATTCTCCTGCTAACAGGTATGACTTCATTCTAGATCCTACTTCTGAGCCTGGTCCTTAAAGACAATTAGGATTTTCACAGACACCAAAGCTGACAGTAAGTAGTAGGCACTTACCTTGTTAGCTATACAAGGCAATGTCTTTAGTCTTTACCTTCTATTTATCTTCAAAGACCTGTCACACCAAATAAGCACTAAAGGAAGAAGAAACTACCTTTTTTTCCTTACTGCAAACCTATGATTTACCTTTGGTCCAGGAAGGCCAATTCCTATTGATCCTTTTAGTCCAGGAAAACCTTGATTTCCTTTTTCTCCCTGAACAGAATATGGAAAGTAAGTTTAACTGAAAATTGAAGTAAAACCTATGCTGTATCTATTCACTTTATAACATGCTGCATCACAGAGAAAGCCAGATATTTGTATTATTCAATGAAGCACAGAATTTTCAAGACAGAAGTGGTCTGAAGCTGGAGAAATAAGCAGTTGGGTATGATTCAGGACACACATGAAGCCTTTGTAAAGTATATAATGAAGAATTTATTCCTGATTAATTAAATGAAATACTGTCATTTCACTGAAACAGATGCAAGAAAAAGTAACCTCACTGAGGCTCAGACAGTTATTCATCCAGACTACAAGCAGTAAAATGAGGTCCCACACACAGTTTCTCTGGAAATACACACCCAGAATCTCTGCAGGGTTGACTTAGTTTTTCTGATCTTAAGTAAATAAAAAGACATCTCTGCTTTTCACAATGTGGAGAGCAGAACATCTTTCTGCTGATACTTCAAAAGACAGTATCAGTCCAGCTACAAAGTTCAAATTTGTTTATAACGATTGTTACACATGCCCTGCTGCACGCACACAGACTTGAAAAGCATGTTCATGCTAGCAGTGTTGGCATACAACATGTTATAAAACACAGCTGTTGTAAAATATGTACAGAAAATCCTTCACAGCATCTGGCTCCCAGAAACTTTCTTGCTTTATTTAACAGGGTAACACTTTTTTTTTTTTTCCCCCCAGATCAACTGCTGTATACATTTCAAACACAGCTAGAGGTTAGTATATTCCCTGGTACATAAATGCTTCACCATAATCCACATTACATACATAATTCATGTGACAGCAGTGCCCGGTGCAGATACCAAAACCAGCTCCAGAGAATGTCAATGACATCAAGAGCAGGCATCACCTGTACCAAACCTAGCCTATGAGATGCAAGTACGAGGTTAGTTAGATTTATTTTTCAGTCAAGAGCTCTCAGACTGTGTCACTAAAGCATCTTTTAATACTTGTATAGCTGCTCACAAATAGGCCTAAAGGGGTTATATTGCTCATAATGGGCAGAGAAATACAAAAATGTTTCCAAATTTATCAAGACTCCAGCCTTCACCAAAGGCACACTAGTGCAGAAGGACTGACCACTGACCATTCCTGCTGTGCTGGATAGGGGCTTATGGATTTCTGCAGGCAGAGAAGGTACTGCACGGTGCACAGCCAAGTCAAACTGCTCTTCCTTATACTCAAGGAACTTGTACTGTCTCCCATGAGTTGTGAGCTCACCAGGAGTTAAGACAATGAGATGCAGCTCCTAGAAGAGGCAGTATACTACGAGTCATGGTCCATGGATGGTTTTCCCTGTCCAAATTCCAGATTTGACTGAGATCCTGCCAAGATGGGAGATTGTGCTTGCACACAGGTCCATTGTGGTCTTGCCCCATGATGGGCATGGGGCACCCACTGCCCTCCACTGTTCACGTCTCCGCTGGAGCACTGCCTTTACGGCCCTGCCCTGCAGGAGCCTCTTGGCTCACTAGCCCTAACTTAGGGAGCTAAAATGCTCCACTTGTCATCGGGGCTACCTATCACTGACCTGCTAACTGGCAGCCTCTTGCCTCTGTAAGCAGAACTTCTGCCCTTCCCCTCTCCCCAATTTCTTACAGCAGCAAAAATTCAGACACCGTTACGTAGACTCTAGAGACTGGAAAAGAAACTGTGCTGCACCAAATTACACAGCTGATTTACCTGGGAAAAAAAAAATATTCCTGCAAATAGGGAATATTCCTAAGGCAATGGGCTCCACAAGGCAATTTATTTTGCACTGTTGCAGAACGCACAGTGACTATTTAATCTAATTTACTTTAAGTGACTTTTTAGCAGGACTGTGGTTCCTGGGTCCTTCATGTAGGTTATTAACGCAAATGGCTTTTAAACATAGTGAAACAGTGTGCCAGCTTGTTTCAATGCTTGCTGTCCACCACTGAGACTGACTATCCTTCCTGACTAGGGTCATCACACAGCTTCCTGATTAACACCTTTGCAGATCTGCAGAGCACATACGTATGAACCAGAATTAGGATATGCTGTGTATTCCAGTGGTCCTTCAATAATAATAAACGTCAGATCTGACAAAACTATAGATTTATTGCTGCCATTTGTTACAGCCCATTTGACATTGTTAGGATGGTGTTCAGGCAATGAAAACTGAATGAGACCTACTGTTCTAAAAAAATTCATACTTGTACAGCTGACATTTCTCACAGGCACACATGTGAGTTTTATCCTTTAAAACGTCAACTGCAGAACCAAATCCTGCTTCCTCTACTTGTGCAATCAATCAACATAAGAAGGATTTATCATAGATACCATAACTGAACATTTAGTAAAAACCAAGAAGCATGCTGTATTAATTTAAAAATATTTATTGCTTTGCCAGTTCAATCCACGTACATAATTAAATTCAAACTTGACCATCAGCCTTATCATAAAAACCAAAGTGGTATGCATGTAAAAATGCAGACCCTTGGATCCCTGACCCTAATATCCTGCTAGATTACTGATCAATAAGCAAACTTCCATGTAAAAATGTCATTCTATGAACTGAGTGCAGATCTGAAAATGTCTAGACTGTGGTTTTGAAAGGAAACCAAGCATAAAAAAAGAAGACCTGTGAATGTAGCTATCAACATAAAGTTACTCAAAAACCATCTCATATTTGACATTCTGTTCTTAACATATGCAGACTAAGGTCTATGTATATATATAAAAAAATGCAGGAGTATAGTAACTTTAAGCTGATGAAGACTGGCCAAAAAGAATGAAGCTTGACATGGCTGTGAAGAGATAGAAGGAGAGAAGAGACAGACAGAAGCTCAACAAGCATCAGCGTATGGAGGAAACAGGTACTACAGGAGCAAGAGAGTTGCCAAAGTTATTCAGAAAGAAGTTATTCCTAATAATTATATAAAAATAATCATAATTACAAAAAGCGATTGTTAAGGGAAGAAAATTTAAGTGACAAGACTGTACCTACACAACTTGTGAAATGCTACAGAAACACCACCAGCTGAGTTTGATCCACCACATCATTACAGTTTTGGTTTCAAACCCAAAGACAAAGACCTTCCATAGCCAGAGCACATGTTACTTTCCTACATCCCTAAATTCTACATCCTTACATTACAAACATGCCTTTGTTTGTGTGTGTCAGTGGACTGTGTTATTCCACTGGAAAACTTCCATGATGAAACTGAGTTCTCTACACTTCTAAAATATGCTTTAGATATTTATGCACTGAAGTGCCAACATAACATCCAAAACTCTATGTGTATCTATATGGAGAGAGAGAGAGATGGATGGATATGTACACACTGAGCATATTTTGACTAACCTTTGTCTTTTTTCAGGAACAGAAAAAATATTATATAATCTGTATATTTTTTCATGTACCATCAGATGCATTTGATTGCTGAAACATTTCTGTTCAGAATGGCAATTGCATTTTTATAAATAACCTCACACACCCACAGAATTAACAAAGATATATCCCAAGCATTAGATTCTGGAAACACACCAGAAATGTCTATTAAAGCCAGGCAGGAAATAGTTTTCCTATACCATAAAGCCATACAGAGATAGCAGAAGTTTTTCTATTTTCCACAGAATAGAGCAAAGAACCTTCAGAGATTCAGCAAACAAAGGAAGAAGAGAAAAGAAAAGTTCCTTATGCCCTCACATTAAAATACGTAATAGCTTTGTGGTTACTGATAATAATTAATATAGAAGAAAACTGCAAAGAGATCAGAACCAAAGGTGTAGACAGTCATGACTCTAACCATGTAGAGATCTGTATCTAGGAAAGTCCTGACACAAAATAAATCAGAATCTGTTAAAGAGAGTTCTACAATAAGGAGAAAAGAAAGAACACAGTAAAGTATGGTTTTATGCTATGAAACACCTCACAGTGAAAAAAGGAAGGGCTCTCTGCAGTGTAAAAAGGGAAATGATTGAACATGAACATAAAAATAGAAGACATTGAAGCTGGAATCAGAGCAAGTACTGAACAAAACAAATTCAGAAGGAATTGGTGCTTTTTTGGTAAAGCTTGTATGAAGTAATTCCATGCTGAACCAAAGAAAGGTTCTCCTCTGAAACATTTTGCCAACAAGGTACATTTTAATGATTTTTTTGTTTTGTTTCAGCGTGTCACTATTTTCCAACAAAAGCCTATTTTGTCAATGAATTCCCTGGCGGCTTTAGTGTCTACAGCCAACTGCAGTATAGAGAGGCATCTTTCCTAACCCAGCTAAAACAGTGCCCCTTTTACTGAATCACTGGTGGTTTGATAACCTAGAGTTGGAGAGCTGAGCACAATCCTCCTGATCCAGGGAAATATTCGATCATATGCTCAACTTTAAGCACACTGATATAAGAGAAATAACTAGGAGAAACTTGGGTTGTTCTCCACTAGAGCCTCCAGTTTTAAGAATTGTCTTCCACACATTTGTGACAAGGCCATTTACTAACTTTGTATGTTCAGAATATGTTACCATGTTTGCGTTTCTCCTTATAAGGAGAGACGTTGTGGTTATGGCTGGAACTGGGTGAGTAAAAACCTGATGAAGAGTATGTGGGAGACCGGCTAATTTCTTTTATATTCCTGTATGTGTTGCTTGACTTATTTTGACATGGTAGATCTCTGTTACTGGCTTGTACAAGGGCATCCAGAGAAAACCCTGGATGTTTTCTTTGTAGCGTCCTTTAAATCTAAGTTAATCAGTAAGATGTGGCAGAGATGATACTTTTTTCCCAGGTTAAATATATTTGTAATGACATGAATAATAGGAAAGCAATAGGGTGCCACCAATACTGAAAACTCAACAGTTAAAGTAAATATTACATACCTTATGAACAAGAAACTTAAATATACAATGAACATTTGCCGAAGTTCACTGACTCAGTGGCAAAGAGAAAAACGGACAATGAATCTCCTTAAGAGACAGTGTTGAGAAGAAACTGGACAGATATCACATGAAACTGGATTACCTTGCTTCCTGGTATGCTGTCACCAGGGGGGCCAGGTCGACCAGGCAAGCCTTTCTGTCCCATAATACCCTGTAACAGTCAGTGGGGCAAAAAAAGAATAATTAGGAAGTACACTCTATTCCTGGTAACACGAAGGAAGCCATCCCAAAGTCACTGCAAGCAAAAAGTGATTATAGTTCTGATTCTTCTTTGGTTTATGATTTCTCATGGTGGGCCTTAGTAATTATCCTTGGCAAATTCCCAGGAAAGCAAAGGAACAATTAAGCTGAAGATAATTAAAGAATAAAATTTGCCCATGACACAGTGTGATACTTTTCCCAGTTTTTCCCAGGTAGAAACCAACAGAAACCATCTTTATACAACAGCTTCGTGCAATCACTCCACACAAGGGAGGCACAACAGCAGAGGCACAAAGGACCAGAGCAATAAAACCCAGCACAAGTAAATCTGCCAGGCATGTGAGTTAGTTCCTGTGCACCATCTACATATGCCCAGCCCCTGTGGTGCCACAGTCTCTGGGAGCACCCGCCATTCAGCAAATTGTAAGAGGGAGGGGAAGAGAAAAAAGCCAAAGCAGCACCTGCTGATTTGTGTCGATACAGTCAAAGCCAAGTAAAGGCCTTGTGCTTTGGAGGCAGGCTAATCTAACATTTCAAAATGCATCGCACCAACCTTGGGACCAACCATTCCGCTTCCCCGTGGCCCTGGGGGCCCAGGATAGCCTCTCACTCCACGGTCTCCCTGAAAATAGTCACATAAATGTCAGTAATTTATGACCTATCAACTGTTACATCTCTCATCCACTTACAAAGCAGTCAGTCACACTACTGAATTTAAAAAGCAAAACAAACTTTACATACATAAACAGTTGCTTTATAGATAGATATAAAAAAAACCCCCAAAATACAGGCACCCACATTATTTAAGCTCTAGGTGAAGAACGTTATTCCCCAAGCAAAGGTCCACGTGATCAAAATCACCAACAGAGTTAGGACTCTAATTTGCAAACTTATCAGCTACAGAAGAAAGAGAAAAGCAAACTCATTTGGAAACAATACCATTTTTCCATCACGTTCTGCAGGGGCTTACCAGGATGGACAGGAAGCTTACTAGTGGGACACAACAGTGATCATGCCCTTTACTGATACTGTGCTTGTTCTGAAACTAGAGACATTTAATTTCCAGAACTGTCAAACTAATGTGTTTATAAAAACTAAATGAATTTTAATAGCATTGATATAGAAGAACAAAAAGAACAGCCCTCTCTTTGTTTTCTTAAAAAGCCTTAATGCATATATGTTTAGCTTGATTTCTTAAGGAATTGAGGCTTAAGTGATACTCTGCCTGTGTTTCTGCTTGTCTGTGTTAGTCCTCTTTTTTCTCCCAGTATATTTTGAACTCATCAGTTGATTTCAGCCAAATTAATCAGAAATGTAGAGGCCTTGAGCATATTCATTTTCGATAGTTTTGGTGATAATCAGAGGTTGAGTAAAGGAGAGAGATTCAATTTATGCTTTTAGTGGGGAAAAAAAACCCAGAGATGGCTCATCCTTAACCTGCAGGCAGACAGAAGGCAGCAGCTGGCTGGCCACAGGGAATGTGGGGAACGCTGAGCCCAGTGCTGCCCCTCGTGCTACAGACAAGCCCAGCAAAGGAGATGGGGGTTAGGGGACATTACTTGCAGAGGGAAGGCATGGGGACATAAGAGGCAGAGTTGTTTTCCTCAGTCCATAATTGTACAAATGAAGGAATAGGCACACATTCAGCACATGATTACTAGAAAACTCCCATCAGTTTGAAAAGGAAAAAGAAATCTATAACTGATACGTTATAGATGCAGAAAATTCTGAATCAGGTTTAGCAAATGTCCCTAAACCTATGCCTGTGCAGGCAAGTGCAGAAGAAAGAAATGTTCTGATAAGCTATTGATCACCCAGTATTTTAACAACAGAGCCAAGAAGAAATCGTATTTCCTGACAAAATAAAAAAAAAAACCCCATCATAAAAACTCTTCATTGTACTGGTTTTTGCACTCGGAAAAGCTGTAGAAATGGCTGTGACTGCAAAGGGAGCATTCTAACTAGGTGAGAGGTGCAAGTATGAATCACACAAATCACAGATGACACTTGAGTTGTAGTAGGTGAAAAAAAACAACATATCAAACTGATTAAAAAGGAAGGAAACAAAAGTACAGAATCTTTTACTGACTTCCTTTACTTTCTGGGAAGAATGTGTGCAGTCACGACGACTGCTTTCAGGTGAAATGCCCAAGGTTCATTCTCTAATGAGAGATGACTCCAATCTGTGTTTTTTATATATGACTATGATACTCTCACGCTAATTTCTGACATATGTCCTATTTATGTAAATATATTAGGGCCCAAACTATGCTCAGGTTTGATGGATTTGGAGAGCTGGGAACCTCTGAATCCAAAGGCTTAGACTGAGCTTATAATGCTTTCCTTCTTGAAGTAACATTTGGCTTCTGAATTTATTTTCAATTCCTCTTTCTTCCAAAGCACTGGAGTGTTTGAGTCAGGACATAGGCATGGTACATGGATGCTCTTAGCTTTAAATTGCTGTGTCAGCTGATTGGGTTAAACTGATTGCCATGTTCAGTCAGGAGGAAATTTCTCCCTCAGATTTGATCAGAGAGGGGAGTTTGTTCTTTTCGTCGAGTCTGGTTCAGAAAAGGGAACTAAAGAGAGAGCTACTCTCTTTAGTAGTGTTACTTTTCTTCAGATGACCCAAGGCTTTTATATCACACCCTCCCTGCTAATGCAAAGAGACAAGATATTGGCAATGCTCTTGAACATTTTGCCTTTTTTTTTTTTCCCCCCAATTCTAGCTATAAACTCTTAAAGGTTACAATCTTAAGTACTTAAAGATTGTAGCACTTAAGTCTGGTACATGGTGCCAGGAAATGCCCCTCTGCAGTGGGATGAATGGTAGATATTCCTGATCTTTTAAAACATTCCCGGTCTCTCAATTCCTCCTGCAATGCATTTTCTTACAATTAGCTTGCGATTGTCGTATTACTGGGAAATGTAGTCATCTTCCTGTTTAGTACTATCTATTATCAAAGGAATAATGATTGGTCCTCAGTGTCCCTGCAAACCATAATACAAACTTAAGATGTTTGCAGGAGAACTCTTCACGAGCAGTTGCGCAGAGCAGCCAAGGCTTTCCCTGCTCAAGCCTCCCTCTGAAACCTGCCAGAGGTGCCAGAGCTAAGAGGTGGATATACAGATAAGGCTTTGATTATAAGGTTTTTTTCAGAGATCCTGGGCTGCTGTGGCCTGTGAAACAGCCTGTAAGCTGCCATGATGGAAGTTGAATGGGAGGTTACCAAACAAGTAAATGATTCCTTATGATCCAGTATCCAATATACCTACACCCTGCTCTTAGACCAGCCCTGACCAAAAAGAGCATAAGGGTAACTTGAAGTCATCTGCCTCTTCCTCCCATGGGTAACACATTCTTACCCAGGGTCGTTGCAGGTGAAGGATTGAATTTTAGCCTCACATGCGTAGTTAATACCAGATGTCTCACTGAAAAGCTCTTTTGTAGAGCTTTATAGTAATCCTCAAAGTTTCTGTATTTCTTGGCTTAGAGAAAAAGACTTTTATTTTGCTTTATGAGTTGCGAAGTGGAGCAGTTCTTTTTTCTAAGGTGTGACACTAAACTGTCCTCCAGGGAATTCATTTCAAGAAGGATTAGTACTGTTCTTTGATGAAGTCTAATTTATTTCCTGTATTGTGCTTGTAGACAAGCTTGTCACCATCAGCAAAACAGTGAACTAGGAAAACACCACTGAAACAAGAAATAAAGAGCTGAATCAAGACAGTACAAATTATGGGATTCCAATGTCTATTCCATACCATTTGTTCAAGAAAATTCACTAAATGACCTAATGGTCACCTGAAAAATAAATATTGGCTTCCAAATATATACACCTCATTTACTGTGAAACGTGTATTTGATACTGAAACATACAACAGACACCGCAATACTCTCTTTAGTGAGAACTAGTGGATATAATGGTATTTCTAAGAAGAACATATTAAAAAAAAGACATTGCATCTCTACTTTCCACATTTTAGTTCAAATAGTCAGAGCCCAAGCTGCAAAAGTTATTTGTATTGCAACTGGATCCAGCCCAAATGTTCATGCACTAGGGACTACGCTAGGGGTTTTAATAATCCTTCTGCTATCCAGTTACTAAGAATGAAGCTTGCTTTATTTCTAGTGCTGGGCTCTAGCTCTTGAATACCTGTAACCCACCTCCTAGTTGGCAACAGTGCTTTTAAATCAATTTTTTATTGTATTCTGACATTATGTGCTTCTGTTTTAATGCTACAGAAAATAGGGTGCTGCCAGGACTGAATGCATCCCACATGTTCCAATTTTGTTTTCATGTGAATTTGACCTCTGATACATAACATTCCTATGCAGCAGTGTGCACATATGTGAGCCATTTCTGAAAGTGGAGAGAACAGAACTCTGATTCAGCTGAGTGGAACATTCCTATATAATGATACTCAAAGGAATTTCAAATTAACTAGTGTGTAAATTTATGAGTCTCTTTTATCAAATAAATGTTCTTTTTTATAAGCAGAGATTGTTGCTGTTCTTAATTTTTTTAATGTGGAAGGGATGAAAGGTAGCCAGTGCACTTACATTTTAGTTGAAAAAACCAAAAGACTGTCCATTTTATGAACCAAGTTCTGCGGTTCTTCTCCCTCCCAAAATCAGGGAGGGGGAAGAGATGTTTATATACTTAATTTCTTTCTTTCTAGTCTACTCTACACCATGTCTAGTGTGGCACAGAACTAAATCACAGATGTGACTATCTATTTGGATAATGCCTGCTTTGGTGCAGCAGTCACACACTGCAAAAGCTACAGCTGCTCACCACTTACAGAAACAATATGCACTTTTCCCCGTAGGATTAACACACCAATCTAGGTGCATCACAAAAAAGTAAAAAATACAAATTAAATTTTTATCAGATGTTTTTAACTCTTGATTTTTTTTTTAATTTTCTGACAGTGACTGTTAGATGAGCACTAATCTGAGCAGCCAGAGTTGATGGGTAATATCACACGGCAACACCATCAAATCTGTAGATCCACGCAAAATTTTTCATACAAAATTTGATGTGAGCATGATTTGCCCTAATTGTGTTGTGTTACTTGCAAAGACAGCTACTCTACAGGGTTCTTTGTAATACAACTTCTCCTAGAACAAGATGCCAGTTCTCCATAACCCATGGATATGGTGCATTCTGAATCTACCCTACAACTGGTTATTATGAGTAGAAACCTCTGCTTGATAAGCAGCTTCTAACTCTACGTGTCCATCAACAGATAGTGCTACAGGCCCAATAGCAGTGAATTTGCAACCTGATGTTTACACTGTATGCAATGTGCAGAGACCTGCCTAATCTGCTCCTGTGGACTGATCACCCGCTGGAAGTAGAAGTACATGAAGAGCACTTCCAGATCAGATCATCTAGTTTAGCTTCATCTGAAGGAAATCCGCTCAGACCTCTTTTTGGTCTGGAAGCTACAGCACAGTAAATGGGTCCACTGGAAGATTCACTTCAGCAGCACATTTCCTATCCAGCCTAGAACACCCATGCAGATCACCCGAGAACACTCTGAGATTGTACATGTGGCTGCCTGAACTAGACTGACTGCACATGCTAAGGTCTTGCTCCTTAGGCTGTATCACAGCCAGCTCCC
This sequence comes from Gavia stellata, assembly GCF_030936135.1. Lineage (NCBI taxonomy): Eukaryota > Metazoa > Chordata > Aves > Gaviiformes > Gaviidae > Gavia > Gavia stellata. The sequence goes on from NC_082599.1 coordinate 28,808,329, forward strand.
ACAACCACAGGAGGCCTTGTTCTACGGAAGCTGTGAAAACACAGCTTCCTTTGCATCCATGTTTTTCAACAATTTGGTTCTTAGAATCAAGGTACCCAATTCTGACAATTTTTGTGACAATGGAGATGACTTGATGGAAATGAGGAAGATACTTTTAATTTACATGACAGCCCTGATCTGACCTGAAATTGTCAGACAACACATGAGAATAGTGGTAACAATTTATCAGTGTGCCTTTGCCTAATCTTTTGCTGGCTTCTTTATAGATAATGAGTTAGGATAAGAGTTTCTATTATTAGATATTCCATTATATTATTTCCTGTTGTAATTAAATACTATTAAATTATAAGAGCCTCACCTTTTGGTCCCAGCTATTTCACTTCTGCTCAGTCAAATTCAGGTTGTCCTATTGCCAAATTTATTATTAATTGATAACGTTCAACTAACAAAACACAGGTCACATTCCTCCACAAAAAGATACTACCAATAAACCTCCTTTACTAATACCGTGAATATACTTCAGCTCACAGATCTGGCGGGATGGTAATACTTCTTATGCTGTTCATAGGTGGAGAAGAGACTGACAAGTAAGGATTTGATGTCTTTATAAAGGCATATGAACAACTCACTTCAACTGGCAATGATTTACATCGCTTAGAGCTGAAAGTGAAAACTCTAAGTTCTAGAACAGCTAATCTATGATTTAATTAAATAGTTATTATATCATAAGACTTACAGTGGTTTAAGAATAACTGTGATAGAAAGACTAGATCCCATGTTCTCCACTGTAAAAAAATTGATATATTTTGTTTTACTTTACAGCTCCTCCCCTCTAATGCATTTTATGATACCATATTGTACTTCCATCATTCATGACCTGGGTTGGAGCTTTCCTAATAATTATACAGCCAAAGAATTGCTTGTGCCAGCAATTACACGAGTTCATGACTATAAAAACAAAAGGCACTTGTGACCCACTTTTTGATCTCTCATATAAGCCAGGCACTATGATTTTCCTAAGTGTATTTCTGTATACCTTGTATATTTGTGATACTTTTCAGAAACAAAACCACAAACATTGATTTTAAAAATTCTAGTTGTGAGAAATTTCACTGTAATTATTCTAGTGGTTTCCTTTCACTTAAAAAAATATCAGAATCTTTTATTTCCATTTTGGGTTTAACTCAGATTTCTTTATATTAAACCCCTATATTCCCACTGAAATTCTGATTTATATATCTGGGTTTGTAATCTTTCAAACATGGCATCACAGTGGGAAACCATCTTATTTGATTACCTGACATGACCTTCCAATTCCTTTTCTTTGGGAAACACTACTTTCCAGAATTATGCATTTAGGAAGCGAGGGGGAATTCCAGACATAATGATGCCCCTAGACATTCTGTAGCTGTAAGTTACACTTTTATCAATACCTGCCTTAATGTTTTCACACAAGATTCTAGGCTTTTAATGAAATGGTCTTCTGTAGTACCAATAAAAATGTCTTATAAGACTGTATTGTATCAAGTCTGATATCTCTATTTTGAAAAGATATGATCTCATATAAAAAAATCTAATTAGTTTAGTCGTATGTATTTTCTGTAAGTCTATATTGAGTAACATAATTAAAATTACTTTTAGTTCTTTAGTAGTTTGTGTCATGGGCCAGACCTTGCATTACTTTATGTGAAATGTCTTGTATTAATAAGCGGTAATTCAGAATAGAAGCAGAAAGCCAGGTTTCCCAGATCCCATTGTCAGGCCATTTTATGGTCATTCTAAGGTCAGGTCATTCTAAGGATGAATGTCCTTCAGATTTTCCTTTACTATGGATATGTTTTTAAGAGATTATTGTCGTTTATTTTAAATGGGAAGGCTCACGTTCTGGGAACTGAAGTTGAAAGTTCCTTCTGTTTGGGAAAAAAACTTGTTTGGGCGATATTTATTTTGCTTTCTCCTGCAACAGGCTGCCTGTTTCCTATTTCACTTATGTAGTGAGGAAATCATTAATAAAACCACTCTAAGGGATATTTTAAAGCAATTTCTCGTATGATTTTAGTCTTAAGTCTCTTTTTTCGAATTTTTTATAACATAGTAATTGCAATGCGACTTTTTAGGTGAATTACATACTGCTTAGAACTTAGTAACAATTAGCTATTCTGTGTTTTATGAAAAAAACTCGGAAGTGTTTCAGTGTTGTATTTCTAATCCCTTTATCGGTTTTGCTTTTTTTTTTTTTTTGCTGCCAAGTTTTGCCTCTAAACTAATAATAATTTTAGATGAAGGTTTATAGTCTTCTCATTGGAATTAATTTCTAGAAACTTTAAATATATCTCATTAGTTCGACGTAACCAACATTTCCCCTGAGTCCTCTGGGGCCTTGTCCCTTGCACTTCTGTAGGAGAAAGGAAGTGCATAATTATTAGGCAATACTCTGCTTGTGTTGGATTCTGACTTTCACATGGAAACTCCAGCGTCTAGAAACATCCTGCGTCTTTGGATGTATGGAAAACCTGTAGATTTGCATCAAATCTGGGGATAAAGCAAGAACTGGTTTGTATCTATCATGGCAGAAAAGTCTGTCGCAAACTTTTCTTTTAACTGAAATGGAAAGTGGGAGATGTCACATATATGCCATTCTAATCTAATGCATTTTTTGGAAGATGTTTGTCTACCTTGCCTACTAGTCAGTACAATGCATGTACTACCATTGTACAAATACCTTTGGTCCGGCATCTCCCACGCCTTTTGGGCCTGCTGGTCCTGGGGGGCCTGCTGGTCCTGGAGGTCCCTGGTACAACAGAGGAATAAAGCATGTCAGTAGTTGTCCTAAAGAGTAATTGTGTTCTTCAACAAAGAAGAGAATTTCAGCAATAGTCACCTATCTCTTTGGTTTTGCTGTATTTTGCCAAATTCTTCACATTTCCTATGTGTACTGAGCAACAGTCATCCTCAGTCCCATGTGGAAACCTGAAAATACTACCAGAGTCGTGGGAAAAAAGTCCATCTCTTGACTTAAGAACATTGGAGTTGTTCTCCTCTCAGAGAAACTGGTGAGAAAGCAGACATTGCTCCATGATTCACACACTGCAGACATTACACATCTGGGATACCAGAGCTAACCCATCTGAATTTGGGGGTTGGTAACCCTAACATACTTTGGTGTATTTGTGTTTGTTTGATAGTCTGGTCTCCTGAACTCCCCACTCACTCCATCACAGCCCCTTCAGCTGCCCTTCATGCTGTTGGAGGCATCCCCAGCCTCCCCTCCAGCATTCATAGGGCAAATGTCTTTGCCCCATCATGCTACAGAGACTTAGCTATGTAAATCTTGTCCATGTCTGCCAGTGGTTTATAAAGTTGGTCTTTCCAGATCATGGGGCATGGAAAGGCGGCCCTAGAAGTGTAAAGATGCACGCTACAGCACAACAGAACCTTCACACATTTCAGGGACATGCACTCATGTGACAGGGAGAAACACAACCAGCTGTTACTGAAGCCTGAGATTGAGTTGCAGAGAAGCATGACTCTTATGGCAGTTGCAGATGGGAATCCTAGAACAGACGTGATTTCAGGTATACTACTGCAGAGTAAAGCTCTTTTTTTTTATTGTCTAGTCACTAATAGAAATGCAGGAAGTGCATACATGTTAAGTTTGTCATCCTGTGACTGGGCAGACTACAACCAGCATTTGTATGGTTTTATTAATCAATGGTTACCCAACCAGGCTTGTCTTGAATTCTTTGATTAATTAGAAATGAAAAGTTTTCAGTTTCTCACTGACGCATTTTATTCTGTATCTACCAATACTTCTTTTTCATATAGTTTAAACAGATATTTTAACTTGTAAAGCTTAAAAATTCAGTTCCTATGAGGCATTTTAAAGCCTACTAAAAGTTTGTCAGTCATCTATTTGCATTACTGCCTTCTTCATGACTGCCTTTGCATTCGCTTCGCATTTTTATTTGGGATGACAGTAGGGTTTTTTCATTTATTTGCATGTCTTCTGTTTAATGGGTCTGGGTCCGTTACTGGCACTCCTTGACCCTCCAAGGAGTCTTGAGATGGTCTAGTGTGCCTGTGTGCTGTGAAATGTGTCAGGCACATGGCATTACACCAGGAATTCTGAATGAATGCCCTCTGAACTAATTCTGATCCCAAAGGATCTTCCCAGGATCAGTCTGAATGCTAGGAAATTGGAGCTGAGCCATGACTTATTTGGAAGCACTGAGGTCCCACATCAGTGTATTTGGGAGTGCCTTTGTGGTTGTAGTTTTAAATAAAGCTGGATTATAGACATAAAGAAAACAGTGCTAATAGAAGTTTGACAAGTGGTGGTTGAAGGATGGCAACAGTATTTTCACCTTCTAGTGAAAGGCTGGTCAAACATGTCTGTGTGGCTTGGAATGACTGAAATTTAGGATGATATGCCTTTGTAATGGAATGTGCCAGCTGGAATACTCAGGCATTAACCCCCTCTGGAGCTAACCATCAGAAAAGCAAGGGTGGGGTAATCTTCAAAAAAGAGGATTTAACACCCCAGTATGAAAAGCAGCTAGAAAACCAAGGAATTGAAGGCCGCAAGATTTGGCCAAGCAGATGTTATTAGAGATCTTGAACAAAGAACAGTAAAGAAAAGGGAGGGAGGGAAGGAGGGAAGGAAAAGAATTCAAAGCAGTGATTATATGAAACATGTATGAGCAGCCATGAAGATTTTTATGGAATTACATGGTAGCCCTTTCATGATGCTGAAATGAGAACAGTTCATATCCGGTTCTGACTGCCTGTAGAACTGGCTTTGTGTCTAGGACAGGCAAGGACTTCAAAATATATATGAAATATTTAAATTAGCTAAAGGATGAAAAAGAAGATTAATTGCACTTAGCTAAGTAACTAAATACTGAGTTATCACACAATAATTCTTTTTTTTTTTTTTGTAGAACACAAAGTACAGAATTAAAATTGTACTTACAGCTTCACCTTTGTGGCCATCGCCTTTTGCTCCACGAGGTCCAGGTAGTCCAGGTAGTCCCCGGTTACCCTAAATACAAAATAGTAAGTCAGGCATCGTGCCAGTAACGGGATCATCATGATGTAACAAATATTAACAAATACGTAAGGAAACTTTTTAATATCCTTTTGGAAAGATAGAATAGCAGTTACCAGCTCTTGCAATTTGTTCGCAAAGCTCAGAAATTTTTGTGCTTTTTTTATTGTTGCTTCAGTTGATCAAATTAAGGTTTCAGACAAATAGGAGTTTTCATTAGCATATTATTAATTTTTAGATTCGTAGTTGCAGAGAGAAATCTTCAGAACATTGACTTCATCTTCAGCCAATACAAAATTAAATTTATTTTTAAAAAGCTCAACTTCTATGACTTTGGGGGTAAGTCCTGACATTTGAACAATGAATTTAACAATACTGAAACATAATAGGCCAGCCTTAAGTTATCATATGTTGCACATTTTGCACTTCCAGGTAATCACATTGGGTTTTTCATAGAGTAAAGCAAAACTGCATTCTACAAGGGAAAGAAGTAAAAGAAAGAAATACAGCCGGTTATATGAAATATGCAGTATTTCTCTTAGTTTAGCCTAAAATGCTCTGTATCAGGAGACAATCACTCCTTCTGTTGACTCTTCCACTGATTCCCACTAAAGATTTGTGCATTTGCAAAACCTCAATGCTTCCTTTTATGACCAGAAGAGAAGCAAAGAGCAATCCTTTCCTCTTCTCTCATTCCAGTGATCGTCCTCCTGACATTTAATGAGAAAATTAACTGAGCTTGCAATAGACTGTTCTTCACAGAACCCAGAAAGAAAACATATTACTTTGAGGCATCAAGATATGCTGGCAGTCTGACTGTAGATGTTCACATGACAGCACCGCCAATTGGAAATCCTTATCAATACCTGTAGGTCACACATCCACCCCACTCCTAAGCACGCTATGTATATGGCCATACAGGGAGAAGTGTACTCCCTTCACTCAGTCCCACAGAACCAAGAAATGTACATGGACCCTCCTGTAGAGTGTTGGAGTGTCAGTTGTTAATACACATACAGATAACATATCCTGAAGAATAACTGCATACAAATAGCCAGTATTTCCCTGTCTATTCCAGTAAAAATAAACAGCTAGAAAAAAGAAACTACAAATGACTGAAAACTGCTGCTTCATCAGTACATTGTGCCTGGAAATTTCTGCAATAACACAATGCTTCAAGAAACCATGAATGGAGTCCTGATAGCAGCTCAGATCTCAGCAGTTCATCTGTCTGAATACAGTGTCCATGACTGGAGAACAAACCAACTCATGTTCTAGTTAGATATCCAACAAAACCAGACTTTGGGTCCAAATTTCCTGTCCCATGAATATCTCTACCACAGACATAAACAATCAGATCTTCTTAACCAATTGAGCCCTGTCAAGGAAAAATTAAAGAGCTGCTTTGGCCCTCCTAAAGGTATACATCACAGGTTTAGGTTAGGAGTTAAGTGAATGAAGAAAGACTAGGTAGACTCAATGTCCTGGTTAAAATGAAACCCTGAAACCACTTTAAGATGGAATTTGGGATAGAGGTGCAAGCATAAGTTATGCTTGAAGGAAACTGTACATGGTAGGTCACTCCTGTATGAATCTCTCCTATTCTCCAGTCCAAAGGGATAGTTTCACTGGAAGACTTTAAACACAATCTGACCACCAGATTCAAACTGTATCAGCCCTGGAAGATGTTTCTTCATGTTTCCTAAATTTCAAATGATGGAATTCTGATCCAGTTCTGTGAAAATTTAACCAACGAGTGTGCTTATAGTTCATAAATAGCTTTATAATGGAAAGCCAATTTTACTTCTTCCTCATTCTTAAAGGTCATAGTTCTCAAATGGTGGATAAAATGAGAAATGTTTTAGAAATACATAACAACATTTTTTTAAACAAGAAAGGAAACCATGGATTATGAGTTAATCTCTATTTTTACTTCTAATTCCACTACAGTAAAGAACAGCCAAACAGATGTTTTCATTTAATCTTAGCAGACCATTGTAAATATCAAATACATGTTAACACATTCTCTTCTGTAAGAACTGGGATTTTGTCAAGCGGCTGGTTTTGCCATTAGTAACACAGCTATAAATCTACTTAAGTCAAATCTATGACCAAATCTGCTGTAAGAAACAGCTCTCTAGTCCAGATTATTTAGTTTTAATTTTCCTAATAGCTGCACTGAAAATACACAAGACATGGCCAAGGAGCAATTCTGTGATTACTGCTTTCCACAGTTTTGTGGGGTCTGTGACTCACTCTAAGTCAGCACACCGGCAACAAGGCATGTACCATTGATGTCACAGATGGCATGCTGAATTAATTCATCTACTTTGCCAACCTTTCCAGGGCAGGTTTTAAAGTAATCTGAAGCAGTAATATAGAAATAGTTGCTTCTACAGTCTTTCAAAGAAAAAAAAAAAAAAAAGGTAAACAAAATACAAACATAAATCTTGTGTCTATGGTCATTGTTAAGAAAAAAAATAACTTCCATAATCTAAACCTAAATGATTAAATATATGATTGGACAATTAAGTCATGTTCATCACGTCTTTTTATAAGAAAAACAAAGTGAAGTAGCATTCTAGATTATAGACAAAGTAAATAAATTTAGTTTCTGAAAATTCAAAAGTACAAGCTACTGAATGCATGTGGATCAATGTGCTATCCAGCATTCTTTGGTAGGTGTACTGGTAGAAGTCTGTCAAGCCGGGATAAAGCACTATTGGTATTCCTAAAATGTTATCACACAAAAGTTATTGCATTAAGTTGCTTTATTTTGAACTACATTGTGTTAGGTACACATAAACTAATTGGTCTCTGAATTTGGGTCTATCACCTATATTCCTAAGAAGTGAAACAGTGGAATTGAGTGGCACATTTTATGTGCAGATATGGTAAATGTGAAGGAAAAAAAAAAAAAAAAAGAGGTTTATTAAAAAGGTTCCTGATTTCAGTCTGGAAAGGAGATCACAAGAATGGTACCTTTCCCAAACACTGAAAGAAGTCTTCCTGAACTATTCCCTCCTTATCACAAGTGGCAGAAGGCTTATAGAAAGCTTCAACCCAGATCATGACTGATGAAAGTACAATATGATATCATAAAATGCGTTAGAGGGGAGGAGGTGAAAGCTGCAAAGTAAAAGGAAATATATCCAGTTTTTGCAGTAGAGGACATGGGATCTGTTCTAGGGACTGCACTTTTCAGTTTATTCTTAAATAATGTAGAAGATGAGTGGCATTGTTTTCTAACGATGCCATATTACTCTGATTAGTTAAATGAAAGGCAATTCCAAGGAGTTGAGGAAAAACCCTACTTAAGGGTTTGAGTAATTTGGTGATAAAATATCAGACAAAATTCCGTGCTGATAACTGTAATGCATTATGCAAGGAGGAAAAGCAGTCATAACTTTATGTATCTAACAGTCATCCTGAACTACTATTACCACTTAAGAAACAGGAGAGATAGAACCATTCTTTGAAAAGGTCACTTCACTGTTCAACAGTGATAAAAACCCCATAAATTTCACCCTTTGCAAATGATTCTATATCCTTTTCCTCTAACTTATTTCCCACAGGCAACGTCCTTGGTCTCACCTTTTTCTTCAAGCAGCCTTATGTCAACTCACGTGTACTACACAGGAGAGTTTTTCTGTCTCTCGCTCTTGAAAAGACTGCAGTCTCTGTGTTACCACTGAATCCTCAGTTTTATCTCTGGTCTTTCACTTGTGTGTTGATCTTGCCAGTTAACCACTAAAGGCTTAAACAGTGAGCACAGCAATCCTGCTACAGACTACTGTACTCCATTCTTGGTGTTGAAGTTAAAAATGTAAATGATATAACCAAGTAAATCCTATTCTGTAACTCATATGCAAGTAAGTACTTCCAAAAGATCTATTTTTTGAAGTCTTTCTTTTGGGTCTTACTTATGTTTTTGAATGTGCAAGGTTGGTAATACTGAAATATCACTGTTAAAATAATGAATACCTCTCAGTTTATGCTCAGTAAAGAGCATATTGCCCATACAGAGGTATAAAAGACCACATGAGATAATTAAAGATGGAGATGAATTTGAAGAGCTACCTTCCTAATGAAGACTTCCTGAGGGAATTTTGCAGGGAGAGGCACACTGGACTAGTTATTTAATCTATTTTGTGTTTCTTCTTTGAAAAGATAGTAAGTTTATTTTTAAAAATAGACAACCTGTAATGATGGAAAAGTTGAAGAATTGGTCAGTTACTTTCCTGAAAACGTTGTTCAAGTGGTTTCTACATTTTCACAATAGTTTGGCGTATGTCTCATGTTTTTTTATTTTCCATGTTTCTCTAAAAACTCTTACCGTTGGTCCCATTATTGAATTTCCAGGAAGTCCATCATCTCCTGGTGGCCCCTTGGGTCCTGGATCCCCCTATCCAAAAAGAAACAAATCCAAAACCATATTCATTATCTTCAGTTTTAATTTCTGAAGTTTTGCAGAAAAGAACAAGTATTCAATTCTTTCTGACAGCGACAATTATTGAGCTAGGTAATATGAAATCGGTATTTCTAGAGGAAGCTTCTACTACCTTGATTCTGACCTCTCTTATACTTTTGCTTCTCCCCAGCTGTGTCAAAGAGTTTGTTCTGCCTTGAAGAAAAACTTGACAGCTTTAGTTTTCAACTGAAGGTTGTATATCATAATTCAGTTTCAGTGGCCAGACTCACATGTGGCTTCTGCCTGCTTTTGCCCACACAAGCAAGGCTGCATAACCTTGTTTCTGCCAGAGCACGTGGAGAATAGCAAAGAAATTCAAAGACAAGTGCTGATGCAGAGTATGTTTAGAAAGGCTACAGAAGCAATGGCACAGCACTTCAAAATTGTAAGCTCCACATTCTGAACACACAGGAAGAAACTTGAGTTTTTCCTTAACTATTACCCTGTACAATTGTTTGGTAATCTTAGCTCTGTCAGTGGCTTTCCTGGAAAGCAATCATGCTTAGAATTCAAGTTCCTCATGTTATCCCTTCACAGAGCAAAATGTGGCTCCTTCTAGTGTTTAATCTATGGCAACAGATGTTTTACTTTACATTAAGAATCTTAAAAAGTAAATTTCAATTTTCAATGAAACTTTTGCAATTTTTGACACTAGTGAGGACAGGCAGTATTTCAGGGAACATTCACTAGGGAATGCAGATCAAATGTTCTATCAAAACCACAAAGCAGCTGTAACCATGAGAAAGGAATATGAGAAAAAAACAACTATGTAATGTTATTGTCTCCATATTAGTAACAGCATAATGGCTGTCAAGGGAAATAAAACTCTAATCCCCAAATGTGGGTGTAGCTTAAAATAAATAAATTTCCAGTGACACAACCATGGCTGTCCAGGAATTAAGACCTCCAGCAGTCACCCGCTACTACATCAAATACTTAGAGATGTACTAAAAAGACCCCAGACCATGATAACTTCCAGCTTTGAAAAACATGCATATTCCCTGCATTAGAAATTTATAATGTCTGGCTTCACTAGTGCAGATATCAGGATGTTCCAAGACCACAATTACTAGTAATCATTGTACCTTCCACAGTGGAGAGAGAAAACAGACCTGTGTAGCCTGTTACATTATTGAGCAATTGTCAGAAACATAGCAGATATTCGTTTAAACAAAGAAATTATTACGGAGCTAAAGAGACAAAGTTTTGTATATTTTCTAAAAATCAACTTGCATTTTATAACTATCCAAAATACTTGTTTTCTCACATCAGCCACTGCACATAAAAGCCCTGATCTAAAATTTAGTAAAGAGTTTGAAAAAACTCCTACAGACTTCAGTGGATTTTGGATTGTGGCCCATCTGCTATGAAAGTGATATGAACTGTACTGAACAGCATAAGATCATAGTGAAAAAGCCAATAAAGCCTACAAAGTTCTTATTCTTCAGCATGAATTTTATCAATACACAATCTTGACTTACTTACTAGTCTATTAAACAATGTCACAGTAACCAGGAAAATGTGAAGAAGGAAGACCAGTGTAGTGAAACCTGTCTTCATACAACCTGTGCCTTATAGCACGCCACTTATATTTTCCTGACATAAAGTTTGGCACATTATTATGGTTTTAAACCAATGTAAGAGATATGAGCACCCCACAATCCTCTCCCTTCTTTCTCCTCTGTGGTTGCATTTTTACTCCAGGTGTACCCTGAGCTTGCATTCCCTTCTTCCTTCCTCCTCCATGTACAGACAAGTCCAAACCACATCCTAGCCCTCTGTGATGTTCTGTTGCCAGGCTGATGAGTACATTGTATGTACAATACCTACATGTGCTTGGGGGAAGGGGCACACGTATTTTTAAGGATGAAGAAAAATGGGGATGAAATTACTTCAGAGCAATAGCATATACATTAGTGATTTCTCTACCCTAAAAACTATCACCAAAGCTGAAAAGCATCAATTAAAGTTGAAGTTAACTGACATATTATAAAAACAGCAACTATTTTATTCTTAAAATAAAAATGGGGTGGTAGTGAATTTTCAAATGTTTTTAAAACCTTCAAAATTAGCTTTACTGTTGCTGAATCTGCTTATTTTACTCAGCAGGACAAGTCCCACTCATTTCAGACACATTTTCCCCATAGAGAAAATGAGATGGATGTAGCTCTAGCTATCTCGTATATGACATTTCATTTGAAGTACTATCTACAGGCCAGCTGTTCACTTGGAAGTGACATACAAACATTCAGCTCCAAAAAATCATCTAGTTCAGCATATAATTCCCTAGAAGTATACATAGACACATTCCTGCAAGGATTTACTGTCACTGTCTAAGAAAAAAAATGCGTAGTAAATTTGAAAAAAAAAAAAAAACTTTAAAAAGTGATTAATTTCACAGGAGGGGCCAAAACACAACAGAAATGTAATAAGGATTTATTTATTTTTTTTTTAACAAATGGCTTCAGGAGGCAATAACACGTACTAAGTTCAGCATCCTGTTAAAGGGCCCCCAAACACTCTCTGTTTTTTCAGTACTTTTCAGTCCTTATTCCTAAAATTCAGTCATCTTTCTTACTACAACAAGGAATTTAAACTTCTTTAACTTATAGTCTTTTAATTTTGACAGAAATGTGCACTAGAAATTTTCCAATCTCTGGTCTCCAGCAAATACATATCAAGTAAGCACCTTTGGTCCAGCAGGTCCCTGAATAGATGGTGCAGCAACACCAGGTGGTCCTCTCTCTCCTGGTTCACCCTGTTACAAAATGGTATCATCTAGATTTAAACAGACAGTTTCATTTTCTGCACAAGTAGCAAAAAGTTTTTTCAACATTTTATATTATAAAATTATCTACAATATAGATCTATCTACAAAATAGACGATATTTGGGAAAAAACATAAATCAACTTATTCTTGTGAAAGCTGGTCCAAGTTTGACATTTCAAATAACTATTGGTTGAACCCTGTATTTGATTTTTTAACTTTAAATAATTTTTTGTGTCTGGCTTACAAAGCCAATGGAATAACCAGAACACTTGTATTATTTCAATTTCCTTATCATTCAGAGTGACACTCACAAAATATTACAATGGAAAGTTAGCGTTTCAAAGTAAAAATTTGTGAAATGCTCATGGTTAGAATCACTTGAACAACTTTAATTTAGCTTCTCAATGCTCATGCATAACTGTAAGATCTGTTATTACATGTTTAGCTATTCTTTTTCTCCTTGGGACTTTTGTGTCATTCAGGATGGAGGATGGAAACACTTCTGCTTTTCCTTTGTTCTGTTAAGTCTCCAAGCATCAGATGCTTGAGAAATTTGAACTTTACATAAATTCCATAGATTCTTTTATAAAACACAAAGTGAAGGGTTACCCTGGAGGAATAAGCTTACTTTTGGTCCAGCTGGGCCTTGTACTCCTTTGTAACCAATCAATCCTTGGGATCCTTTTTCTCCAGGGTCACCCTGATGAAAACAAACCTTTTTTTTCAATCACAGCAAAAATTCATTCCCAACTGGGAGATACACAAATAACCAAAAACATAACAATAATGACGCCCATCATTAGTAAGGTATTTAGATGCTCCACTCCAACTGAAATCCCACTCAGTTCTAGAATCTGCCCCAAATGCCCTAAATTTAACCAGGTAGGAAATAAAAGCTGTCTGTCTACTAATAACATCTTTCCAGGCTTTTAATTTCATATCTAGATATCTAACTAGTCACCTAATTTCTCTTAGCATCTTCTCTCTCCCTATCAGCATACTGAGATAATTTGCCTCCTCCTAACTTTAATGAAAACTCTGTACTGAATTTTTAGGAAATCTCTACTGCCCAATTAACTTTAGGGTCTATGTTCATAGTCCGATTTTGCTGCACTTGTTCAGGCTAAGGAACACATCGCTCTCTCTTAAATCCTTTCGAATCACCAGTTAAATACATAGTCGCTACTTAAGTTATAATGAATGAAAAAATAGGCCAGAATCTGAACTCTTATAAAATAGGTCCTTCTAAAGTTTGTAGTATTTCTCCAGTGTGCATGTCAAGCCATACCTTTTGGCCTGCATCTCCTTTGCCAGGGGGACCTTCTGGGCCTCTTGGACCTTGATCTCCCTTTTCCCCCTAACAAAGATTAGATGGTTAATCAATTTTCATGTAGCTAATTTTATTGAATCAATAGGCTTACGAGAAACAATGCTTGCATAAACACTATTCCCAAAAATCTCAGTAAATATCCGGTCAATTTTTTTTCCTGCAAAAAATAAAGTATACCGTCTTCTTAAACCCCTTCCACCCTCCTACATTCATATTCCTTATTTTCACAGACATTTGTAATAGTGCCATTTGCAATTGCATCAATCTTTTCTGGGAAGAATTGCATGCATATACTCACATGAGCAAGCGAAATGTTTGCAAAGTTATCAGAAAAGGTCTTGGTTGACCAATTCTAAGAAAAACAACTTTTAAGAAGCAGTAATTTTAGGCAACTCTGTCGCCAAAGGCCAATCTAGGCTGCAAATATATGCCAGAAACATTACTTCAAATAATTCACAAATAATCCACATAAAACATTCTATTAAGGAACATTATCTACAAAATATTTATGCATAATATAAGTCACATTAGTATATCAGAATGCCTGTAGGTAATTCAGAAAGTGAAAAGTAGATTAAAATTAAATTTAAAAATCCATTTCTGATTTGAGCTGTTGACAGAAGTGGCATTACAGAGCCTGCTGTTGATAGGCATCAATCTGGATCCCACTTCCGTGAAACAGCTTCACACCTGCAAATATCTGCCATAACATCACCGTGCTACCCACTGCAGGCATCAAGCTGTTCTTTGCAATGTCCTGAATAGCCAAGGTAGCTGCTCAGTGCTAATATTTTCACTTATAATAAATTACGACAGCGAAGGTGACAGCACCAAATTGATTATCAGAATAAAGGCAATACACAAAAGAGAAGAAAAACAGCATTCCCAAATACAAAAGCCATCTGTAACTGTAACGCAACACTTACTCTTAATTCTGATGTTTCACTTCTGATACACTGGGATCTTCGTTTCTGACCACTTATATAGTGGGCGATTTCAAATTTTTAGAAAATAATTAAGTAGCAACAGAAATGCTACATATTTTTCCACAGTGGAAGGCTTACTGCCTCAGGCTGTAGCTTGTCAAACTGGTATTTGCCCTGCCTTTGTAGATGAAAAATATGTGAAGCTGCATTCTTAATAGATGTTTATTACAGGTATTCAGATATTTTCTGATGAAAGACCTGCATTGAAAAAATGCTGATTTGCTTACTCTGAATCACGTTCACTTCATCCACTCTACATGTTGGCCAGCTGCTACCCTCATTTAAGAGCTGCACAGCAGCAGAGTTTGGAGGTGCCTGGATTCTCAGCAGTAGTTCAACAACCAGCCAAAGCACTGAGTTTTGCTCACTCAGCAGCTCGTTCTATTCGGAAACAGTAAAATAAAAACCCTCCATTTAACTTACTCTAAATTGACTGTTTTGGACACTGTGCTTTCCACCATTTTGAATTTATGCTTCTTTTTCCCAATACAGCAGAGTTTCTCTTAAAATCTCAGAACTTTCCTTGGAAACAAGCAGCCCTGGTTTCAGCTGTTTGTGAGGGTTTCTGTACGAGGCTGACAGGTTTCAGCCACAGCTCACCACCCTGCTAGATGCCCTAAGTCACATGAATCTGAGCATGACTTCTTGGTGTCAGGAAAAATCCAAACAGGCTGTAAGGAACAGGCTAAACATACAAGCTATCTGTTCTCCAAGAAGACTGTGAAACTTAACAGTAGTCATTAGCCCACAAAAGGCAGGGCAGCTAAATCAGTTGCAGATTCAGTTGGTAGCCACTGTTACTAAAGTTTGTTGGAAACATCTCAACTATCCTAGTCCCTTTTCCCTGACAAAAGTATTGGCACATGCCCTCCTCCAGGATGAACTCCTTGCCATTGCATATCTGCAAATAATGTTTTGTTCTTCTTTCATCTACACCTTTTATATGTGATAAAATGTATTTCCTTACCTTTTTCCCTGACTTCCCAGGATCTCCCTGCACCCCTCTCTCTCCTGGAAGTCCTGATAGACCTATATCTCCCTTAAAGAAGAATAAATAATTATATCTGCACACTTCAATAAATTCTTTATTCTGTAGAATGGATCTAACTGGGTTAAAAAATTAATTAATGACAAACAATATTTTTGCTCAAGTAAAGGTTGTTATTCCCAGTAAGTTAAGCATTCTACAGAGCCAGTAATTTTTTCTACTCATACAATCTAAAATAAGTATTTTAAATTTCTTTCCAGTCTCCTCACCTACTTTTTAAATCTTGGTTTTGTATTAAATAAAACTTTTTACTCAGTGAGTAAAAACATGATTGAATGCTATTTGGTATTCTGTGCACAAGAACAATATGATACAAATGTAATTTACTTGCAAAGTCAAACATCTGGGCCTTAAGGAATGGTCAGCCAAAAATGCCTAAATGGAGCTGTTGACTGCAGACTAACACCCCACTCATTGTACAAACTGGTCTAAGCATTACTTTTAAGACTTGCCACAAAGAGTTGAAACTATCCATAGGAACTAGTCCTGCCAAGTGCTTCTTCCATGATCCTGGGAAAAATCACCAAAACCAAGATGTCTGTGTCATCTTACCCAAGATTTTGGAAGCCCTACTTAAATCATTAAGGACATGGTATACAGTCTTCAAAACGGCAGCTGAAGTCAAAGCTTTAACAGCTCTTCTAACATTAGGCAGTATGACAACTGCTTTCACACAGGTTTTTTTTTTCAAATCATTGCAGAGGAACAGAGGTAGTGACTTTTCTAAAAGGCCTTGGAAATACCTCACTAGCTTAGAAAAGATGGGGAAAAACTCTGTTCCAGTTATGGCTGCAGTAATGATTTTAGGAGACAGGGTGGGAGCTCTAGAGCAGCATTTTTAGTTTAAAAGCTAAAACTGTGAAGTTAAGTGAACATCTGTCACTGACATTCCTTCTTATTTTAATCATAGTCCAATTTATACCAAAAAATCTTCTACTTACTTTATCAGCAACTAGTGAAAGAAATAGAAGGAGCAGTTAAAAATAAAAATAGTCTCACTTTAAGTCCTCGGATGCCAACTCCTGGAAGACCTGGTTCTCCTTTTTGTCCAGGTTCACCTGGTTGACCCTAGTAACAAAAAGTCTTTTGTTTAACAGAGGAGCACAATTTAGCTTCATTCAGTACTTACACTATTTCACTAACTGCTTTACACGTAAAAGTGTCCCTTCCAACTTGAGATATTCTATGATTCTAAGCAGTCAAGTTTTCAGCCAAGCAGTTTTCAACTGCAAAATTCTGTTCTTTAAAAACCCTAGTAACTTGTAGGACTGAATCTCTTTCATTTAACCTTGCAGTGGGTAGAAAATCTAAGTGAATCATTCCAACTTTCTCCTTTTTGTTTTACTACATTTTATTTTTTACTTTATACCACTATGTCAAAAACTCTTTGGTCACTGAATGAAAAGTGAGTCCAAATAAAGAAAAATCAGAACTTCTGTTTAAGAGAAAGTTTCACCCTCATGATTCTTCCTCCCAGTAGTTCCAAAACAGTTAATGAAATAGGAATTCCATTTTTCAATTTTGCGTTTTAAAATACTTTTCACACTAGGAAAATTGTCCTCATACATAACATGTTTCACAGCTACCTATTTTTCCTTACATTAATATTAAACATTGCTGCTGTAACTGCTACTTAGATGTCGAAGTAATGCCTAGAAGAAAATGATTGTATTTCTCCCTGCTTTTGCTACAGTGACTAATGTCTTCGTTTTGTAAATCAAGGTGGTTACAAAGCACACTTCTGCTTTACAGTTCATCAGTTCATTCTACTTGCTCTCCTTAGTATTTCAGCAATTCCCTTTTTCTCCTCTTACGGTGCTCACCTGACACTGTATTGCTACAGGCTTGGGCTTTCACAACAGTAATTGTTTACCCCACTTTCCTGTTCTCTTCCTACTTTCCCTCCTTCTGTGGTGCAGTGTCAGCTACTAAGTACACTTAAGCTCTTTTTTCTCTCCTAGTGTTTCTATCTTTGGTTTTGGTTCTTTCTCATGATGACCATGGAAGGCTGAAGGACAGGCTGTAGGCGTGGTGGGACTAGCTTTAAGTCTCAAAACCATCGCTGGTTTACAGCTAAGTTGTTTGGTAAAATGCTTTACTTGAACACAATGTGCATGTGGCACCAAACTAATTTGATACAAACATGTCTGAAAGATAACTTTGTTTATAAATCTGTGTTCATTTAGAACCTAAAATCCACATTCACAAAGCTTAAGGGCTGACGCTAAGCGTAAACCATATGCTCCATTTGGGGAACACCTTGATAACACGGGTGGTTTTCCCTCAAAGGTTCAAAAGTGAATTTTTATCTCCAATGAAGACTTACATTTTTACCTCATCAAACACACTCTTGAAAAGCCTGGCAAAGATACATTGCTTGTTGTTCCTTGCTGGTGCTATTTTTAAAAAATAATGTCTGAATCATTACCTTTGGACCTGGCAGACCAAACCCCTTAGATCCTTTTGCCCCAGGGTTTCCTTGTGGACCCTGTATACCCTACAAAGCAAAATAAATAAGTCAGTGCATTACACTTTTCCACATCTGAAATTCACCACATGTCCATCTTGCATTTAATAACTATTTTATCTTATCTTTAAAAGAAAACAATTTGCTTGCCTGTCCTCAAGCTTAGTTCTGAGATCTTTATTTTTCCTTTGTCACTATCCTGTGGATTTCACTGACATATCCAAGTGTAATGACAATTACTGTTTAGGGACAAAACAAGTGGGGAATGTCTCAGTATCTGCATCTAAGCCCTGATTCATTGGCATAGTATGGTGGAAGCATGAATTCTTATCTTCTTTCCAAAAAAAACCAAAAATCAAAAGATCTTTTGGGATGTTTCAGTTTTTCTGTATCCAACTGTTAAAAGCTGTGTTCAAGCTTCAAAGGGCTTGAAATTCAGAAGTGGTGGATTCTTACCTTGTGAAACTCTTATCTATAATATGTCATCATCCATGAAATGCGTCTGATTTATCTCCTATGCAAATTATTATGCAAGTTAGACCAGATTTCTATTTGTTTGATTCTAAGACAATTGAAATCAGTTGGAATCAGTTATATTTATAAGCTTTGCTTAAAGACTAGTTTGATACTTTTTAAAATGAAAAATCACTGTGAGATTTTTAATGTCTTCACATCAAAATTAGAGCTCTGATAAAGTACAAAACGAAAACCACATGCAAATGCTCATTACATGTCCAAAATGTAGACTTACCTGGCTTCCTGGATTGCCTATTCCTGGTGGACCTGCTGGGCCCTGCGGTCCTACTTGGCCTTGTTCACCCTATACAAAAAGTATTCCCAAGAGCTAAATTGCAATAGGCCATGCTAGCTGATTAACATATTTAAACTAAGCACAAGCAACAGTCCCCAAGCCGTATTATCTTGAAGTTTGCTGCTTCTATTTGAGTTAAATGTGTTTGGAATACCTGAAAGTCTGCCTATGGCAATTGATCTGATAAAAATAATACCCCTTCCTACCTACAAACTCTATCTCATTTATAACATTAGATGATCACAGCTGTAACTTCATTATTAGAAGGATTCATAGCTTATCTTTACATACTGACTGTAATTTGAAAGATTTTCTTGTACAGAAATACACACAGTTTCTTGCACAACATTCAGAAGAAAAACTTGCAAGTGTAAACAGAGCAGCTAGAGAGTATTTTTGAAAAATCTTTCTCACTTGGTATTCAATGGTATTGTACAGCACTTGGGGAGGGAATAGAGGAATTACGGCAGCGGGAATTATGGGAATAGAGGAATATGGGGACGTCATGTGGGTATTGGAAGTAGGACAGCCCCATGAAGCTGTCAAGGATGTGTGACACTAGTCCCTAGAAAACAAAAAATAATTAGTTTCACTTATGCCAGAAACACTTACTTACTGAAATGGTCCCAAACACTTACTGTCCTGGCCATCACTGCATTTTTCCTATACAGACCTGGGAAAAAGATGACTCATTCCTGCACAGACAACCAATCTTCCTCTAACTAAGGCCTTGAGCAAGATGGTCTGGGCACGTGCTCACCAAGCATATCCCTCACAGACAGGCCAAATCAGACCACACCACACCACCTAGGTTGCTCTGAAGATTCTGGAGAGCCATTTGACTGGACAATGAGATGAGTATGTTCAAGTTAAACTTGCCACATCCATGAAGCACTTCCTGCTGACTAAGCTGTCAACGACTTTGGATGGGACAGCTGTCCTCTCCTCTCACTGAAGCTGAGTGTGGGGCAACAAGGAGAGCAGGAGTTGTGGGGACAGGAGGGAAGGAAAACAACGGGGAGTAGGAAGAGGGCTATGGCACTAAATAATGAGAAGGAAGATTTGGAATCTTATAGAGCCTGTGCTCTATAGGACATCTGGACATGTTGCATCAGCCACTCTCTGGGGATGCACAAGATACAGGCTGGAATCTCATCAGGTCAAGGGAATTAAAATTGTTCTGGAACCCTCTTTGGGGGACTGGGCACCAAAAAGCTAACAAATTTCAAAAGCCAGAGTGTTCCTTTGCCTGTTACAGGTCCATTAGATTAGATGACTCAAAAGGTTTTTAACATTTTTAAAAATACTTAAATAAAATTTAAAATATTTTAAATACAGTATTTCTGAAATAAATTTAGGAGAAAAAAGTCCATTTCTTCCCTCATACTCCCAGCTGCATAGAATACAGTCCTTAGTGCTCTCAGTTAACATTAACAGACTCAGCTACTTGTATAGATGAGTGCAGCCTATGGAGCTGCATGGAACGGTGTAGCATAGTTCCTCAGATTCCAGGTAAAGCATACCTTGGTACTGTTGGGATATTGTGTGAATAATTCATCATTAATTTAACTATAAATATAATCAACTATAGATACGATTAGAAAAATAGTATGTGCCTCACCTTGTCACCTTTCATTTGTTGACCTGGCGGTCCAGGAGGACCAGCTACACCTTCAGAGCCTTTTTCACCCTAGAAATATGTGACAGTTTTGTACCTGTGTTTGGGAATTTATAAAGAACACCATCCTAGACAAACTGGTCATCACAATACGGATAATGAGGAAAAAAGTATTCCTTCACAAACAAACAGGAAAAATAGTCAATGGGATTATCAGTATTAGAGAAAAGTGATTCAGTTATAATTCATAACAGGCTTCATCTGCATTCATTGTGTTGTTGAACACAGGACTTCCAAAGGAGAAAATGAAATACTAGGAAGAAGGAAGCTACATTTTGAAAATGCAATAATATGTTCATTAGTCAGAGAGAGCAGTTTAGAACCTGGTGCAAGGACACAACTAACGTCTTTTCCGTAACAGGAAGAAAAATCTTTGCTTAGTAGTTCAAGGCTCTAGAGAATCTTGAAGCCACTAAAAAAGAGGGATACATTTTGATGGGAAGGCCAGTTGTGATTTAATGACAAATTTTTGCTTGTTTGCACTTATTTTTAAAAAAAGGAATGTTCACCATTCATATTAACCAATGTTACTTCAGATTAACCAAGTGCCCTTAATGAGGTAACTGTCCACAGAGATTCATACAACCCATCTTTTAGTTTCCCAAAATGGTAAGACCTATGAAAACAGTTCCTGAATGTTTTCTTCCAATACAGAACATAAATAGCTAAGAAGTCTTTCAGAACACAATTTATCTCATTAATGCTACCAAAATAAGGTATCTTATTAAACACATAAATAAGAGAATCATTACCTTACTACTGTTAGAGACACTGTACAACTTTTTGTAATTATCTTGATAGAGTTTCTGAACTCAGAGGGATAGTCAGAGAGCACAGTGATTCAGAAGACCAAGATCCATCAGCTGACATTTTATACCAGTGGAATGATCAGTGGTCTTAAATAACTTAGACACTACTGCAAATCTGGCCCACAACGTTAAAAAAAAAATTTCCATAAAATTACCTTTTGGCCTTGAATGCCCTCTCCTGTTAGACCTTTCTCACCTGGCAGACCATCAAGGCCACGTGGTCCCTGTAAGGAAAGAAAAATATATCCAGACTATATCAGCATATCAGCAATTTTGTTTTTCATTGGCAGTTTGTCTAACTTGTTAGTATAGGTTCTTGCAACTCTTACAACACTGGTAAGTAAAAATGCTCCTGTAACAGCTGGCTGAGCCCCAGCAATTAAAATGAAGTGTAGCAACCTTTAATTGGAGGATTTAGATTAGAATAAGCTAATGCTGAAATTGTGTGAATTACATAATTAATGTCTAAAGATCGTACCCTTAAAACTCAAATGAACCTGCAGATTAATTTATAATAAATACATTTACGACTGTGAAATTTATTCCCTGTAATTTCATATAATTTAATGATTTTCATAAAGAAAAGCATTAATTTGAACATAGGGTTTTTTCATACAAAATGGCAGGTTAGACATCCAAAATTAGAGAATGACAATTTTGTTTCAAACAAGTACAGAAATAATAATTTTTGTAATACTTTCTGTTCTTCCACAAAACTCAGCTATCTTTCATTATTTAAAGCTAATAAAGAGTTTTTAAGGATGATCTTGATTAAATAAAAAGTTTCTACATTTTTTGTGCGAAAAATAGTCTTTTACAACCACAAAGTGACTTTCAAAAATACTGTTAGAAATAATCTAACACCTATCTGTATTCGTGGCTTCTTAATCAACAATCTCTTTGAGATTTTTTAATGAAATACACAAGAAAACCATATATTTTATACATTTCAGGAAGAAAAAGCAGCCAGTGAGTACGAACTCTATGTTACAAAACCCTTGCTAAAGTTCTGTAATTCAGAAGATAAAGATATAATTAAAAGCATATAATTTGGGTCTTTGGTTTTGATGTAATCCAAATTACACACAGGAGTTGAGGAATGTCTCAGCTCGTGCATTTTCATCTTCTTAAAATTTGATTTTAGACAATTTTTAAAGATTATCCTCAACTCAAACAAGCAGGGTACAGCTATTCATATACAACTCCATGTCTTTCTGAAAACTGGATACTGCAATTCTGCTCACATGGACCAAGCAATTTTTTATTTCCCCAAAACTTGTTTGGGCATGGCTTTATCCTCCTACTTGGGCAAGCCACATGCAATTACTGCCACAACACTGGGCTGGCACAGACAAACACGTCTGCTACTCTAGACTAGGTACAAGGTGGTTTATGGAATCAGTAGCCAATATAGCTGCTCTCAATCAATTACACTCACTAAGACTTACTTTATTTTCACTGTCAATGCATATATCACTGACTTACAGGTAATCCTGGCTCACCAATTCCAGGCGGTCCTGGGAATCCAATTTTACCTTCTTGACCTTGAGCACCCTTGTGAAAAAGAAATTAGAAAGTTCAGTCTGAATTCAACTCAATGCTTTTGAAAAGCATAACATTTACATACAGATGACTTAATGATGTCACCAGAAAGGTCTGAAATCAAATGTGTAACATCTCCTGATGTAAAAAAAGCGTAAATAACAATTTAGAAACATTTGAAACTACCTTTCAATTAATACTTGAAGCACTATATCGCATTCCAGCCCTCATGCCAACAGCAAAGGGGTGTTATCACTTTGCATAGGGGTAACTGCTTAAAAGTGCAGGACCTGAGAGATGACAGGGATGAGGGAGCGAAGTCAGGCTAAGTTTGGTTGCAGTACAACCCAACCATGAAGAAGGAATGCTCAGGTGTAAGGGATCCTCACTGTAGCCTCTGTCTAGGCACTCGAATTGAAGCCTGCTTAGTAGAATATGGGATTGCATGGGAACTGCAGGAACTGCATAGTTTCTGTATCTTCTATTTATAAGGCATCATAATCTTCACAATTCCTCCAGTTTACTGAGGACTATGTGCTTCAAGGATAAAAGCACAGAGGATTTTTCTCTCTCTCTTATTTTTATAAGTAGCACAGAGACAGGGAGTGAGAATCCTTCTCCATAAACTATTTTCCCTTCTGGAATGACCCAGTGTTGTTCATTTTACATGGCAAATTACTAGTTTCTGAGCTATATAAACCCTCTCTATGCTCCAGGGTCTGCCCCACTGCACAGAAAATATGTAGGAGTTCAATGAATGTACAAATTAGAGCAGGAAAAGCAAAAAAAAGTGCAGGTATTTTAGACACTGGCACTTTGCTCCAAAAAATAGGGGGGAAATGGCATAAAGCAACACCAAAGACTTAGCAGCCAGAAGAACTAGGGTGAGATCTAGTTCTGCCCAAACCAGATTTCTTAAGTTTGAGTCTGAGCTATAGGTCTCTGACAAAACTCTCATAAACTAAGTAGTCATGTTTCCTATATAGATGCTTTTGCAGTTTTTGAAAAGGAGATTTGGCTGGCCAGGATAGGCAGACATGACTTTTCCAAATTAGCAAGACTGGATTCCAGCTTCTAGTGTTTTGCAATAAAATAAGATGGAGGAATTAAATGCTGCATGAGAGAGAGAATTTTATAACCTAGAAGAATATCTGTTCCCTAGTGAGGAAATAACAAGGCAAATCTGTCACTTGACTGTGCATCACAGTGACTGAGATGCATTTCTATGCCTTGAAGTATGGTTTACTCATTAGTGCAAGCATCTGTTAGTGCTTGAAAAAGGTCTGACATATTTAACTGCCATTTAGATGGCATTATTTCTGACTTCTATTATGTCAATGGGATCATGATAAAAACTTAGAGTTGCTGGAAAGGCAGGTCTGTTATCTCCATCCTACGCAAATACAAAAACCTGTCAATATTGTATAAGTTTTACATTTAGATGATAAGGGTTTGAGTTTGATAAAACAGCAGGTGAGAACTTCAATCCAAAAAAAAGACTGCCCACAGTTAGCACTTTAACAGACATATTACTGAGAGTTACCTTGGGTCCTGGCTGTCCAACACCAGGGAGTCCTGGAGGACCATAGGGACCTAAAGGACCTTGCTCTCCCTAAAGGAAAAAAAAATGGAAAGAAAACTATTAATGCAAATGGAACCTTAAGCAAATTGTGCCAGAGTGTCTTTCCACAGCCTCATTTAGGGCTAAGGAAATATGTTTTAAAGTAAAAGAAAAAAAACCAACAACAAAAAAAACCCTGTCTTAAAGATAGATGTTTAGATTAGGAGCAGGGCCATTCAAGTTGCTGGGATAGAAAATAATGTTACAAAGCCAGTCTTTCATACCCATCAGGAAAGATAAAAAATATATTTATTCTTTGTCATATCTTTGGTTCTGATTTGATCCAATAATTTGGTGCTTCCTCAGCTTTTTTCTTGCTAGGAAGATGGGCATTTGGAAATTAAGCAGTGTTTATACTTTAAACATTGCACCCAAGGTTCTTCCCATAGCAACAACTGCATATCACAACTGTTGTTCCTACTGCTATCTTTGACTGCAGCTCCTAATTATCTTCCATGTTTAGTATGTTTCTAACAAAGCCAACATAGCCACACAATTATTAAAAGGGCTTTTTATCAAAATGTGTTTATTTTCTGGGGAGGTATTCGCATTTGGGGGGTTGAAATCTTGTATATACCGAGAAATTTTATATGCTGAGTTCTGAAACCTTTCAATGAGATTTTTGCACTTGAGAGGTCAATGGAAGCGTAAAAAACAACTTCAAAGCCAGGTATTTCTCCAGAAATCTAACAGTTTGCAATCTTCCAAAGAATGAAGCTAAGATGCAGGAATGGGAATATACAGTGAAAGTAAATAAACAGATTATCCTTGAAGATTAATTTCTGATAACTATGCACTTGGAGTGCTACTACTGCAGCTTTAAACCTAGAATAAAGTGGAACTTGATGCCCAGTCTTAAATTAATTCCATTACAGAACAATATAATTTGAAGAGCAGCTATGAAATTTAATGCTTATTCAAAACACAAGATTTTATAGCACACCTTCATAATCTAATAAATTGATACAGCATCAATAGGAGGTGAGTCTTAAAAGGCAGAGAAAAATCAGAGAAAGCTGGCATAACTCAGCAGAATAGCACATGTATCTCCACATAGCACACCGATGGGGTATTAGCAACAATGACATTGCTTTAATGTGGATTCTGTGCATGTAGCTGTTGCCAAAATACAGAATATAGCAAAGAATTTTACTGTATTCCTAGGTAGACCTTATTCTTTGGGTTTCCTAATAAGATTTTCATGAAGCCTCGGGACCAGGGTCACAACTTGGCTCATGTGTATTCAGATTATCATAAATGATGCAATTTTTACTGATATAAAGCCAACTGGAAATGGACCGGTTTTGTTCATAGCGGTTTTTTCCTCCTGTGTTTGTTTTGAAACTGATCAAACAACAACAAAAATTCCCCAAATGGCCCATCTTCTAGAATTCCAGTTCCTCCATGGGATTAATTTGGCATTGAACAAACTGTCCTTTTAAAATCAGCTGATCGAAAATAATTTTTATTAAGTGTTTCCCATCAGCAGGAAATTTAGGAAAGGCCAAGAATAATACAACCAAAGCTCATACTTGTTTCCTCTTTAATTCTCTTTACAAACCCTCTGTTTTAAGTACTGTTGTCCTTTAAGCCAACAGTTAGCTGCATTTCAGGGCTTTTAGGGCTGATTCTGTTCAGACAAGAAGTAGGGGAAATACATAGAAATGTTTAATGCTATTTCTTTAGAAAATAGTATATACTAAAAGCAACATTTTCAGAAGGGTTTTAGTGACTTAGAAGTCTCCATTTCATTTCCAATGGCAGTAATTTAGGCTATTGAATTTCATTCATGCCGACAGGTCGCAAGCATCTAAGCATCAATGGAAGTTCAGCTTCTGATTGTGCATCAGTATGTAGAAGTGCAGTGGCAGAACAGTATCAGCAAAGCCACAGTGCTGTAGTTACAAACACCCAGCCCTGTGGCGTGCTTTGCTTCCAGGGCAAAATTATCCCCATGGGAGCTATACAAGTAAAACTGTTGTATTAAGGTTTCAATAGAAAGTTTTTCAAGCAAATTTCCATGCATAGACACTCCCTCAAGGACAGAGATACTTCTGCCACTTTTACCCACAGCTGTGCTTTTTGCAAAGCTGGTCAAGATGCACAAAGCGTGGTTTTGGAAGAACGTTAAGCCAAGCACACCAGCCTGGTGCCCAGGAAGCTTTGCCTTTCAGCCTATAGGCTCCTTTACCTCACCACCCACTCTTACTTCAATACCTCTCCACTTGACAAGCAACATTATACAGCTCCATGTAGCTTCAGGGCCTGGAGACAGTCTAGTTAGGGATGGACTTCCCCACTTCAAGGAAGAGGTGCCTCAGTGAGAAAGAAATAGGCACAGGCTGCTATAACACCAGTAGTATGCTAAATATTAGCTGTTCAAATTCACAGTCCTCATTTCTTTCATGGAGAAGGCAGCCTGGGATCTCTGTTGTGCCATGATGTGTTAGCACGCCTCACAGAATGAATGCAAAAGATGCACAACATTGAAAATATATTTAAAAAAATATAATAAAAAAAAAATCTATCAGATAAAAAATTAATAATAATTCAGCAGCATGCAGCACCACTATGTGTAAGTAGGCTACTCTGGGCACAGCAAACACCACTATTTGTCAAAACTAAACTTCTGAAATGGTGTAGGAACTTGTTCCCTTCTGAAAAATTATGTTTGATAAATACAGGCTCATCTCTCAGCTGAAACAATAAAGTAAACCCCTTTGTTGTGTTTGGAAAGTGTCTTCCAAATTTTCTGTCCTGTTGTCCAAACGGACATTGGGTTTTGTATCTATTTCTGACAGAAACTTCCCAAGGACAGTAACTCTGAGGAATGCTTCCTATCGCAAATCATTCACTCCTTCGCATGTTCACCCACATGAAAGAGCTATGCTAATATATGCGCTGCCTTGAATGCAGACAGGAGTCCTACTGAAGTTAATGTTTTTCAAAAAGCTGCTTTTTAAATCATGATAAAAACATTACAGAGTTATCTTTCCAATGACTAGTGTCATGTAATCTGCCTCCCAGCAGCTGTACTAGTAGGTACCAGTGTAGGCAGTGTAAACAGCCCTTAGGATAAAAAGCATCTAGGGTAGCATGAAAATATTGTTCTGTTGAATTCTTTCTCACTGATAGCAGAGGATGCCTGAATATTAATGGAGAAAGAAACCCACCTTCTACCACACAACATGCAAAACACGGAAACTTAAAATTTTCAATCCATTTTAAAGAATATATATTTCAAACCTCATATGGCTACTAGTAAGCCTGTCTTTTATCTTCTATGGTCTTGGTGCTACAGGTAATGTGGAACTTATTAAAACCGTAAAGTTCTGGCAATAATATAATTATCTCTACACGTAGAATGAAAAGTCTGCTTTTCAAAGTAGCTTCTTTGTAACTGTTTTTTTTGTCTAACGCTCTGCTCAAATTCTTTTTTCTCTCCCTATTGGGATTTTCCTTCAGGTGGCATCTAATATAAGTTAGAGCAATGGGAAGGAAAATTACACTTGATCTGAACTTAGTATTTTTTCATATTAAAACTTCACCATTTTAAGTTTGGAACATACTTAACAGCCTACCCACCCCCCACCCCCCTGCAAATAGTTTGTTATGTTATGATGGGCACCAACCAGTTAGTGCCAATATAAATAATTTCTTTACTTTTAAGAAAGCACATACATACTGTAAGGAACACAAAGACTCTGTATTTCAGTCTATAATGTGATAGTGATAAAACTATTGTAAAAAATAATCTTTCAAATATGATTATTTTATCTTTAAAGTAAACAGTGGCAACAACAATGCAAGTAGATATAGATATTTTAACAGATATTATTTATATTTCGCATTTCTAAGCTAGTTGAGGTACCTAGGAACTACACTTCTTTACAGGAAACTGGATTTTTCAGTCTCCTGGGAAAGATGTAACTTGCTACATAAGTAAGGAAAGAATTTGTTAGTAAGTCCTCAGACAAGAAGCAGCATCCCTTAGCAGTTCATTCTGGGACACATTTTCCAGGAAATATGCAATGATTATCCCAAGATGTTTTTATGGGAATAACTGCTTTGAATACCCACAAACTTAACTGTTTCCTTAAAAGTCTGAATACACATCTGTTCATACAACTTTAGACTCTGATTCAGAATCTTACTATGCACAAGAAATCTTCCAGAGAGGCTCTTACTATAGGAGTGGCTTTTAAGAATGTGTTGTTTTCAGTCTTTCCATGAATATATCATGGTTTCTAGAAATGTGTATTTTAATTTTGTAATCTGTAACCATATCATTCTGTTTGTAAATTGTCCACTGAAATTTGCAAACAGCCACTATTATTCCCCTCACTAACAAACACATTTTCAAAATTACCTTGAATATAAACACTCTTATCGAACCTTACTAGTGCTATTGTATAGAATACATTGCCGGGGGTTTTTAAAAATAAATATTAGTTAAGCATTTTTTAATAAAGTAATGAAAACAGACAAAATAATGCCTACTATTTTGAATAAATTAATAGATGTATACATGTTGAAAATTCATTTTTTATCTAACACCTAGGGGAAAGTGGATGGGCACATTTCACATTGTTGACCCCAATGAGGTACTTTAGCTATGCAAAAATGTAAGCAGCAGAACGTTAGGGCTAAGAAGTTTGCCTGACCAAAATAAAGGGCATTATATTCATTCTTAGAACTCTGTTTTCCAGAAAAATCATGGTGATTCTGTTTCCTTTTTAGAGATGAAACCAAATGCATGACGTCCTTTTGTGTTAGAATATTTGCATTTTTCCTGGGTTTTATTGCTATTGAAGGGCAAAGCTGTCTTCCAATGAGAACGTAACCACACAATATATGTGGTAATAAATAAATCCAACAACAGTAAATGCAGTAGCCAGTTAGGATGCTATTTTACTCTATTAACCAATGCAGTTAAGAGATATGTAGAACCTAAGTATGAAAACAGGTTACTGGGAATGTTGAAAGTTCAATGTGAACTTTGAGAAGCAAACCAAGGAAAAACAACAACAACTGATTTAGTCCCCAAACCACCTATTAAACAGCTGTCTAGCCAATTCCTGGCCATCTAGGCAGGAATAAGGGATATTACCGGAGCAGAACCAAGAGTGGCATGGCTTTTCTCTTTGCCGACTTTCTGTTTCTGGTACTTTCAGTCTTTCTCTAAGCGAGATAGTGTCTTCTGGGTTTTTGGAAATTGTTGCATCAGCCAGCAAAATCGTATCATGGGCCATCTTTGCATTCGTAGTTTTTGTTTTATGTTACAATACAGATAGTATGTGGTGGCTGATGAAGCTGAAGAATGCCTTAAAGTGAAGCAAAAGTCTAAGAAAATATAAAGCACAGCTGTGAACAGCATTTTTTCTTGGTATTTTAAGTTAGAGAGAGAAAATAATGTAGAATTTGGCTTTAACAATATCATTTTTCTTCTGTAAATATAACATCTTTCTATTGAAACATTGCCAATAGGCAATAGAAAGTTAGTAGAACAGAAAACAAACAGAATAATCTTGGTCCTTTGCTCAGGACGTGCTTGGGAAACAGGACCGAGATGAATGCTTAAGAAGACAGGAGATACACAGTGAAAACTGTGTTTGAGTGAAATGTCCTGTTACTCTCTAATGTTTTTCGCTTAAAGTTATTATGTTTTATACTGCGTTGAAGGTTTACTCTTAACATGCAAGTTCAGCATTTGGTTAAACAGAAATATATTTAGGTAAATTAATAATAATATAAGAGTAGTTAACATGTATTTTTATTTTTATAGAAGTGGAGTTTGAATTTATCATTTTAAATGCCTCAGTCTCTTTGTGAAGAAGGTTTGTATATATGATTTGCAGAAATGCAAATAGAGAAAACTTTTTTTAAAGTTTGCTTAATAGCAAAAACTGGTTTTAGTTAATGTCACGTTGAGCTACATTCTGTGCAGGATACAGGTTGTTTTACATATTCACGCATGAATTGGAAAGAGGGTGAAAATAAAGTGATGAAGTTTGCTTGTATATTAAAGAGGTTATTAAAGATAAGAACTGATTGCAAAGTGCATCAGAAAGACTTTAAGAGATTAAGGATGTGATTCAGCTGCATATGATCACTCCTAAACTTACGTGTCTACATGGAAACAGGTTCGCTGAGTTCCTGTTGTAGTCAGTGGAAAGCTGGTCAATGCAGGCAGTGGGACTTTGAGAGAGATTCAACTTATTACTGGCAATATGATAAGGCAGCATCATGAAAAGGGATGGAAGTAGAGTATTGTGCAGCCAGTAAGACTTCACACTGATAGATTAGCCAGCAGCTTAAGACAGAATAAGAAAATGCATACGAATAATGGAAGAAGTAAGGTATGAAAAGTTCTTTTAAGTAATTTCTTGGACAATGTTTCTGGACTCCATGCTACCTTGCTTCAGACAAGTCAAATTAAATTAGTTGAAGTTGCAATGCTATCAACCCTCTCCTGCTGGTGGCTGCCAGAGCCAGTGGCATCCAGACAGTACACAGATGACACTGTCTCCAGCTGTGTCTGCTGCCTGGCATTGCAAAGTGAGAGGATGGGTACAGCACTGCCTTACTGAGGAGCAGGATGGACTGAGCTAGCCAAATATATGAGTGAACTGTAGACTTCACAAATGAGACCCAACACATCTGTAGGCTGAGCTTGACCCAGAGTTTATATTTTGAGGAACTGAATCTCCTCTTTCAAACCTCAACATGACCCACTAACAATGAATAAAAGTGTTCAGCGGCGGTGTTCTGCGTTGTGTCACATCAATACTAATGCCATGCAACTGCCTTTAGCTCTACTAAACTGGGGTCAAATCAGTAGTTCAGGTCAAAAAGCAGAAAGCATTAGCATGGAAACGCCATGGGTATAAGGAACTGCACGAAGAATAGACTTATTTATTTTATCCAAGGCAGTTATTTATAACTGCCACTTTTCAGAGATATTGTATTATGTGTCATGCAAACTAATTTTAAAAGAGCAGTTGAATAATCCTTCTGTAAGGACAAAAGATATTGGAAAGACTGCTATGTGTCTGAACCAAAAAAGGCCTTGACCTTTACTAGCTGAATGGGTGTTTATTAAGCTGTAAACAACCATTGATTATATGTACTGATCATCATTAAAAAATTTTTCACTTACCTCAAATAAGCTCCAAAATGCCAAAGGTTAGCTTTGGCGCTAGGTATGGACAAGAGATAACCTCCAAACATACATATGTTTCTGCTATACTCTTTAAGTATAATAACCTAAGTGTATTAATTAAACTTGTCTAGCAATATTTTTATTATGCTAGATGTCTGAGCCTGGAAAAACCTCGACTATAGACTTTAAACAGCAGGTTGCAAAGTAGGAAGCTGAAAAAAGAGGGAACTAACTTTCTTATTCATACTGAAAATCTGCAGCTACAGTATAGCAAGAGACCATAAATATTGTATCCAGGTAGATGAATTCTAGAAAGACCTGCATGTATACAGACATGAAATTGTGTGAAGAGACTGACAGGAAGACAAACAACATTCAACAAGTACGGTTTAGTGTATAATAAAAGCATCTGGTAGTACTATCTTGGACTCATCAGTGTGAAATGACAGATAAAAAAATTACTGTAATTTGCTGTGCTGAAGTTAAAGAGAGGCATGACTTTTCCACCACATGTATGAATAGCTCTTTTCAGACCCATCGTCCTCTTTCTTTCCCCACTTCTGAAATATTCTGTAGCAGCTTTCCTAATCAAGCATTTTGTTGAGAAGATGAAGAAATAAGAAGTATGAAAAAGCATGACAGTAAGCAGAAAATCATGATGGATACCAGTATTCCAAACTTTTTACCATAAACATTTCCCATATCTAAATTTATTTCTGTGAATCTTCAAAAGAAATCATTGCCTAAGAAACAAAACATGAGTGTTTAAATATTGCATCTTTGGTAAATTGCTTGGTGTGAATTTAGTTGCCTTGTATAACTTAGATATGGCATTGTATTAACCAGGCTATCAATAATCCTGTGGTAGAAAGTCTTTGTCATTAGACCTTACTTTTTCAAACTGATACATGAAAGATCCTTCTGTACCGAACAATGACGTTAATAGCTGTCTCATGGGCAAGAGAACTGTATTCACATAAAGCAATTTCCCAAAGGTTTGCAAACCAGAAGACTGTTTAAATTAATCAGATACTTCATCCAACTGATTTTGCTTGACAAGCTGCAGTCATTAACGCTAAATGATCTATTTCAAATATAACTAAGGCATTAATCATCATCAAATCTTACACCTCTACCAATTTCAAAGTTGTCCTGAGTTTTTACAGTATACAAGAAATTAAGAACTACTTTAAATATTCAATCTAAAGATTTTATAACCACTATCTAGAATTACTTAAAATCTTTAAACACAAGGCATTTTAGTCAAAAATATTCTAGAAAAAACTTCCAAAGTAATGGCAGAAGCCAAGACACATATTCAGGTTATTTAAATTCCAACCTAAGTGCTGTGGCTCTAGGCAGGTCCTTGGTAGCACCCTATTGTGGCCCTACAAAATGGTCCTGGAGACCCAGATGGAGAATCGTCTGTATGTGCCAATGATACAAAGCCTTCATAACATGACGACACTATGGTGCGCCAAGCAGGTGGTGCACATTATTGCTGTGCAAAGGACACCACTAACAAAAAACTACTGAGGAAAAAGGATAGTAGAGTATAAAGATTCTACACAGTTTCTGCATCCTCTCTCCCTATATAAATAACATCTACACATATACAACTACATTTTACCTTGCTTCCTTGAATGCCTTTCGGGCCTGGCTCACCTGGAGGTCCAGTGATACCCTACATAAAAGTCAAAGTATAGAATGAGTTGCCTTTGAAGATGCATGTAAAGTTTCTTTTGAATTTGGCCCAAACAGGGTACAGTAAAATGTAGCACAATGCTAATCTCTAAAGGACAAGAGTTTTCCGCGTCATATCCTGTGAAGTGCCCAATACATTGAATATTGTTAATATTCAATAACCAGTGCTGGCAGAAAGGGTATGTTACTATACCATGTGAACTGCATCTGTTTTATCTGAAGCTTTCCGTTCCTTTCTCCTCCTGCTCCTGACTTTGCTGTATTTACATATTCTCTCTTCTGTCCAAGCAAATAAACTAAGCTGTCACATCCTATTTAGCTCCATTCGTAAGAAATCACCTCCCCTACATCCCTCTCTGATGATGAGCTGAGATGATTAATTTTAATTCCCTGACATTACTACAACCCTTGCGTCTCCTCACACAAGGAAATAATTAATTGGTCTTTGGAAGAGACAGAAGAGGTAAGGTACTCTTTCTGGAGTGATGATGTTTGAGGAGGTCCCTTCACCAATGCAGTGGCTGGTACAACAGCTAGAAAAAAGTAGGTCTGATAATTATGAAAAGCAGTAAGGTAAAGGATGAACAGATTACACCCAAGTCCAGCGTTAAAGCTTTAACTCTTCCTGGAACTCCCAAGTTCACCAACTTGGGAGTTAGTGAACATCCCACTGGCATCTGCTGGGCTGCCCAGTTGGGTCAGATTGGTCAACATTGTTGCAACTACCACTAACAGAGCTGGTTGATAATCAAAACGAAGTGGAAGCCTCAGGAAGTTTTTAAAGTGAAGAAGAAAAAAAAAGCTATCAAAAGAATAATACCACAAAATCACCGTTTATTGTAGTAAAAATACTGGGTCAAATATGGATAATTTTATGCTTATAAAAAGACAAAAACTGGCCCAAATCTAAATATATTGGTCTCATTGCTGACACAAAAATGTACTCAGAGTGTGTTCATTCCCTTTCTTAAATATGATAAACTACAGGAAACACATGACAATCCAAAAATAAATAAAAAAAAATCCATTTCAGCTACCATCGTTAATAGCTATAGTAAATCCTCCAAAATATTGCATTTTTGCTCACAAACAGATATGAAAACTTTGGAATATCTGCGATTTTGTGTCTCCCATGGATATCCAGTCAGAAAAAAAATATTTATTACTCTCTCCTTTCCTTTTGCAGCTTGTGCACAAAGCACACAAAAATGCAATCACACACCTAAGTAACAGTTATACAACCAAAATTAAATATTGGGGGGGAAACAGCGAATGAAATGAATATAGTTAGCGTTCCAAATTATGCTCAAATCCTAACTTTACAAACTGGGGAATAACTGTCTCATAAGAGTACAGCGATGTCCCAAGTACTGTATTGTGCACAAACTCACAGTTATATGGCCTTACTCCTTGGTTTATGCATTTTAATTTACTATTTACTAAAAGGAATCTTGCAGTTTTCTTTGTTTCAAAAGAGGCAAACTCTACTTTATTCTCTTAGTATCTTGGTGTCATATAAAGAAAGAAAATATTTCTTTAAAGTCTCTTAGTATTTGAAAAGCATTTTCAAAAAAGACTTTGAAAAATCACATTTTTATAAGCTATTCTTCCCGAGAAAAAAATTATGATCATGACGTGAGATGGACAAATGTCCCAGCAGTAAAATGGCAATGTGCTTGAGGCAGGGTGTGCTAATGGAAATACATAATATAATCTGTTAATATTAATACGTAAGTTAAGATAAATCATTCTCAAGCTCATCGCATGCTATCTTCCTTCTAGTCATTAAGTGGGTTGTAGTTCCCATGGTAATTACTTAGTTCTCATAGCTCAGAATTACAGTAAAACCTTGTAACCATTCATTAGTCCTCTTGTATAGTGGTACATTCATCTGTTTCTGTTCTCCAGCAGTTAGGATTTTTTTTTTCATGAGCCTTTCAAACCTAAACTGAATGTAGACCATTGTACTATATGATGATACGTAACATTAAGCTCAAAACTGAGATAATGTAGAAGTAATTGCAGTGATGCTGTATATGAAAAGGAAAAAAAAATATTTTGCCTTAAAATAATCAGGTTATGTCATTGTACGAGAATTTAGAGATGGCTTGACTTGCAACAGCAGCTGGTATTTTACAGAGTGTGCAAAACTGAACATATACTGTATGGTGAGTTGAATTTATGTAGGGAAACGCTGGTGATCTGATTTGTCTCATTAATTCCTGTCAAAATTGGCCAAAAATCCCTTTGACTCCATGCATTTCCATTTTTTAATAAACAAGAATAACTAAGTGCCATCTTTTGGGGCACAGATCACATCTTTACTAATTGCTTACCAAACAGAATTATTGGAGCATAAAATAACACATTAATAAATTTGTAGCATTATTGCATATCTGCTGCCAAGCAAAAGGAAAGTAGAAAAACATAATTTAAAAACATAGAAAACAGCATTTAGAACTAAATGTTCACCTC
Source organism: Gavia stellata (assembly GCF_030936135.1). Taxonomy (NCBI): domain Eukaryota; kingdom Metazoa; phylum Chordata; class Aves; order Gaviiformes; family Gaviidae; genus Gavia; species Gavia stellata. Next base: position 28,844,250 of record NC_082599.1, read on the forward strand.
CTAATACCAAGTAATAAATTTCTGTTACTCTATTATGCCCCCACTATGTTTTCTTTCGTATAATCCAGAAACAGGCCGAGTAAAGGAGTGGGCAAGTGCTGGCTGTCATCATTCCACATCACCTATGGATCTATTAGGAGACTGGTATAACTTCTTGAGATCTCTACTCCATACAGCAGCTCTTTTTACGTGTCTAGTACCAATTTTTTTAATAGAAATTACTCAGGTTGTAAGAAACACAAAGACAGCAATAACCCTTTTCAGCAACTGCAAAGACAGAAAGAGGACGATCTGGACTTCTGCACAGATAACAAATGATCACTGATCTGGGAGTGGTAAGAATCTCTGCTCCTAATAACATTGAGACTTTTTCTGACTCGTTTCTCAGGTTTTTAAATAATTACTGCAGATTTTAGTCTCCAACAAATTTCAGCCTCTCTGGCTGCTTTATATTTCAGGAGGACTGTGTACAGCTTTCCAAGATACAGGTGGACACTGCCATGTAATATAAGAGGATTTTAGCAAGTAGGGGTATGACAGGGCATGATTATACTCTAAGGGTAGGAGGAGAGCTCTGCAGCTGGAGAGCCCAAGTGGACCACACCCCTCTGAATAGCTTTAAGCAGCAGCAGATTTTTTGTTTGAAAATTATTTCCAAAAGACAAAGATTCGCCAGACTCTGCTGTCTTGGTGCCTCATGCACCAAACACACTGCTCTCCACAGAGTTGACAGGTTATATGTAGCAGAAACGTACAGAATATAATGTGTTTTCTTTTTATTTGGTAGCTTTTAGTTCCCTTACCTGAGGTCCCCGAGGTCCCCTAGGGCCAAAAGGACCTTCCAAACCCTGAGGAAAAATAAGATTCAATTATCAGACTAATAGGAAATTGCAATTATCTGCTTTAAAGTATTGAAAACCGCAGTGTACTTGTAATGACTCGTACCTCTGTTGAAGCATTTTCTAGGAAGTTTATTCTATCTCCAGAGTACTGCTGTTCTCATTCTGTATTCAGTAACTGCCTCTTACATTCCATCCTCAATATTTGGTTAAAATACTTTTCATATACAACAAACATTTTGGATGGCTACCTCACATCTTAGCTATTTGATTAACTAGTTGTTATTCGCTACAGGTCTTTAAATTCATTTTCTAGACTTATATTAGATACAGAATTCTTAAAAAAATGCTGCAGTCTTTACATCAGAATAACTTCAGGTAACTTTGTCTCACTAACTCAAACTGCTGATCAGTAGTATGGCAGAATCACACTAATAGTTTGCAAAAAACATTAAAAAACGCATCCAAAAAAAGTAAAATGCCGTATTTTTTTATTCCATTAGCTGTCATTTCTCCATTAATGAGTTCTTACCAGTTACTGCCACTGTAGATGGTTCACAAATCTTTCTGCCGCACTGCTTTTTCCTTCAGTCACCAGAATGCATATTCTACAGGATTTCACTTCCAGTTGACTCAATACTCAGTTATAATTTATTTCTAAAGCAAAAATAGCTTTCAGCAAATAGTTTACTGGTCTTTTCTTTCTTTCTTCTAATTAGCAACATCTCCACACACAGAGGCACCGGAAGACTGCTGCATTTTTCAAGGCATGTGTCACATTTTGAGCTTCTAATAGCCTTGACAAATTTAGCAGCGATACCTACGTAGCCACACCTCACTGACTGTCTTCCCCTACAAATTCAGATTCAGAATTTTTTAACAGTTCTCTACTCCCTAGAATTTGCTCCCACGCCAAGCGTCAGCCACCAGAGACAGCAGAAAACCCCACTTGGTTCTAGCCCATTTACAAAACTACAAAAGCAATGGATGGCACAAACAACAATATGCTGATGCAATGATTGCTACTTTTGGTAGAATACACACATATGATTGGAGTCAGTTTTGATTTCAAAGCCAAACACAAACTGTCTGAATTTCAAGCCCAAACAGCTTTTGAAGAAACTCAGATTCACAGCACCAAAACCTCTGCTGGACTCAGTCTGATCAGTGAGATTGGAATGTGGCGTGGGAAAAATGCAACATTTTCAAATCAGACAACACTACTGCCAATTATGCTTCAATATCCATCACTGCAGTTAAAGATCCACCTCAGAATATTGAATTTACTTCTCATACATTTGGCCATGTACGTTCTGTTTCTGATGATTTTTTCCAGCATAGACTACTTTCATCAAAAAAAAAAAAAAATTTTTTTTGTTCTATCTATCTTTTGCATTTGTAAATGAGAAGCTGGGAATTCTGGAAGTGACTGTAATTTCCATTTGTTCACTAAGTTCTTGAAGTCCGTAATCCACTATAATTTCTGATCCTCTGAAGATGTGAAACTTTTTTTTTTCCATCACTGTCCTCAACATAAATGAAACCAGCAAATTTCCTGCAGCCCTGGCATATGCTTTCTACATCCAGATTTCTTGGCTGCATTGATTATGTTCTTTGCCAGCTTCTGAACAGCTTCCTTTTATCTTAGTAGACGTTTCACATAACCTCGTGCTATTTCTTACATATTGCCTGGATAAATAAGTTATGATCTTTCTTTATTCCTCTGAGAGATGCAACTATTTCTCCTTTGTCATCGCTATTTCAGCTTTTTCTGACTCACTTGCTGCCATTTTGAACCCCAGCATCTCACAAGATATTCTCAGTCTTTAGATTTTTATTATATTATTATAGTATAATGCTCTTTTTTCTTTGCAACAAATACTGCTGCTTTGAGTATTTCCTAATTCCTACCTGAAATTCATCATTGAGTAACAGGTTCCAGGAACCACAAACATTTCAAGTTGGTCTTTGATAAAGGTGAGCATAATATGGATATTAAAACTGAAGAAATGTGCTTTAATAGAATGATCAACTGCAATCTAGTTGGTAGTACTATAAATCAGAGTTTGTAGTACTCATACAAACCTGCTTAGATGAACCCAAGATACATAATTATCTTGCTCAGGAGTACATTATCCTTCCATCTTTCAGAGTTTAGAAAACAGGTAAAAATCTGTATTCACTTGTATCGCTTCTGCACTTCAGATTAAAAGAAGAGGAAGACTAGATAGAAGTGTGAATGTACATCAGCACAGATGGGCTGGTAGACTTGAAAGTTGTTCAGGTTGTGTAAGAACCTGCTTCTATTGTAATATAACTTTATACACTTGAATTAAAATTAACATTTTAAGGAAAAAAATCCAGTGAACTCTGTAACACACTCACAGTCCTTTGTAAGCAGGGCTTGGCATTGGTCAGGACAGCTTTTGTTTTAGGTAAGTGACTATATTTCTTCCACAAAATGGAAAAAAATAATATGGTGAACTGTGGGTTCAGTTTCTACAAATTGTATTTCTACTATGAATGTATCTTTACTACCAGGGAATTATAAGATGTTCCAAATTTACAATAATGTTTACAAGCTATGTTTATGAATAAGTTACATGATTTTCTAGTATCTTCATCAATGTGAAACAGTTCAAATAAAAATTACACTTACTCTTTCCCCTTTTATTCCTGGTGATCCACATTCTCCTCTTTCACCCTTTATAAGAAATCAAAAGGTTAACAGCTAATCAAGATGTTTTGATTACACTATATGCATTAAAGACTGTGCAAGCAGTTCAATAGCACAAGAGGTTTAGTAGATTGTGAGGATCTGAGAGTGGCATCATTAGATATCATCTGTAGAAGATATGGTCTGCTCTATTCAAGATAGATACTTTTTGTCTCTGAGAATGCCTACAAAATTTCCAACCTACATCATAAGAGGATAATACATTTAATATCTAATAAGTTTTGCTGTATTTTTCCACCTCGCTGCACTGCCTCCAGAGATCCTTTCTATATTCTGATTTCATTACTGTGATGTCTGAGATTTTCCTGAATAACAATTGTAAGATTGTATAAATTGAATGAAGAAAGAGAATTACTAATGTGTTCCACTGATGATTTAACATATCAATAGACATATGAAAAGTAGACATATGAGTCTACTTTTCCCATTTCCATGAAATGTTTCCATAAAATTGACTGAAGCATTTTTCTAATGAATTCAAAGATTCAGAGAGGCACTGAGAGATAAGTGTCCAAACCAAGCAAAGTTAAAATGGGATTATCTCTGTTTCTGTTCTGGCTATGATGGTCCAGTTTGCAACATAGATTTTGGCTCTAGAATCTTGCAAGTCATTGAAGTGTATAATTTTTTTAGCTTCTTGGAGAGCCTATCTTGAGATTCTTTTTGATCAAGCATTAGCCCTTGCACGTTATAACTAGATTAAAAGTAAACTTCCGTGTGGTAAGTTTTTTGAAAGCTAATGATTGCCACATCTATTTGTGTTTGTAGTAAACAATTTTACGTTATTTCTACTTAACCTCTTATTCAACCCTCAACTTTCTTTTTCCTTCCAGAAGCTTTATTACTGGTCTTTGACATTTTTGGTTTTATATTTAGATTACGTTTTCTCATTATTTTTTTTTTTTATTCCAACAAGCCAGTCTGCGAGCATTTACATAAATGATGAATTTACTTCTAGGGATTGCATTAGGAGCTCCCATGACAAAAAGACAAGACAGGCTCTTCTTTCCATTCTTTCACACACACCGTCAGCAAGTGACAATCTATTTTCAGACTACATCTATTCTATAAAAACCTTACCTTGTCTCCCTTGTAGCCAGGAGCTCCCTATTAGAAAATGTAAAAAACAAGGGAAAAAAAATCATAAAAGAGAAAGCAAAGGCGTAACATACTGACATACGGCTAATTTAAGTAGGAAAAAAAAACCAGTAAAGAATTACATTTCAGAGTTTAACTATTCACAACAATAAAGTATCTCTCTGGAATCATATATGCATATAAGTACATGCAAATTTAGATGCGTATTTTCCTCATAACATTAGCTGTAAATACATCACTCAGTTTGCCAGCTTCTTAGCAGATATATGCTACCATTTAAATGGGACTTTTAAACTGAATTGATCTTATGCATGGAGTAGTGTTAAATCTTTCTACTGTGAACCAACAAGAATTCAAGCTGAGAAATATCAGATGTAAGAAGCTACTGGAGAACTATCTGGATGTTTTTAGTGATGACATTTTCAATTCTATCTTTGGGATAAGTCTAACGCAAGTCAATACAAAATCACATAGCTTCAAAAGTTCCTTTTGTCATTAGCATTCCATCTCGATACTTGAGCACACGGTTAGACTGTTTCTCTCAGTATAGATGCTTATCTAAACCAGAACTTAGTTCAGGCGCTCTAAATAATTGAGTAAAGTAGATGTGTGAAAAATGAAAAACACATTTTCAGTTCAGTGGAACTAAACCGTGAATCAAGATCTGGAAGATAATCGGAAAAGACCAAATATGAGTTAGCACTGTAGTAGTCACATACCTCTTCACCTTTTTCTCCATGATCTCCTTTTTGAGCATCGCCCTATTGGAAGCAAAGGAATACAACTGAAATATCTATTGCTCTTTTATTTATCACTGTTACACTAAAACCAAGAACTCTGTTTAAGGAGCAGAAGTTGCTTTTCCTATTTACGAACATCCACACTTCTTCCCACAATCAAGGACACACAACTCCTGAACATTAACACAGAAAACTCAACTACTGTTATTAGATGACTGAAATCTTAGTCATCAGAGAAAGCCGCTCTGCTCAAGACATTTGTTTACTGTTAGAAAGCTCTGTCGAGCTTAGAGAGCCTTCAACGAGATTCAGAGACCTCTGCTGTCAGAGAAAAACTGGAATAATAGGCAGTGTTAACTTGGTAGCAATTTAGTTTCAAATTTTTCTCTCTCACTTCTAAAGCAGCTAACTATAAACCTCTTATAGCAAAAGTCAATCTTTTAAATCATATTTTAACATATTTATCCTTTGCTATATTCACTTCTGTGGTCTGAATAAAACTAGATAGTAATTTGCTTTATTTTTTTAAATTCACATTACCTTGTTTCCTTTTGGTCCTGGCTCACCTTTTTCCCCTCTGTTACCAGCACTGCCCTGAAACAAAGCAGGAAAATGTTATTACCATTGTGAGGATAAAATTCTCCAGTTTTGCTAAGACTATATCTTGGGGGCAGGCCAAAATCATTCTGGAATAAGCTTAGGTAGAAACCCACACTGGTTCAGCTATGGCACGTGTGACACTACTTTCACTTAGCTAAAAAAAATCTGGTATTACAAGGTATCTGTGATTTTTTTTTATCAATATTCAATGATAAATACATTTTCTACAGAGCATTTGAAAATCTAACCAGGAAGGTGTCACAGAAAACATACATGGTTCCTCCTCCCCATTTTTCAGAGTTACCCACCACTATCTGATCTTCTCTGCTTAAAAAAAACTGTGCACAGAACAGCTTAGTGTCAATATTCAGCAGCCCCAAAATAAAAGATTACTACACCATTATTCCTATTTGGAGGATCATGAAGGTAGGGATTAGAAACCTTGGTGTATATGTGTATATACAAAAAATACATATATAATACGTTACTTCTAACAATTTTTGATAAAATAACTTAAAATTCTTGGATCTCAAATTTTAAATTGGAAACAGGGGTTTCAGTTCCAAATGCACATTATCCAGAGCCAAGGGACTGGATGATAAGCCCTGTCACAACCTGCTACACATATGGTGTCTAGGGAGAAAAGCAAAAACCTCTGTATGTACCTTGGTTGTCTCTAGGGGAGCTATTAAGGATAGAAAAGGGATGAGAGAGGTCACACACTGTCTGAACTCCCACTTCCCTCTTCTTCACCAGAGCCAAGAAACAGTTATGTGTTGACGTGTCACAAGAGAAAAGAGAGTGCTGGAGGCAGAGTTTTAGACCTTTCTTCATACATGTCATCACCCTCAATCTTTTGAACCTGTATGCCTTACATAAATAGAAGCTGCTTGTGAAAGATAACCTTTGTCTAATGGACCTTTCCTTCCCTGTTGCAAGATTTAAAAATGACTTTTTGATTTGGGCTTCAAAATCATGCACCTATTTATCCACAGTGTTTTATTACCCAATAATATAAATATATTTCCCAGACAGTATCTGATCATGAATAGATTTTTTTTCTGAGCTCTTATAACAGTGGCCTTTCACAGTGATATGCTATGATACATCACTTCTTTTTGCCGTACATGCACAGCTAATGTCTTGCTTTTTACAGACATAGTAACCAATTAAAATACTGTGCACCATTGATCTCAATGATTAAAATTCAAGTTCTGGAGGCTTTTCAAATGAATGCATACTTACAGAATCACCTTTGTCTCCTTTTACTCCCTTTTCACACTGACAGTTCTTCTGCAGACACTACAAGGTTAATAGAAACATTAAGAAGAACATTTTTCAAATGTATTATTTCAAATTTTTAAAGCAAAAACTCTGGTTTTGCCTGGCCACAGACTAAAGAACATAAAAGTGGAGTGACAGGAAATAAATGATCTTATAATATATATATTTCTTATATAATCAACAGTACACTTCTGTATAGCCCAATCAAAATCAGTTGCTTGATTTTTCTATAACAAAACCAAATAAACCTGTTACTACTGTAACTGCAAACATTTAAGGTAGCATATACATAGTATACTGCACTGTGAAAACTCACATAATTTTTGGAGCATTTTGACATTACTATTGTTTTCTAATGAGACCACTAATGAACTTGCATGTGTCATACTAGTTCTATTTCACTCTGGTAAGAAGAGTTCTTTATGTCTTACTGTTGATACTACTCACTAATGAACAGAAGTGGTAGATTTCTCAGGAGAAGGGATGGAAGAAATAGATGAAAGTTAAAATAAAAGAAACCATGGTTGGAATCTTTACTCAGGGAAGGAAGGTTGATTAATCCTGGAGTATTGTTGCATTACAGAAGAAGCAGACACCAGGACATCTAGTATGAGTAAGAGTAATCAAAACACACAAAACTCAAAAAACCTACCTGCTTCTGAAGTAAGGCTTCCTGAAAAGAAAAGAAAAATATTACTTTCATACAGATTTAATTTAACAGAGTACTAATTTAACCATTTTTCCTCTCTAGTTTACAGAATTTCCAAGGTGAATAGTAAAGAATCATTCTTCATCCCTTCCTCACTGTGGTAAGAACCAGTCTGTGGAACTACTGGGTCCTCCGGTAGGAATAGGTGGTTACTTCATGTGACCCATAATCATCAGAAAACAAATGAGATGTAATGGGACAGCTAAACAGACAATATTAAGGAACAATGCTAACAAGGGGAACATGAAAAGACTTCCTAATGAAAGGCCTTACTACGGAAGGGGAAGGACACTGATTTTATCAGCCTTATGCATGAGAACAAGTACTATCATAAGCTCAGACAGACACTCTGCGTGCTGGGAAATACCCTGTCCCTCCATCAGTGATCAGTGCAGCTGAGCCATTATTGTCCAAGCACACAACTCCTTGGACAACAGCTGGGAGGAGGAAGCTCCCTCTGTCCTGACTCCTGATGTAGCAGAGACATGCACCACAAAATCCTCTGCGCTGCCTTCAGGACTTACCTATCAAAGTTAAATGAAAGCTGCCATGGATAGACGCGTGACAAGATTAACATTAGCATTACTTACCAGTTCCAACGCTGTATCAACTATCAGGTTCTGATCATCCAGGCATAAGACATGTTTAGACGATGAATCACCAGATATCACACGCAATTTTTCTTCTTGGACTTTTGTCTTAGAAAGGCCAATGGTAAAAAAATGTATTCCAAGACTCCTAGCTGCTGTGGCTATACCCTGGACATTAGGGCTGTTTGGATGATCCATACCATCAGTCATCAAAAAAGCCACTTTCACACTTTTCTTACGACCTTCAGTTTTAAACAGCTGAGTTGCATTGGAAATTGCATAATAGGAGTAGGTGCCGTGGCCAATAAAGCCCAGAGACTTGATTTTCTCTTTAAAATTCTGCACATTTTTCCAGGTTGTAAAGGGATGATCAATGCTGACTGTACTGCTGAACTGCATACTTGCTAGTTTGACATTATACTTCTGAGACTTAACCGGCTTCACCTGGAAAATGCTGTCAGTTAAGTTTTGAACAAAATTCTTCTGTAAATCAAACAACTCATTTTTGGCACTTTCTGAACTGTCCAAGATAAAAACTATATCAATGAGACATGTATCACCTGTAATGGAACAAGAAAGTTAAATCTATGAATGATGAGCACATCTGCACAACAGAGTTCAGATAATTCTCTGCAACAATCCCAATCCTCAAATAATTTCCCCAATGATTTCTCTGTCTTCCCAGTAAAAATTCTAAGGATAAATTTCACTGTAAATGCCAAGAAATTCTACTGAAGTCAAGTAACTAAATTTAAGTTACTTCAATTCATACCGGTATTATTAAATACACTCTACAGGCAAAAACTTTCAAATTAGGGTCTTGATGGGATTGTTTTAGAATTTTAGTTGATTTTGTATACAAAATTTTCCACATGCAATTTCAAACTAAAAATAAGGTTTCTTATCATTTATCTTAAAAGAGATACATGCGTGTCAACGAAAATCATAGATCAAATTGGAGTCCATGACCAAGTAAATGTCACCACAGTATTTTCCAGGCCTGATAATCAAAATAAATCACATTTTATAAATGCATAAGTAAGTTGTCAATTACTAGCTAATTATCCTGAAATATGTGGAGACATACAACATGGTCAATCAGGAATTGTAGGAAAATGGTTTTACCTTCATCTTTTTGCATGAGAGAATACGAATTCTTTCCTTTCTTTCTGTTTTGCCCATATACTATCTGGTTTGTTGTCACAGCCAGAAGGAAAAAGCAAAAGCAAAGATGTTTTTTCCACATAGTGACTTTGATCCCAAAGTAGATGACTTTTCCTCCCTGTTAAAAATAAAAAAACACCTATGAATACTTCATTAATAGAAGCAAATAAATAAATACAGATACTTTACATGCAGAATACACATTTGTGGGAAGCACAATTCTAGGTACAACATATAAAAAACAATCATAAAAAGTCACTGGGTAGGTGATTTAAGCATAGCAGCCAGTACAATCCCAACAGCAGCTCACATGTACATTAGAACCTGTTTTATTAGAGAAGAAATATGGGTAGAACAAACACAGTGCTCCCTTTTCTTTCTTAAAAAAAGCCAGTGCTATCTTTAGCTTTCATTTGAACATCTATACACAGAAGGGTAAAAGAAATTCTTACTAATGCATACTGCTATTAACTTACTTTGCTATTAAACTGATTATATTAAATTACCAGAAATATTATAGAAAACACAGACTATAGTTTGTTTCTAGAAATCCCTAATTGTTAGGAATAAACAAAGATCTGGGTGTTTTGGGATGCAGGTATATTACCCTGGTCTGGAACATCAGTATGAACAACTTACTCCTCTAAGAAACAACGGCTTAGTAATGAAATTCAATACATGAATGTATTATTAATGTTACATGGCTGTAACAGAATGTGTAAAATATTTTCCATGAAGACAATATTCTATTATAATGACAATACAAACTAATAAAATGAACATTACAACATTTAAGTCAGCGATTCAAAATATTTCTAGAGAAAACTGAACTCCATTAAAATTGATTTACAAAAAATGCCTGTAATTTACAATAATTCATTTTAAATATCATTAATAACAAAGACAATATGCTAAATTTAAGTACCCTTCCTAAATCCTCTTTTCAAGTCCATCAAGCAGTTACATATACAGAAACCATAAGTGTAGTCCTCTAAAAACAGAAATGAAACAACTAAGTCTCTTACCTTAGAAGGCATTCAAAAGGCAAATTGTGGATTGAATAAGCAGTCAGTGTAGAAAATATGTCCAGTAGGTCATACTGGAAAACACATTTTGTTTACAAAATCAAAGCAATCTGTAAATAAATAGCCTATCCACTTGTAAATGGCTCTACCTTGCATCTAGATCCTTTACAGTCCATTATTGCTGTTTAGTTGGCCAAAACTTAAATGAAGATAGTCAGGCACTTAGCCAGGGCTGAGTGGGAGACCAAGCCATTTTATTAAAGGCACAGTGTCAGTCTGGGAGCATGAGTGTCTTCCCATTTTAAATAACTGAACTTTTACATTAAAAAACTCACTTCTAGACAATCTGCATCTTTACCCATCACTTTGACGGCCACAACTCTTCAGGTTGTCCATGTTAATGTTGCAGCACTGGCTAGATCAGAGATGTGAGATTAGTACATTATCATTTGTAGGCTAGAACTGAATTCTGACCCAAGGACTGGTGAGTCTGCCAGGACCCTGAGAATGTCTCAAGGGTGGTAACTGCATTAGCAATTACAATAATAAAAGACAACTTAAGAAAAAACATAAATCCTGAGCTGTTTTTCTCAGAAATTCTTTCTACTGTTTAAATCCTCTAAATGTTCAGACATAGACAGGATAGCTGAAAGGGGCTGTCATTTGAGTAGCTCTCAGCATGGTGCATGCAAATTATATTTCTTCTATCTAATAGCAGGCTGCAGAGTAAAATTGTAACGTTACGGTGTTAAGTAAAAAATCAGGGTGAGAGAAAGTATGCCAGTGGTAAGTCTCAAGGAACCATGACATGCCTTAAGGGAGTTTTGTGCAGATGCCGGGCAAAAGGTCTGTGCCCCCAGACAGGCATCGCCTATGAGGGAGGACATCCCTTGGCGCCTTGGTGGCAGGGCAGAGCAGAGAGCTCCTTCGCATGGTGCTGCAGAATGGAGGACTTGGGCTTCATCACTGGGATGCATCAGGTCCCTGAACTGCAATGTGATTAAGCATTGAAATGTGTCAATTGCAGATTGAAAATTCAAGTGATATATGAATAATTTGGGCATTTCAAAAACACATGATAAAAAGATGCTTTTGAGGGAAGCAGATTTTTTGGCAGAGGTCCAATCTTTCATCAAAAACTTAGGATTGAAAATTTATAAAATTTATAATTCATTAACCATCCAACTATACTGAATAGTTTTAAAAGAATTCTGCCTAAATACTATGTAAGTTGCACTCCTTAACTTTTCTCAAGACACATTTTCTAGACCTGAGATCACCTTGGTAGCTTATGTCTCAGACATTATTTTTACACGTATACACAAAATCCAGACTCAATATCAAATTCTATAGGACAGTAATGTTGTCTATTCACTGCTTTTTTGTGTTTACAAACCCAAAGACTGTGTTTGCTCTTTTTGTTCCAGCACCTGATGGAAATTTCACAGTGAAATGAATACCTCTCATTACCCAGAAAACACTTTCAGCATGGCAAGTACTGGGCAAAGCTTAGGAATACTTGTCTTACCAAAAAAAATTAATGTTAAGGCTTTGTGTTCTCTGTAAGTAATTTCTGCTTTTTTACTTTTGTAGGAAAAGCATATCTGAAAGATGAAAAGCAAAAGGCAGAGAATATAGAAATTCTAAACTTTGATTTTGATATTGCAGATTTAATCAGGTTATTTAATAGAAACAGAGTGAACACCATGTCTATCAATTGCCATTGATACATCTTCCTTGAAGGCATTCAACTTTCACAAAGTGCTAAAGCACATCTGTTTATTCTACTTCAAGCATAGCTCTTTCACAGCATACCCCTTAGAAAGCTATTAGAGCACAACATGGTAGAGTGCAAATACTTGCTTTCAGAGAATTCCTGGTCTCCTGATGAAGAAATGTCATTAACAAGGCTGATGATTTGCTACGATCCAGATTTTAGTATGAGGAAAATGGAGAAACAGAAAGAAAGAGAGAGTTAACTATACATCAAAAGATTAACTTTAATGTTGCTTCATATGATAAATTAAAAATGCAAAATGGAAAATATTAAAGCCATTTAGTGATTCCTGAAGCCTAAGGCAACAAGGAAGGCTTCTATAAGTACATAAGTAGGAAAGACCAGCCTTCTGTGATTATAAATCCATTGAACTATGCTTGCAGCAGCCTATCAACTACACCCATATAAAACCAAATCCATTAAAATTAATGGGGTATATTTTACCTATGGCAGACTAAACAAGGTGGGGAAAACTCTTTTTTCCCTCCTGCAGAATCCTGAGAGCCTCTTTTCTAATGCAAGTGAACTTCCTGCAGTCAGCCTTTGAGTTCTTTGGCTACTTTCTACCTGATTTAAAACAGAGATACTAAGTTTATGCACCTTTAATAAGACACAGGAGCAGTGCAGTGAATGCAGCACTTGGTGGCATCTACCACCACCACCCTCTGACGCAAACACACATGGCAAAGAGAGATCAGCCCTTACCTGAGTTTCCTCCACCAGCTGCTCAGTCCAGATGGACTCGTGAACTTGGCAATCAGAGCCCACGGCTGCAAACCAGACACATAATTTGCTAACTCTTACCAGAACAGAGGGAAAAGACACGGGTGGCTGGTAGGGGTGGTGGGAGCAGTGAGGACAGGGAAGGGGAATGAAGACAAGAAACTTAAGTAATGTGGGAAGGGAGCAGAAGTACTGCAGAAGAGGACTCCAAGCGCTGGAGCAGTACCTGGGTGCATTGCAATAAATATATTAGGAAATTTGAGGTTACTGTTGTATGGCTGGGAGTGTAGGGGATGTAGGACCCAAAGAAAACCAGTGTTAGTTTCATTGTTTATCAAATAACTTGCTGTACTGGAAGGCATATTTCATAAATCTAGATACAAATGTTATATTCTTCTTGAAGAAAGTTAAAACAGTTATGAGCAGAGAGGAAAAGAAGCAATCCACTGAGGAGAGCGTAACATTCTAAAATTCAGATTACCTTCAATTTCTGCAGTACGAAAAACTACAAGGAAAAAGAATGAATTAATTAAACTTCACTAATCAAATCCTCATTTTTTATTTTTGGTACAGTTACAGACCCTAATAGCAGTGTAGTTGAATGTCTTATAGGATAGGATTTCTCCTAAATCAGACAGTAACTACAGTGTTACAGGTCTCCCTGGCTACAGGACTGAAGCAAGTGGTGTTTCACAAACCATTGCCATTATAAAATGTTGTAGATAATCACACTTTCCTGTCTCTTTTCAGTTCCCTTGTAGAAAAATGTACATAAACCATGCCTGATTCGCTTTTCATTTGATGTTTAAAAAACAGCAATGGAATATGCTAACTAGGAGCTTTTAAGTAAGCAGAGTACATTGAGCTTATAAGTAAGTGGAGTACATTTCCTGCTGATTTCATTAAAATTTTGGTGAAGGGGAAAGAATAAGGATCTTGACAGTTCTGTTACAGGATTGTATATTTACAATTCAGAGCTTTATTTTCTCACTAGTCTTGCCAGTATATAGTTTCATAGCTTTATATTCACTTGGAAATCAAATCTGATGGAAGTAATGCCTCCAGATTTACAGCATGGTTTTTAACACTAGTAATACTTCTTTCTAAGCTGTTTAGTACTGCGGTGTTTCACTGGCTGCACTGAACCACATGTTCTGAACCAGATGCTCAGTACATCTAGCTCCCAGGACTACTGAATCTGTCTAAATGAACTCATTATATGACCATACTAAAGCTCTGGTCTGCAATACAAAGTTTTATCTGTAAAACTCATCTTACGTTGCTATTGAATTTTGAGCTAAAAAGCCTTTATTTCCTGCATTCATGCTAAGTCACCTCTTCTACTGGAAAAAATCATGTATCAGCTTTCTTTCCTGGTACAATACCTATCCTTGAATGCTTCCTGCTATTCTTATTACTGCAACTCAAAAATGGTAAAGAAGAAATAAAAAGAAACAGAGAGAGCTAACAAAGATAAGAGATAGCTTCTGTATGAAGACAGACAAAGTAAATTATGATTCTGTAGCTTGGAAAGCCACAACCAAATGTGAATGTGATACAGATCTATAAAAATATGAAAGAGGGTGACTATTCTATAGTACATGAAAGTAATATGTCAAAGGTCTTAACATTGTGGATCAGTTTGGTTGATGATATTAACCAAAACTGACTGCCCTAAATTTACTTTTTTTTCCCCCAGTATGCTCTTCACTCAATAAGAATGAGAATAGTTACTACAAAGAACGGTAGATTTTTTTCTGGCTAGGAGACATAGCTAATGGATGCAATTTGAAGTAAATATTTTAAATCGTTTTTAAAAACCACTCTTCGTAATACTAGATATAGCTTAACTCAGTGCCATTGTTATTCATACACTATGTAAGTGAAGCCATGATTATATGCCTTTTTAAAATGAGATTGCAATAAATATATCAAAAGAATCATTTAGTTGCTGAATTCAATTTATGTAAGCTATAAAGATATTTATGCTATCTAAATCCTGCCCTCTGGTGTATCTACATGATAATGCATAATGATAGTATTTCATACTGGGTGACTCACTCAGCATTTAATCAGGACACAGCTAGTAAACGAGGCTAGTGTCTGGGCAAAACATTTTTCCCCTTGCAATAGAAGGTGGACTCTAAGATATTAAAAGACTAAGATATAATGCTTCAAGGAGGGAGGATATCTCCTGGAAGAACTGGTTTTACTCCTTAGTTCCTAATTGATCCTGAGAAACTAAATACTCATTTCACACATCCCTCTCTTTTAGATACCCAGATTGGGAGCGCCAGTACCTGATACATGGATCTTCTAAGCACTACAAAGTCAATGAAAGATGAAAGTGATCAGTGAATGTATCAGCAAGGTAGTATGATCTGCTGAAGTAAGTACAGTTCCGGGTTGTCAGAGAATTCAAATGACAGCCTTGTTGTGACACTTAAGAACACATGTAATACTCACCGAGAAATGTTCCACATTAATCTTAAGGTAATTTATTACTTACAGTTGTAAGAAAATAGAGCAAGGATTAAAACAGTAACCATTCCAAAACAGACTTACTTTACTTCCTGGCAGTCCGGTTCCTGAAACTCCACAATCCCCTTTTGGACCAGGCTCACCTTGTTGTCCCTAAAAAAAAAACAAAAAAAAAACCTCCCAGAAAACCCCCCCAAAACCCCAAAATTTCAATTTAGAATCATTTTTGTAAAATGTTTGACTTCGCTGACAGCTTAAAGCAAAAATGACCAAAGTTTTTATGTGCAGGGATCACATCATCTGTTTGAAAAAATGCATTGGTTAGGCTCAGCAATGAGGAACCTGGTTAGAATACAGCATATTTCATCTTCAAATCCTTTAAATAACCCTTTGTAAAGCCTCTACACTTCCATTTATTTTTGGAAGCACCTGGTGACCGAGGCTGATTACCATAATGTATGATATAGTTCAAGAGGAGTTCTCTCTATAACAGTCAGCTACTGACAGCGATTCAAACCGAAGAGTTACCTTTTCTTTCACGAGTTTTCACGAGCTCTAAATGTCTAAAAATGCTTGTTCTCAGGAACATATATCCCGTGCTCTATCCTTCTAAAATCATGCTTTTTGTTCACCTGTTTCCTTTAGACCTTGAACACCCAACCCTTGGGATCCCTTTGGTCCAGGTATTCCTTCAGGACCCTGGATACCCTAAAAAGTTAAGGTAGGAGACCAATTCCAAAACTTTCATAGATTAGTTTTTCAATTAATAAAATGAAGTAATTAACTTCAAATGGAAATGAATGTGCCTGTGAAAGTCTTGCTGTCATTATTTCAATTCCCTTCACTCACATTTCTATGCATCTCAGTGAATAACAAGGACAGCCACAACAACTGATACTAGTGGAACAAGTGAAGTTGAGAGGTTCTTTCATTCTTATCCGACCCTATGCAGTTGCAAAGGATGCTCTGCTGTATAAAAACAGTCACCTTCCTTACTCATTATTATTTTGAATATTATTATTATTATTATTTTGAATGCCTCAGTTAATGAATGCCCAAGGTGAAAGACCTGGTGGGCCAATTGGACCTACTGGACCCTCAAAACCTTTTCCACCCTGAAAATATATGGCATTTGAATACAGTAACTTGCATTAGGATTTTATTATGAAATCATACAAAATTAAGTGATAAACACAACATATACAAAGAGTGAAAGTATGATCTGTACAAATGAAAGAATTTTCAGTAGAAATAGCAAAACCTAGGGGAAATAGTCTTGCAATCTGTACCTACAACTTTTGCAATCACACTGCTGAATCCGTATATGTATGTCAGACTACGTATTTTTTTCTTTTTCTGTAAGGGAAGAGCAGCAGTAGACTTACATAACTTGATTAGAAATTGCCATGTCTTTAAAAAAACAGTGTTTTCATCGCATTGCAACATGCAAAACTCCAGTAGTATTTAAGCGTTCTGTTTCTGTATTCCTGAAAGGATTTGGCTCATTTGGCCTTGGCCAGACATGACACAAATACAATAAATCTCAGAGATGGACATAAACTAAAAGAAAAGCCAGCCTTCCAGGAATCAAATACAGAAAAGCATAACAAAGTTGTAGGGAAAAAAACTGTTTCCAATTAATATGTCAAAAACCATTAACTAACCTTGGTATACCTTGATCCTTAAGAGATCTTTAAAGAAGAAAAGAAGCTCAAAATGGAGCTTCCCTTGAACAAAGTCCCTACATGATTAAAAATTCTTGAAGAACTCATAGACTTGTACATAAAGCGAACTTGGAATATTCTGCAGTCAGAGTTACAAAAAATGTAAATTTATACCTCATCCATGAGGAGAAATTGCTGAAAATAGTTTGACATACAACTGCATGAAAGCAATTCTCACATATGGTATTATAATTATACAGCTCTTACAAGGAATATAAAAGGGACTGTTACCAGCTATTTTAACAGTTTTTCTCTTTCATTTAAATAATAAATTCTATCCTATTAAGTTAATAGCTAAGGGACATGGAAGAATCACCAACATCTTAGGTAGAAGTCTCTTACAACTCAAAACCTGAAAAAGTATTCCAAATCTTCACTCTTTTAGGAAGCTTTTATTTTTCTTTATGAAATAATGGAACTTACTAAATATGTAATTGTCTATAAGTACATTAGTATAAATTGTTATGCTATTTATGGCATGGCATATTCATTTATATATATTCATTGGGGGTGGACTAGATAACCTTTAAAGGTCCCTTCCAACCCAAACTATTCTACGATTCTATGATTTATATGCCCATTAGTAAGTAATTAATTTCCACTATTTGCTGCAACAGTAAATTATTGGCTCAATTCTCTGTTTTAGTAGAATGTTCATCTACTTTTACTTTTCAGTAGTTGTTTTGTTTGGTATGAAAAGTCTGACAAATATAAACAGAATGTAGACTGTAACATTATGCAGCATTAATGCAAGGCTTGAAATAAAGAGATTATAGAAGTAATAATCAAAATAACTTCTACATTCTTAAAAGAGAAAAGGTAATTCAATCTGGCTTGCTTCCATGTTAAAAAATCAGTTTAATAGAAGTCAGTTGTGACTTCACCTGGAAGACCAGCTAACATTTTAAAATATACGAATTGAACACTGCAGTAACAGCTTGATTTCTGCAAGGAAATGTTGACTCCTTTGTTTCTCTTGTTAACCCTTTTCATGGCAGATCTTAAGTCTCCCAAATCACAGAATCACAGCATCATTAAGGTTGGAAAAGATCTGGAAGATCATCAAGTCCAACCATCAACCCAATACCACTATGCTCACTAAACCATGTCCTGCAATGCCACGTCTACACTTTTTTTGAACACCTCGAGTGATGGTGATGCCACATCTATGGCACATTCACTGTCACTGCAGTAATGGTCTGGCTCAGAAACCTCCTGCTCTCTCTGCAGAGGCGGCTCAATAAAATAGCTAACCCAGTGCTCAGAGGCAAGAATAACAAATATTGTTTTTTATTAGACGGCAAAAATTTGGTTTTGTTAAAAATACTAATTTTGGATAGTATCGTAGAAAGAACACTGTCCACTATAGGGAAAGCTGAGTAATGTTGCTTTAAACTACGCAGAATGGAATTTAGGACTAAAGGTTCATGTTCTGACCCGAGTAAATTCTCCTTAACTCCCTACCCTCTTTCCCAACCTCAACCATTCTGTGTATCTGTGATACTCTGTATTTGCTGTACTGCTTCAGCTACTCCAGAGATGCTCATGTCCAGGCAGTTGCATTGAAGTGGAGTAGGAAAATTCTGTCCTCTCTTTGTCGACGTATAGAGCTAGCAACATACGACAATGTTTATGAGATCCCTGTCACAGTAAGCAACTCTCTACAGATTCCTCTCTCCCCTCCAAAAACTAAGCTCCTTTAACTGTAGAAGTTAAATACCCAACGGCTGCTACAACGCCTTCCAGCAACTGCGGAGACAGAAAGCATCAGGGACCTGCCATTGACAACAGCTAATGAGAAAAAAAAGTATGGTGGGCAATTGCTACCAAGGGGACTCTTCTGTTTTGATTTTTCTCTCATTCACGGCATTTTTGAGACTGCTTGATTGGCTTCAGTCTCTTTGGCTGTTGGAGAAGTTACTTTGCTGGTCATTCTGGGACACTGGGGAAGCTGCCACTTTGGCTACTTTAGTAGCTCGCCAGAAATTCCAGCAGCAGGGAAAAACTGGCAGGTCCTCAGTGAAAGGGAAAAAATATCACAGCACATACGAAGGGCCCAGCTGAACAGCTGACTGCACCAACACAGCTCCGTGCCCCGTGCCAGATGTGCAGCAAATTACCAGAATGCATTACTATTTGCCCCCAAATTTGTACCATTTAGCAACAAAATTAGACTGTGTATGAAATACACATTGAACTCTCAGAAAACTATGTAAAAGTATTTCTATACCTTATGTTTCACTTACCTGAGGTCCCCAAGGTCTTTTAGGGCCAAATGGACCTCCAGTCCCTACATATAAAAAAAGGAAAGACAGAAATAAAGTATTTTTGTTTATTAATATTTCTTAACAATTACTAATAATTTGGTTGGATTATCAAAAACTTAAAAATACATTTAAAATAACAAGTATTCAGTATTAATTCTTAAACATTGCTTTTAAACAGTATGCCAATATTCTGCATTGAAATACCCTGAACCATCGTCCTTCATAACAAACCAAGTCTTTTGTTGCCTTTTATAGCCCCTCTTAGTTCATTATAGTTTCTGATACTTTATAGATGACAAATGCTTGTTTCATCACTATCTTTTACAAGTTACTAAAAAAAAGTTTTATAATCCACCCCACTAGAGTCTATGTACAGTTTTCTGGGCTGCTTTTTTTATGTTCAGGCAGCCTTCAAAACGTGCCCTGAATAATTTCCTGTTATCTCATAAAACAGTTTCCTTGGCTTCCCAACAGCTTCTTAAAAGGTTGTTTAAGACATTTTTTGCCTTTCTTGTATGAGATATTAAATACTTCCTCTCTAGATGGATGTTTCAACTTTTTTTTCTATAATTCCCTTATTCCTGAAGACATGCTACAAACCCCAAGGGAGACACCAAATTTCCTGTGCCTTCAGAACGTTACCATGTCAAAGACTGTGGCAACTGTTAAGAAGAAGTTGCAAGATCAGCAAAGGCCAGAGAAATAAAGAGAATGAACTAAAACAAGAATATTTGGGGAACTGTAGATAGTGTCAGCTGATGCGTAATTATCACTGATACGGAACTGAGAGCAGATGCTGCAGCGCCTCACTGGAACCGATGCCAAAATAGAAAACATGGATGGAAAAGTACAGGAATGAGTGGGCAGTGCAACTAGGGTATATAGGTACATGTATAATCTCCATAAAACAATTCTTGCCTCGCACAGCAGGAGTCCGTGCCTTCATATGCCACAGAAGACTATTTCTTCTTTCTTTTGACAAAACTTCTTGCTTTCTGTTGAGCTCTTTATTGAAATACTTTGCTTAATGACTGTTCTCTAGGAATGTACAAACACTTCCATTTTGTTTTTGATATAATATATAGAATGTAAGGAAAAATACTCAGAATTACCATCAACAGGACTTAGGATTCACATGCTAAATCTGAGCAATGACAATGATACCTATTTTTCAGTATTTTTTACTTACGTGAGATAATTTTGAGTTTATCCTACATGTCTAAGGCCTCAATTGTTCTTCCCCGGGCATGTTTCTGAGTCTACAAAGTTAAATGAAGACTCCTGTTTGGCATCTGTAGGGCTTGGATTAGACTCCATATCCACTTGTAATTCCCATCACAGAGCACATTCAAAAACAGAGATGAAGCAAAGAACACACCTCCAGAGCGTGTATAGAACACATCTGTATAATTACTGACAGGCTGGGTACCACGCCCTTTTATTGAGGTTGCCCAGTATTTCATATTTAAGCCTCTGTTTTTTGTTGTTTATAGCTTTATGTAACCTTAAAAACATAAACTGAAAACTACTCATGCCAGATGTCATTCCATCTAAATTTTAGCCAAAGCAATCCAGTCATCTCCAAGAATGAGGCTAACGAAAAACAGGCGTTTTTCTTTGGTTAAATAAAATCTGCATCCCTAATGTTTTAAAGCAGTTAAGGTATACTTTAGAAAGTACAGAGCTTAGGGCAGGAGAAAGAAGGTGGAAGAGCATGTACTTGCTGCAGTTCTTATGCAAATCTACTGAATTGCAGCCAACCTGTACACCTTTGAAAAAGGTAATCTGCACCCAGTCATGAAACACTTGGGTTGGAAAAGGGAAGAGAACTTGGAAAGAGGGAAGCTAGAAGGACTTAATGTAAAAAGGGCTGAACGTGAAGCTGAGGGAGTGACTGGTGCCAGAAAACTTGTCACACCCCAGTTCTCTGTGGGGAGGACTCTGGAAAGCCATTCGGAAAGCCAACAGGCAACAGCAGGCTCCAAACCGAATGAGGTTTTGAGAGGTTTTGTCATCTCAGTTCACACCCACTGCATGTTTCACTGCAAGTAACACCATCGGGCTCTTTCTGCTTACTAGCCACTTCCACTAACGTGAAAGAATCAGTGTTGTTGCCACTGTTGCTCCTTTATCCACCTGTCACTGGCATCCTTATCGACACCAACCTTTTAAAGATGAGACACTGAACTACGTTACATAAAGCAGCATTTCAGCAAACAAAAACGGAGCGGGTGTCAGGTGATCTTCCCCCCGCTCTGTCACTGGTTCACGGTGCGACCTGTGTTTATTCAGCCGTATGAATTCTTGTATCTCTGATTAAAACCACAGCTTTTCAGCTGTAACCGAGCCACCCAAACCCCCTCTGGGAGTTTCCGCTGACCAACCTACGTGCACTCTGCGGGCCGCGCAGCTCCGGCCGCCGCCGGCGGAGCCGCCCCAGCCTGAGGGCAGCCGCCGCGCCCCACCACGCGGGCGCCGGGTGTGACGCCACCGCGCCCCAACAGCCGCCGCGGCAAGGGGGAGGGGCTCCCGCGGACCAATGAAGGCAGCGCGGCCCGAGGCCGGAAGTGAGCGCACGCCTCCGCCAGCGGAAGGCGCTGTGCGTGGGCTGACGCTCACCTTCCCTGCCGCCCCGCGCGCCGGAAGTGCAGCAGCTTTTCTTTCCCCGCGCGCCGGAAGTGCCACAGTTTTTCCTTCCCCGCTGCCCCCGCAACCGGAAGCCTTCGCGCGTCTCCCGTTCCTCCTCGGACGGCGGGGCTGCCTGGCGGCGGTAGTAGTAGTGTCGTCGTCGTCGTCGGGCTCCGCGGGGTGGGTGAGCAGCTGCCGTGCCCGGGAAGGGTGGGAGGGTAGCGGTCGTCCGCGCTCCGGTCCGTTCCCGCGCCGCGGCGTCCCGGCGGGCCTCGGCGGCCTTCTCGTTCCGCGGCTTCCGCGTCGCGCTGCCCCTGGGTGGGGAGCGGCGAGGCGGGCCGGGCTGCGGCCAGGGGGCCCTGCGCCCCCCAGAGCACGTAGGAGCTGGGCTGGGGGGTAACCAGCAGACACACGAAGGAGGCCCGGGGCAAATAAATAACGATCCCTTCTCATGCTTCCCAACCTCCTGTGTCCCTTTCTCTAATTATAGAAGAGGTTTATAGAATCTGTGGGGTCTCTTTGTATATAGGCATGTATAATGATTCTCGGCATGCGCCTACTGAAACTGTAAGTGGAATTTAACAGTACTGTACATTTATGAAAGCTGCTAGGCCAAAAATGAACGAAGACAAGGTAACGTTGGGGCAGAAGGTGGGATTAGGAGCAGTAGAGTAAGGTGAGGAGTAGAAAGTTGTGTTTCTGTAGAAATCTTCACAGAGGGCAAGCCTTTCTAGGCTACGGAACAGACTTCAGACAAAACAGACAGATTCTAATTTTTGTCAACTAATGCACTTCAATTACACAGAAAAACTTTCTTCTACCTGTTTTAGGGAGTGGCTCTTTACCAGCAGCACACCCACATATGCCACATCACATCTCAGTTAATCCCTTTGTCCTTAATACTGGTGTGGAGTTTATAAACACAGCAAATCCTGTTGTCAGTTTGTAAGTTGCTATGTTGGTCCTGTCTCAGTAAGTACATACCAGCAAAAACAAAGTGTGCTGCGGGGAACGTGATGTAATGCTTAAGGTTTTGACCTGAAATGTATACATATTAAACACTTGGGCTGAAAGTCATTCAGAACCATATTTTTCTTTGTTTAAAGATGATCTCGGATTACAAAGGAGTTTGGGTTCTTATAACATTCCTACATGTTTTTTTCTCAACAGTTTCCATATGCATGGATATCACCTGAATCTTCTTACAAGAGCTTAAATTATCTGTAAACTTATCCTAATCATGAGTGGCTCCAAACCTGATATTCTCTGGGCCCCGCACCACGTTGACAGATTCGTTGTATGCGATTCGGAATTGAGCCTTTATCACATTGACTCTGCTGTGAGTTCAGAACTCAAGGCAGGGTCCTTGCGGCTATCGGAGGAAACTACAGCTACGCTATTGTCAATAAATTCAGATACACCGTATATGAAATGTGTGGCTTGGTATCCAAAGTACGATCCTGAATGTCTCCTTGCTGTTGGACAGGCCAATGGTCGAGTGGTACTTACTAGCCTCGGTCAAGATCACAACTCAAAATCTAAAGATTTGATAGGCAAAGAGTTTGTTCCCAAACATGCACGGCAATGCAATACCCTCGCGTGGAACCCGCTAGATAGTAATTGGCTTGCTGCTGGGTTAGATAAACATCGGGCTGATTTTTCAGTATTGATTTGGGATATCAGTAGCAAATATGCTCCAGAGACTGCAGTTGCTACAGAGAAAGTAAGACTTTCAGCAGGAGATCCAGAAGCAGGACTGGTAGTAACAAAGCCACTGTATGAATTAGGACAGAACGATGCTTGTCTTTCTCTCTGTTGGCTTCCACGGGACCAGAAGCTGCTTTTAGCTGGAATGCATCGAAATCTGGCTATCTTTGATCTGAGGAACACAAGCCAAAAAATATTTGTAAACACCAAGGCTGTCCAAGGAGTGACTGTCGATCCCTATTTCCATGATCGTGTAGCTTCCTTCTATGAAGGTCAGGTTGCCATATGGGATTTAAGAAAGTTTGAAAAGCCTGTTTTGACCTTGACAGAGCAACCAAAACCCTTAACAAAAGTCGCATGGTGTCCAACAAGAACTGGACTGTTAGCTACATTAACAAGAGATAGTAATATCATTAGACTGTATGACATGCAGCATACTCCAACCCCTATTGGAGATGAAACTGAGCCAACAATAATTGAAAGAAGTGTCCAACCGTGTGAAAACTACATTGCTTCATTTGCCTGGCATCCCACAAGTCAAAATCGAATGGTAGTAGTGACTCCCAACAGGACTATGTCTGACTTCACAGTTTTTGAAAGAATTTCTCTTGCGTGGAGTCCAGTGACATCCTTAATGTGGGCTTGTGGACGACATTTATATGAGTGTACAGAAGAAGGAAAGGCTAGTTCCTTGGAAAAAGACATAGCAACCAAAATGCGGCTCAGAGCTCTGTCAAGGTATGGTCTTGATACTGAACAAGTTTGGAGAAACCACCTCCTAGCTGGAAATGAAGATCCTCAGCTGAAGTCACTTTGGTACACTCTGCATTATATCCTTTATTTTACTGTAGTTTATATTCTAAAGAAGTAATGTACCTTTATATGTAAACCAGTTACATGAAATGCATGAATATCTTTAAATGTAATGCAACATCCTGTAAATACTTTGCATATGTTCATAGGATGTGACTTTAAAAAAAAAAAGTTTTTCAAACACTTGGGAAAAATTAAGCTTCCTATACATGAAAATACTTATGAAGCAGTATACTGAAGATATGGATCAAAAACTTACAGGAAACAAAGGCCCCTTAGTTTATGCTGGCATTAAATCAATTGTGAAGTCATCTTTGGGTAAGAATGTTCCAACTTTGATTAAGTTCTATTGTAGTATGTTTACAGAATGGTGCACTTATGGGTTTGTCTTTAAAAATTGTTGAAATAAGCTATTTAAAAATATAGAAGCAAAGTGTTTCTGTTTGTGTTTCAATATATGTAAGTTAACCGTTTATATTACAGTAATTTTAAGAATTTTCAGTGTTCTTGGAAAGTCAGTAATCATAAAAACAAAGTATTCTCAGAGGTAAATCTTCAACTGAACTATTTCAAACATTTCGGTTTTGACTAAGGTGCTGAAAATTCTTGCTCCTCACGTAACTATTGGATTTTTTCGAAGTTCCACACAGGGGTGTAGTTCTAGGAAGCTGACTTTACTGTAGTCACTGCTAATGTACTAAGTACGTTTGTATAACTATGTTTAAATGAGCTGTCTTGTTCTGAAGTGGT
This sequence comes from Gavia stellata, assembly GCF_030936135.1. Classification (NCBI taxonomy): domain Eukaryota; kingdom Metazoa; phylum Chordata; class Aves; order Gaviiformes; family Gaviidae; genus Gavia; species Gavia stellata. Next base: position 28,869,906 of record NC_082599.1, read on the forward strand.
AATCATCCCTGGTGCATCACATTATGCCTCTCATGCTCAGTGAAGTTTTTGTAGTATAATCTATTATTTGAATCTTTCCTTCTCTGTTCATAATCTGTCTTATTAATACTTATGCTCCTTGGAGCAAAAAATAACTCTTCAGTGGTGGGAAAGCTGCTTGTTTCTTAGAGAACTGGTAGAGCAGGTGCTTGACTGTGTATTATGTCTTTTCAGATTGAACATACTGATAACTCCTGTCAACTGTAACAAGAACCTCCAAAATCTTAGGAGGTAGAGGAGAGAAAAAAGTTAGTGGGGAATGTGTCAAGTTTAGATGCATGATTTTTAGCAGATCAGAATAATTTTATGTATGCTGCTCCTTGCCATGGAGTTTTTAGTGGTGTTAATATGAAGTACTAAAGTACGATACTCAGCTTTTGTACTCTGCTTTATGATGGAAATCAAAGCATTGCATTGCGATTGCAATTTAAGTTTCGATTTAAGCATAATTTAACTCATTTCCCGTTTCTAGGAACAACAGAGAACCTCAGGCACAGCAGGAGTGGATCTGATAGACAGGCAGATATTATTCAGTATTTGAGTGAGGAGAGATCCTTGGCTTTGCAGCTCTGTGGGTGGATAAAGAAGGGAACAGACTTAGATGTGGAACCTTTTTTAAATTCGTTGGAACAGGAGGGAGACTGGGAGCGAGCTGCTGCTGTAGCACTTTTCAACTTGGACATACGGCGAGCAATACAAATTCTAAATAAAGGGGCTTCCTCAGGAAAAGGTGCGTATTGTGTTTAGTATCTTTTATTTTGGCATTATATGACCTTAGCAGATTTTTTCTGTAAACAGAATTATGGAAGATAGTATGGAAAAGATGCCTGTTGTCTTATAAAATAGTTACTTGAAGTGGTTGTATTGGAGCCTGAGAATCTGACAGATACAGACCTTTCACTCCTCAGACTGTCATATGCCTTACTGTCTAGTTAAAATAGGAAATTCTGAAACATACAGTCTGTTGATACATACCCCAGAAAGTGTTACACTCAGAACTAGTGGGATTCTTTTATTTTAATGGAATTGCATCTTGGCCAGATGTCATGTATGTCTGCTTCTGTTGCGCTGTGTGCAGCTTTCTGCCAGTGCGATGGCTGTAGAATAACCGAAATGTAATATTCAGGGTCTGCAGAAAACATTTGTTTTGGAGTAATATTTGATACGAGTTGCAACCCATGAGGGAAAAGTTAAGATACTGGAGCCAAGAGATGGAGGTATTTTTGTTCTGTTTTCTTGCCCGTAGTCCTCCTACAGCTCTGCTTTGCATCTGTATTCTCTTATTAAATTTAAAAGACTATCTTGCCACTAAAGTGGGTAGGTAAGACATGAAGGGAGCTGTTAAGGTTCTTTTACTTTTAATATTGCCCCTTTTTGGTGGGGGGAAGTATGTGTGTGCTTTCCATAGCTAAGGTTCAGAGCAGAGACAGGCTATCTTCAAATTCAAAAATAAAATTGAACTCTCTGACAGAATGGTCAGATGAAATAGATTTAATGTTTTTTAGGAAACTTGTCAACTTGAAGCTGCTACGTGCAATTGTCATCCTGCAGCTAGGTCTTTTAAGTGATGGCTATATATACAGTCCTATCTTTTCACTTCTTGTGGGTATGAATTACAGTAATGACAGTCTTTTATGATAGTGATAGGAACACATTTAGCAGTTCAAAACTATTTCAAAATACCAGAATCAGTGTGATGTTGCTTGAAGTATAACTCAGGCTGTCATGCATGTGGGTTTGTGACTTTTAGAGCTGTTAACTTACCTGAACAGAGGCATTTAAAGCAGAAACTAATAAATGCTAGCGTATGCACTTTTTTTTTTGGCTAGTGTTAATTCTACTGTGTTTTGTCTTGCATCCTGACAAAATGTTCTGTTTCAAACTGATGCTTTCAATTACAGTTTTAATGGGATTTTTTTAAGTCATTAACTTGAATATTGTTTCCCTGATTGTTTTTAATACATCAGGTGATCTGAACCTTAATGTAGTAGCAATGGCTCTATCAGGCTACACAGATGAGAAGAACTCACTTTGGAGAGAAATGTGCAGTACTCTAAGACTGCAGTTGAACAATCCCTACTTGTGTGCTATGTTTGCTTTTTTGACAAGTGAGTCTGGTTCATATGATGGTGTTTTGGTGAGTAACTTTCTGTTAAGTTAAAATTCCTTTAAGTAATAGGTGCATATATATACATACACATACGTAGGGAAAGTGCTATATACTCCATGAAGTAATCAGACTAGAATGTATTATTTTCTCCTGATGCTGGCAGATAACATATTTTTCTGCTAAACAGACATCTCCTATTAGTGAATGTTACGTTAGTGAACAAAACATGCCTAAGCAGCCAAAATATCCAGTATAGTTCACACATTTTTTTTTTTTAGCATGGAGTTATTAAACCACTAGAAATACATTATCAAAATAATTTAAGCAGGGGGAAAACAGGGGAGAGAGGTTAATAATAGAAATGCACAAAACACAGTAAGTGCAGGGGAGTTTGCAGAACTTTCATCAAGCTGTATTTGCATTGAATTGTATTTTGTTTGTCCTTGTTTACTTGTTAAAATAATTTCACTGTGTTGAAACTAAACACAATAGTTTCACATCTTCTGAAATTGGTATAAAATTGCCATGTGAAGAGTAAACTAAATGTTTAATTATGAGAGACTTTAAGCCTTTAGAGGAGTAACATACTTGATCCTTGGTTAGAGAACAACAGAAGTATTTGATTCAGTAGGAATTATTTAGCCCAAGGGAGGACTTCTGTAATGCAACAGGGTAATTGGCCTAAACCTGTTGAAAACAAAAGTTGTCATAATATGATGCTTTTAGGGTATTAAAAAACAATAAGGTAAGAATCCCAGAGGAGAGAAACCTGAGACTTTTTTTCTCTCTTCAAGAGAGAATGTCCTTGTTCTCTGGATGTTAGGTAATAATTTTATAGTTGTTTTTTATTCATAAATTGGAAACTAACAGATCATAAGGTGGTTTTTTTAATTTTAATGTTTACTTCAGTGAGACCTGTTGAAATTTGCATGAAAAAGATTATGCCAAGCACATCTCCTTGTTTTGGCAGTGTCAATCACAATTTCTATTCTGAGAATATCAGGAGGGAATATGGGCACTGCTAAGTACCAGAATTAACCTAGTCAAGGAATTTTTTTCTTCAGTGTTGCATCTAGTAAAAGGATTAAAAAGCAGAAAGTAATAGTGCATTGCTGCACCTTGAGTGCCAATACACTTGTGAGAAATCCATGTGTTTGCTGTTAGTTTTTGGTTGGGGGTTTTTTGTTTATTATGTCTATTAACTTTCAGTTGTGATTTTAGGAAGGAATTGAGTGGTTAGGCTAGTTGTTTAGTAAATATGGTAAATGAATGTTTGTTTGTTTTTCTTCCCCTGGTGACTTGATGAGATTCTTGGCTGTATGTGCTGGAAGCACTAAGCCCAGCTCTACATGACTTGCAAAGTTTCTTTTTCTAAAATTTCATAAACCACATAGGATGTGTTGTACCAGGCTTCCTGCCATTTGAGTAGATTGTTCCAGTAGCCGCAGTCTTGCTCTAATACCTTTATCTGAGTATAAACGATAATCTGATATTTAATGTTAGCTTTTTTCAGATGTGATGTTTTCTTTGTACATAAACAATTTCATAGTATTATACAACAGTGCAAATATTCTGACTTTTACAAACAATGTATTGAAAAAGTGGAAACTTGCATGTGATGCTAGTATTCCCATTTTTCTCTCCGAAGTATGAAAATAATGTAGCTGTACGAGACAGAGTGGCATTTGCTTGCAAGTTCCTCAATGATGCTCAGGTAAGGTTGTGGTTGCACATTTAAGCAAACTGTTAAGCTGGGCTTTATTTAGAGGCAGAAGAAACTCTGGGGTGGGGGGGTGAACAGTGGAAGCAATGAGTCATGAGTGATTTGGTTTTTCTCATCACAGTAGGATATAAGGTATAATCTGGTCTTCAGTTTGTACTTTCAGCTTGATTTTTGGGTTTTTTTTCTTGTTTGGTTTAGTATTCATGACATGCTAGTTTGTTAAATGCTATTGCATTACCTGTATGTCTGTTTTACTGGACAGTATTTGTACTTATTCAGCATTTATTTCCAGATATTTACATTCTCTCGAATTAAGGCTTGGTTTTACAGCAGGAATATTTTCTTTTAAATTCACTGAAGTATTTAAAGAAAATGTAACCTCCCTCTTTGCACTTCCTATCGGGAGGCTTAAAGTTTGTTGATAAATACTTGAATTCTTGCAATATAGTGGATATAACCGTATAACTTTTTCTGCGTACCATCCAGGAAGCAGCATATTCTGTTAGCAGCAGACGCTCTTAAAGAAAGCTATTCAAATCATGAGAAGTTTTGTCATATGCCAACATAAATAAGTTAGGAAGGGGTGAAGAGACTGAAAAGTTAAGTAAATTTTTTTTTATAGCTGAACAGGTTTATTGAAAAGCTGACGAATGAAATGAAGGATGCTGGGAATTTGGAGGGAATACTGTTAACAGGGCTGACAAAAGATGGAGTTGACTTGATGGAAAGTTACGTTGACAGAACTGGAGATGTCCAGACAGCAAGCTATTGCATGCTACAGGTTAGTGTTTCACTTGAAAATAAACTTTATAGAGGAGAACTAAATATAGTTCCTTTAGCAGTATAGTACTGAATCTTGTGAACTAGAAATTATTTTCTATAGTAAATTGGGATGATATATATCATGCCTGTTTTGTGGAATCGTCTGAAACATTGAATGTTAACTATAAACATGTATCTTCACTCTCTCTGGTTGAGATAGCTTGAGGAGATAGTATGGGAAAGAAACAAAAAGAAAACATAGTCCTTTTCACTAGCTGAACTGGGAATACCCATTCTCCTGCTTATTGCTGGTGTGTTTCCTGATAGGTTCATTATTTTTTTTGTTTCCAGGATTTTGGTAGAGAACTGAGGTGAGGTTTTTTGTTTGTCTCTAGGCATTGGGTTTGGGTTTTTTTATGATGGACTTGTCTTGGCCCTTACACAGTTGCAGCTACTGCCTCCACTGTGTTTAACTGCATATGGAATTATAACTGATACAGACTGTGATATGTGACAGAATTTTATAATCCTTCATCTGACAGACGTGAGTTTTTAGGAGGACATGGCAGCACAAGTATTTTCAACCAGAGAAGCAGACTGAAGAAAATTTTTATCAAACTCACATTACAGTTTAACAGAAAATTAATCTTTTTCTAGGCAAATTACACTGTATTATTTCTCATATCTTGTAGTACGCTTTGTAAAGCCGCCTGAAAAAGTGAATAATAGGTATTGTGTATCCTCAGTGTGTGTCTGACATTTTTCCTGCCTGCTTTAGGGTTCTCCATCGGATGTACTTAAGGATGAGAGGGTTCAGTACTGGATCGAGAACTACAGGAATCTTTTAGATGCTTGGAGATTTTGGCATAAACGTGCAGAATTTGATATCCACAGGAGTAAGCTGGATCCCAGTTCGAAACCTTTAGCCCAGGTAAATGTAATTCTTGTATGAAGTACGACCAGTCCAGAAAGGAAGGTGGCATGCTCCTTCTATAGAAAAAAGTTGCTGGCTGCACCTTGGCTTTCATAAGGATTCATGTGCAAAAGAAAGATTTCAACTAAGGCTGCCCCACAAAAGTAGCTGTGTTTTTTTTCAAAATACTCTTTTAAAAAGGACTTGGTAACTGTTTTGATAGAGAGTATGGAAATATGGTAAACAAATCTACATTTCTTCATATATAATCTAGGAAATCAGTTCCCTACCATTTTATTTGTGTTCCTTTTTTTTTTCTTTTCTTAAACCTTTTTCTTCTAAATAGCAGGTTGTCTTACAGAAACTGTAACTTTTCAACACTTTTTCTGGGGAAACTGTTTGTTTTTTTCCTCCCATGTTGAAAAACAAAATCAGACATGTATCATCCAACTGAATTCAGCATCAGGCTGAGGATGATGCTGAAACCAGGGAATTGAACCAAGAATCAGTTCAAATTGTCTATATTCTAATTGAAGTGAAGTTCAAAGCTATTTTGAAGCCCTTGAACCTTAAACTAAAAGTGAACAGCAGCAACTTTCATTATCAGTTCTGAACATAAGCTAAACCAAAAACTAACCCTCTGTCCAAATGCTATCTGCTTAACATCTGGTGGCATTTTTAGCCAACAGGGTCTTACCATAGCACCTTCCGCTCTCTCATGTCTGCGAAATATGTGCATTAGAAGCCTTAGGGCCCAAGGGTTTCTAAGGAGGCTATTTCTGAATTCATGTATCTTGTCACAGCTGTTTAAGGAGAGCTGCATCTCTGCTGTTCCAAGTGGGACGGAGTTGAACTTACTGCTGCTTCCTTATGTGATCAACATAAATAGCCCTTAAAGAGTTTAAAATATGTGCTCCTTGGAATCGAGTCACAGCTTGTGGCATAAGGAATGCAGATAAAGATTATTAGGAAAATCCTCATGTTGGGGACTCCAGAGTGGGTCACCTGACTAAAAGGAGGGAGAGACCAGATTTAATTATACAGTAAGTAGAGTAAACTTAGTTTCTTTCATTACTGCAGATACAGCTTTTTATTTAATAACACCTTTCCAAGTTTTAGCAATTACGCATGGTTTTATGTGCTTTTGAGGTAAGAGAGCATCATTAAGGCCTACTTCTCAGGACTCTGTGCCACATCTATAAGCCAAGATGTTAGGAGCTCCTTCACAAGTAGCCTTGGCTTTCCGGGACACTCTGTAGAATATCTGGTAAATAAGTGTTTGCTAGCTTGAACGAATGCACTCATAGGTGTAGCAAAAGTGGAGCCGAACCAAAAAATTAATGGGCTTTTGTTCTCTTTAGGTGTTTGTGAGTTGCAATTTCTGTGGAAAATCAATCTCTTACAGCTGCTCAGCTATTCCTCATCAGGGGCGAGGTTTTAGCCAATATGGAGTTAGCGGCTCACCAACTAAGTCAAAAGTTACAAGCTGTCCTGGTTGCCGTAAACCCCTTCCTCGCTGTGCACTTTGCTTGATAAATATGGGAACACCGGTTTCCAGCTGTCCAGGTATGACACAGTGGGTTTTAGTTATTCACCTAGAGTACTAGTTAGAGGCCTAATTAGCAGTTCCTGTTGGAAGATCTTCTGTTGCACCTTTTTCTTTCTATTTGTACTCATACTGTGTATAGTCATACTCGTTATTTTGAGGGAGGAAGACCGTAATTGAAAACTTGTTTACATCCCATCTGATTTTATGATGAAACCTATGTCTCAGTTCTTTGGTGTCAGACAGTATGCACAGTTACTTGGTTCTGACAGTTTTCCCAGTGAGACTGTCAGTGAAATTCCGTGGTTAGAGATATGAAAAGATGTAAGTATTGTGGTGGTGAGTATTGTGAGGTTTAAAACTGTAAGAAATGGGAAATGCGTTTTCTTGAGATGAATTGTAGGGATGCTACAGAAATCTTGGAATGTAAATTAATTGATTTTTAGCTGGAAGAGGAAGAGAGAATAAATTTAATGTGTTATACATTCTGTCATTAAGTATGAAAAAATGTATGGGTCATGCTGTCACAGCTAAGAAATATTATGACTAGAATCTTTTGGTTCTAAATGTCTTGGGCTCAGCATTATACGAGGTCTAAATGAAACTGATTTTGTCCATATTTTTAGGTCAGCCTTGTTATAGAGCCATGCGCAGCTGTGCAGTTGTCATCTATTTATATATCTCTTCTCTTTCTTTCACTGATCTGTGTTATGACTTCTATATTGTAATTGTTCCAATTCATAACTTAGATTTTGTTGATTTTTCTAAAGCAGAACATTTAATGTAGAGTAAAACTGAAACATAAATCACTGTTGAAAGACATTCTGTTTGTAAAATTTAATAGGCAAGTTTATCGTGTCCGTAAGATGTGAAACAACAGCTCAGCAATATAATTCCTGTTTTGGCATTCTACCAGTTCTTAGTAATTTTACTGACTTCTCTTTTAAAATCAGGCCACTTCTTCACATAATGTTTCCAATTTCAAATTTATTCTAATAGAGTTACTAGGACTGAAATATAAATGAAGCATAATGATTTACAAGCATATTTGGGGGTGTGGGTTTGCCTCTGCACAGGAGGATCCAAGTCAGATGAAAAAGTGGATCTTAGCAAAGACAAGAAGTTAGCCCAGTTCAACAACTGGTTTACTTGGTGTCACAACTGTAGGCATGGTGGACATGCTGGGCATATGCTTAGCTGGTTCAGGTAAGTTGACATTAAAATCTTTCTTATTTCACATGTGTATGCTACGCTGAGTAGGACATGCCTCCTTTGCTGTATCTGTCATTATAATGTTTTGTTGGTTTAGAACATAAGCAAAACTTAACTTCGATGCTGAGTTTTTCTGAGATACTATGTCCCTGCACATACTTAAATGTATAGATGACAAAATTCTTGTTAGTTTTAACTTCACCTGTTTTTTTTTTTTCTGCTGTTGCTATCTAGGGACCATACTGAGTGCCCAGTTTCTGCCTGCTCTTGTAAGTGTATGCAGCTGGATACAACAGGGAATCTCATTCCAGCAGAGACTGTCCAGGCATAAATACTGTTTGAAAATGTGGTGCTCTCTAATGTATGTCCATCATAGTCCAAGCATATATTTTAGATAAAGGTCATTTGTGACTTACTGACTGTGAAAAAATAAAATTGCTATCAGATTAGTAAAATGATGTGTGTATGACTGTGCTTGGTAGAAACAGGTGTTCCTGAAATGAGCCTCTGAGTATAGTATGTGGTCCTTGTTCAGAGGATTGAAGCAGTTCAGTTCAAAAGCACTTTTAATGAAGTTTTCAGGGTAATGCTGATAGGCCCTTTTTATTTGTTTTCCAAACAAAACAGTGTTTATATGCTGTGAAAGTGGGCCTTCAAAACAAACTCCTGAAAAGTGTTCTAAAGAAGATCACACAGTGATGTCGTGGATTCCTCTGTTCATTGTTTGATCACGCTTTCTTATATGCAAATGATCATTTCCTTGTAAGTTCATTCAAAGTGCCACTGTTAATTGTATTCTAAAGATTTTTATTTCAAAGAAAAATCCATTTCTTTCTCTTCCCAAGTTTTGTTAATAGTAAAGCAATATCTTTGCAATTCGAGGTCTTATTTAATTTACCTACATACCTAGCTGATGTGAATTTTAATGCTAAAGAATTTTGGGGGTTTGTCTCCTCCAGGATATAGACATTGCTAGGAGAGTTCCCTGAAACGTCATGTGTCTGTTTCAGTGCAGAGTGCAGGTAAACTATAGGAGGTTTCATTTGATTGATTAATTTTTAACGTAGTACTGTGAAGATCTGAAATCTCAAGGACTGGAGACTTGTAAATATTTAAGTTTTAAACTACATGCTGAGTTTTGACTAAAAAAATAATTTGAAGACTTTTGGATAATCAGCATTTCCCTATACTTCTGAAATATGCTGGGAAGTGTGAAATCAACCTATATAAATCCTGCTTCTAGTCACTAGCGGACACCAGTCTGCTCCCAAAAGGCTGCACAATTTTAGGACATTGACCACAAGTAGTTCTAGGTATGTTACCAGCTGGAATTAAGATTATTTATTAACTTGAGAGACAGTCAGTGATACTTTGCTAATACTGTGCTAGGAGCGAATCGGTATTGTTCTTGATTTTGTAGGCAACAAAATTCACACAAATTGGGGGAAAAAAACCTGTTTTAAGGTATGTGATAATAACATCAGTTTACTTGGTGTGTGTTTACTTACTAGTGGAAACAGTATATGAGTTACTTAACACTTGCGTGCTATGAAATACTAAATGGAATGCTAGCAATAAACTGGTACCGTATTGCCAGGACTGTGAAAATTGGTGTTTTAAAAGGGAATATATTGTAATATACCACTAGTTCTAAGTGCTCTAGTGTAGTTGCAACAAGATAGAATGTGGAAACGTTTTCTGTAGATGTACATGATTACATTCAGGACTTTGGGTTATATTTTCTGATTTAGCATTAATGTTGTAATACACCTGCTACATTTATTCTGATCTAAAATTCTTGTCTAATTGACAAAGATCTTTTTTAAGTTAAAAATCTAAGAGGTACTTGGTATTTGTAGGCATGGGAGAGCAGTTACTTTTTGTTAGAATATTTATTTCTCTTTCCAGTATTTTTGCACACTTCATGTTGCTGTTGAGGAGGTCTTCAAAATAGTCTCCATTTATAAATGTAAACTGGGGTTTAATGTATGATACCCTATTTATATAAATACAGGCAATAAAACTTCTGCTTTATGGAAATGAGGATTTTTAAGTGTCAAGGATATGTTTTTATTCCTCTGTAATAGCAACGTTTGGTAAATTTTCTTGATAAATTCCATGTCCAGGTGAACACAACTAACTTACAACGTCTCATTTTCTTATTTAAAGAAAACTCATTTATAACGTTTTTGACTTGACTGTACCTGTTTGTGTCAAATTCTATAATTTCATTAAATTAGATGCTTACTTTGATACTTAGTGTGTCTTTGAAATGTTTTGGATTATGAATGTGTGCATATTCTGGCATAGTGTAACTATCAGTTTTGGCTGTTGTAATTGGTAATGAGGCTTTCATGCCAGTAATTACACTATTTGCAAAAGTTACAAAGTAAGAGGTGTATGTTTTTTAACGACCAGATTTTTTCCTTGTTTGGCTTTTAAATTAATAAAGCTGTGATTTTGGCGGTGATTTGTTGTCTTCTAACAAAAAGTATAGCTACACACATTTTATTACCTGCAGTTACTTTTACATTTACTGTTTTGTGGTATCTGCTCAACTGACAGAGTTCACTAGATGAAGGTGGCCTTGCAGCCTAAAATGTTTTGACCTTATGGTTCATGCTGATTACCTTTCATTATTGCCTCCCTTCCCTGATTAAGCACAAACTGGGCTTACTTGGCAGCAGTGGAGTTAGGCTTTAGCAGAAGCTGGTTACTGAGCACTTCAAAAATCCCCTCTCCACCTTTCTAACAGCTATCATCTTGCCCAATCTGTGCTTCCCTGTGCCTCTGGCAGACACCCCTTCTATACCAGATTCATTTTTTCCAGTTATGCTTGCTTAGATCAGGATCTCGCCAACTATGCCAGAAGTTACAAGAGGAGAAGGCAATGTGACAAGTGTCCCCCATGCCTATGTGAGGAAGGGTGCTCCAAACATTCCCTGAGCAAGGGCAGGGAAAAAGGTGCCAGGTCTCAGAAGTCAGTCACAAGTGCAGTGGGAGCAGTAGGCTCACTGTCCTGCTCCACATGACAGAAACCTCTCCCAGTCAGCCCTGATTACATCATTCACTTCATATTGCCCTTCCTCCCCCAGGTTCCCACCTTTCACCACCCTCAATGTCCTCTCATAGATGCCGCTAGCTCCTATTTACACCTTCCATTACTGGCCCTGCTCCCAGCCCTTGTTTTGGTGACATCCCTCTTCGGTGTTTATGATACAGTTGCCCTGGTGACTGCCCTTCAGTCAGTGATCCATGAAGCCACTATTTCCCATTTTATTATCTATGAGGTCTAGCGGTTTCTCAGACCTTCCTCTTGTTAGTGCAGTCCTAACTGATGGTTAGCAGGCCCCATGGTTATTCATTTCCCTTGGGTATCTGGAATGGATGGCAGTTTCCCACATCGCTACCCTGGTAAGTGCATATGTGACCTGAGCATTACTTTAATATCAAGAATATTTTACAGTTCCTTGTATTGCTGTCTTGTTAGTATAGCCATGTAGCCAGGATAGGCCATTTGTTAAGGTTTGTGAACAGTCTATAGAGAAGCAGATGAATGAAAAGCACATAGTGGAAACTTTCAGTTGTATACTGCTTGCCTAGCCACATACCGTCACTGCAGGACTGGATGAACAAGAGCCTTGACTGACAAAGGGAAACTAGCATTTACCACTCAGGTGCATTCAAACATTGACATGCAAGACCACATATGCAAGGATGGTCTCTGTATGGGGGTGAAGCACTATAGCCATCTAGTGGTAGACTTTTATTAGGCCTGGATAGTCTTGGTGACATAACTGTACATAACATTTTACAGAATATATGTACATGCACAAAGTAACAGCAATTTTCTGAAGTAGAATAGTACAAAAGACTTTAAATGCTAGGAAAACATGCACCCAGTTACTAAGAATGACATTTTATTTTACTGAGCACTAAAATATAGCAGTGATAGCACTACAGGATGGAGCATGCTATGCCATATGGACCTCACGTTCTTGCTTATGCTATGAGACTGACTCCTACTTCAGAAGTTACCCTCCTTCCCAGTGACAGTAACTTTGTCATTGTCTGTCTTCTAAGTAGAGAGGGGAAAGAAATAGATCACCTTTAACTTGATCATCCACCCAGTTTGTAGTAACTTTGATAATAAGGCTTTAAAACAAATTCCTTGACTGAAAACAGAGATGGCTATAAGTAAACACAAAGCTAGCAATCTTAATAAGGCACTAAATCTAGCTATTAAACCTCAAACCTGTTTGTATGAAAGCTTAATGAACATGGCTAAGGTTTATTTAAAATACTTTGAAATATTTTATTTATTAATTTACAGAGAATATTTCCAAAGTTAGATTTTACTTTGATTGTGTTACCTTAAGAGATACAAGAACTCTGCTATGTTCTGTAAGTAGCCTGGATTGGGAACAAAATTGGGAACTGTGTGGAGGTTTATATGGTTAAAGTCATCATGGCAAGCTGGCTGAGTCCTGGCACTGCTGCTTAGACTCCCACCAAGAATGAAGGTTGTGATGGGAAGTCAACTGCGCTTGAAATCCCCAAGCCTAACTAGACATCTTCCAAGTGTTCAACATCAGTGCAAAAGGTAAGTACCTTGTACTCCACCTGTGTCAGGTAAAATAGAACAGGAGTCACCAAGTATCACTGAAAACAGCACTCTAACATGTAACACTGACACAAATAGTTAAATGTAGTCCCATCTTTTTTATTGGAGAAGAGTCCATTTTCAAGATGCAAAAATACCCATGTTCGATAAATTTGTATCAAAGCAAACGAAATTTAAAAATCTTTACATTAAAACCCCACCAAATGTCTTCAAGACAAGTTTCCTCTAAAGTGTCCTAGAACCTCTACCAACAACAACAAAAAGACGCCTACAAAGCTTCAGTTTCTAGCAAGTACAATCCTGCAAGAGAACACTCCTCATCGATGCAAAAGGTTTAAATATATACAGACAGGGAGATATCCACAGAATATATGCTAAGAAAAATCAATTGTTCCTCCCAGTACCGAATGGGAAGTATTCAGGGAATTCATGAATAATTTTTAGTGCTTCATTGTAGAGTTCCAGATCTGAAAGAGGGCAAAGAGAATAGTTACGATGCATAAGCTGAATTCCCCACAAGCAAATGACCAGATTAAAACACTGCTTATTTTAAAGCAGTATAGCTGAGCATTCCCAGTCTCCCTCATCCTCCCCAGTTTTCCCAAGGCAGCCACACACTCATTGCTTGCTTTCTGGAGGGTTATTTTTAGGCCTGCTAGCTGCACCATCACACAAGGTCCAGTGCAAGACAAGAACCATGCGGTCAGGAGTGTGAGAATGATCAAACCATGGCAAGGATACAGACTGGCTCCAGCTTCCAGTCAGTCCCTACAGTTTGACAGTAAAACAGTGTATTTTGTACATAATTTTTCCCATGACACTCTCCTTTTCTACATTCTTCTCCATATCTGGCAGCTTGAAGAAAGACCTTGTCCCTAAGAAAATATAATCACTCTCCCTTCTTACTTATTGAAGAAGAGTTCAGAAGTCAAAATGAATGTCATAATGTATATTCTTACTTACCAAATGGACTTTTATCTTCTCTGAACTGGACATATGACATGCACATGATGGTTGCCTGATTTGTTACTCTTCCCACTACTTCAAGAACTCCTGAGATCTCTTCATCTAGCTAGAAAACATACCAAATATGAAATTAGTATCACTAAATTTGCTGCTGTCTCTACTGCACAGCACTTAAGCTAGGAATTCTCCACAACTGACGGTTTGTTCATGACAGATTCTGTTCCATGTCAAACAATACAGTACTACTGAACAGCCCCATCCCCCTCCAAAAAAACCCACAAAAGCCAAAAGCCAAGTCATTTACAGATTTACAGTTTTTGTAACACAATTCAGTACTGATACAAAAAAAAAAAGGCATCAGAAGGAAGATACCAGTTTATAAGTATATAAAACTATGTCATTTAATCACTGAACAGAGACTAATCTAGGACACAAAAGAGCAGAAGAATCCAGATTTTAATGCCTTACATTCAAACCTGTGTAAATTGTACAACTCTATAAGAGCTAAGGAGGTAACATGCATGCCAGAGAGCAGTTCCAGTATTCCAGATTCGGAAGGTATAATTGGAAATTATTACTTAAGTAATCTCTCAGTAAGTGTTCAGAATACAAAGACATTAACAATAACAAGCCTTTGGTTGAACAAGGGGGGAAAAAAAAAAAGGCTAAAAATTATATCTTACTCCAAAAATCATATAGCTTGAACAAGTTTTCTTTCTTTTTTTAAGATACTAATTTTAAGAGTGTGGTACTATTTCAGTAATGTTCTTCCAACATCTAACTCTTACTTTTAACTTTCTAGTAAGTCTCCTGGAACACAGCAATAGATTCCCTCCCCTTCCCATAATTTTGGGTTTCTCTCTTGTAAGGAGGAACTACACACACGCAAACAAAGGAATATGTTAAAGGAGAAAAAAGTTAGAAAGCATTTTGATTAGCAAATCTAGAAATTCCTCCATTGACATTAGGCAAACCAGAGAGATTAACCTGGTGCTTTTTTCCTGCGCACACCAGCTTCTCCTACAGCAGTGGAACACAGACTGTAAAGTGACCAGCATTGCAGCTATGCATTTATGAAATTCGACCATTTACTCTGTTATGGCAAGTTGTGGAATCATTGGTCAGATGCTGACATCTGATGTTTTAACAATCCAAGGCAGGAAACCTTTAATGAACTCAAGAAAGAGTTAAGAAACAGGCAGAACTTGTAGGAAGGACATTTTCTTGCAGTTTGAAGATTAAGTCAGCAAGCTTCACATTTATAAGACAAAACTCTTTGCCAAAGCAAACTGCATTTTTCGTCAACAAGGAGAGACTCCTGTCTTGAAAGTCAGAGAGTACCATATGCAATTATTTCACATGGAAACGGCAAGATTTCTCAGTGTTTAACAACTTATTCAGAGAAAAAGATGTAGACTACACACATGCTCAATTAAGCTAGAACATTTGCCATCACAACAAAGATAATCCTTTAATGACAACATTTGCTAGAAGAAAAAAATACTTGAAGACAGAAGAGAATGCCAGGGTGTTATTCCTTTAGTGGTACATGTTAACAATATTTTTGTGCAGTAGTTATAAGTGTATCTATCTTATACCCGTTGCATTAATTACTTGATTTTTAATTTTTTTAAGAAAGAATGCTTCAAGCTAACTATGAAGTTTCCTGGAATGCTATGACAAGTGTTCTAAGAGAATACTGAAATGTCAACTCAAAAAACTCTTGAGAATACCATATTCTTGGGGTTTTTGGATTATCCTCACAAAATATTCTATTAGGCATATAGAGATAAAGGCAATAACAAAAAGGAAGGAAGGAAAAAGTGAAACTAAAATAAAGCTAATACATGTAGTGGAATATATTACACTGTAAACAACAAATACAGTAAGATAAAGTAGCCAGACAGGGATGTGTCTGACAAGGAATGAGTTCTCTCTCTTAATACCAGCTGAAATTTGATGAAGACCAAGGCAGTTCATGAATATGAAGACTGCAAGTTAGCTGGAAGGTGTAAGAAGCCGAGGCAATGAAACATCGGTGGAAGTGGGAGAAACCAGGGATTTATTTTTCTTTTCCTGGCTAAAAGCACAATACATGCAAAGCATGCACAGGTTTCAGAAGGGACAAAACCTCCGGTATCCACAAGAGGCAACATCAAGTATTTCCAAAGTATTCTTTAACTTACTGGTTCGCTCAGCTCCACAGTCGTGTGTTTTCCTTCTCCATCCGAAAGCACGAAAAGCTTCCCAGTAGGATGAATCTACAAAAGATATTAGGCCTGTGCGCTCAAAAGCCAGCTGTAAGCGTTACAGGTTCCGCCGCCCCAACCAGAACTGCGCAGCGGGCCTTTCTCCGCGGGATCCGACCGTTACGGCCGCCTCCCGCCCTGCCCCGGGCTGACTGGAGCCGCCGCTTCCCTCAGGCCAGGCCGCCACGAGCTGCACCAGGCAAGGCGACAGCCTCCCCACACAGAACCCCCCCACACACAGGGGCCCAGCCCGGAGCGCACCCCGGGGCTAAGGCCCTACCCAGGGCGACCGGGCAGCTACCGCCCCCCACCCCGAGGCCCCGCGACGCGGCCCAAAGGGCAGCAGCCGACTGCCGAGCAGATCGCGGACCTTCTCGACGCGCCCCACGAAGCAGACGGGCTGCCCGATGTGCTGCGCCAGGTGGCCGGTGGCGATGCGCCGCCGCGGCACCTCATGGACATCCCCCATATCGGCGCGATTTCCCGCCCGTTGCAGAGGGGAGGGGCGCCGTTACCCCTGGCAACGGGGGGGGCTGGGGGGGAGCCTCGGGGCGGGACTTCCCCTTCGCCTGACGCGAACCGGAAGCGGAGGCGGCGGTGGGTGAGCGGCGGCAGCGGCATCGGCATCGGGCGGCCGGGCCGGTGGGTGACAGCGAGGCGCGTGTCGCCGCGGCGGGGAGGCCGGCGGGGGGCTG
Organism: Gavia stellata; assembly: GCF_030936135.1. Classification (NCBI taxonomy): domain Eukaryota; kingdom Metazoa; phylum Chordata; class Aves; order Gaviiformes; family Gaviidae; genus Gavia; species Gavia stellata. The sequence goes on from NC_082599.1 coordinate 28,886,745, forward strand.
AGCCCCGGGGGAGCCGGGGGACTCGGCTCCCCCGGGGCCCAGCCCTCCGCCGGCCTCCCCGCCGCGGCCCGGCCGGCCCCTTCCAGCTCTGTCCGATGTGTATTTTGTAATTTAATCCTTTTCTCTTAAATTACCCCATATTTTCCCTCCCCTAACGGCCGTTTTCCCTCTCCCCTTAGATACTGGCTCCCCTCAGGTCACCGCTGCCCAAGCCTAGCACTCCCGTCACCGGCCTGTTAACCCTTGCTTGTTTTACAGGCCGGAGTTGACACTGAAAATGTTGCATGTTATGGCTGCGATACCCACGCATTTCCACAGACAAAAGTATAAACTGGGAGAGGAGTGGCTGGACAGCAGCCCTGCAGAAAGGGATCTGGGTGTGCTGGTCGACAGCAGGCTCAATGGGAGTCAGCAGTGTGCCCTGGCAGCCAAGAGGGAAAACCGCATCCTGGGGTGCAAACACAGTATAACCTGCCGGTCAAAAGAGGCGATCATCCCGCTGTATTCAGCATTGGTGCAGCCTCATCTCGAGTACTGTGTGCAGTTCTGGGCCCCACAATTTAAGAAGGATGGTCAGGTCCTTGAATGCGTCCAGAGGAGGGCAACAAAGCTGGTGAAAGGGCTGGAAGGAATGCCTTATGAGGAGCGGCTAAGGTCTCTGGGTTTGTCTAGTTTGGAGAGAAGGAGTCTGAGGGGCGACCTCATTGCTTTCTACAGCTTCCTGAGGAGGAGAAGCTGAGACGGAGGTGCTGCTCTCTTCTCCCTGGTATCCAACGATAGGATGCGTGGGAATGGTTCAAAGCTGTGCCAGGGGAGGTTTAGACTGGACATTAGGAAGCATTTCTTTACCAAGAGGGTGGTTAAACACTGGAACAGGCTTCCTAGAGAGGTGGTCAATGCCCCAAGCCTGTCAGTGTGTAAGAGGCATTTGGACAATGCCCTTAATAGCATGCTTTAACTTGATCAGCCCTGAAGTGGTCAGGCAGTTGGACTAAATGATTGTTGTAGGTCCCTTCCAACTGAAATATTCTGTTCTATTCTATTCTGTTAATTTAATTTAATTTCATTTCACCATTAAAGAGCTTACGCTCTGTCCCCAGGGTTAGAGTGACAGATGGACATAAGACAGAGCTAGCATCTGGACGTGGCACTCTCACCGTGTGTCTTGCCTTTTACCATGTGTTTTCCCCGACTGTCCCTTGCATGGAGAGGTTCCTCCCAATTGCCCTTGCGGCAAACGCGGCTGATGGTATCCTAGGCTGCATTAGATGTAGTGTTTCCAGTGGGTCAAGGGAGGCGATCCTTCCCCTCTACTCAGCACTGGTGAGGCCACACCTGGAGCGCTGGGTCCAAGTTCTGGGTACAGGAGAGACGTGGACATACTGGAGAGAGTCCAGTGAAGGGCCACAACCATGATTAAGGGACTGGAGCATCTTACATATGAGGAAAGGCTGAGAGAGGTAGGACTGTTTAGCCTAGAGAAGAGAAGGCTCACGGTGATCTTATTAATTCATATAAATACCTGAAAGGAGGGCGCAAAGAGGACGGAGCCAGGCTCTTTTCAGTGATACCCAGTGAGAGGACCAGAGGCAAGGGGCACAAACTGAAACACAGGAGGTTCCCTCTGAACATCAGCAAACACTTTTTTTGCTGTGAGAGTGACTGAGCACTGGCACAGGTTGCCCAGGGAGATTATGGAGTCTCCATCCTTGGAGATTCTCAAAAGTTGCCTGGACATGGTCCTGGGCAGCAAGCTCTAGGGGACCCTGCTTAAGCAGGGGCTTGGACAAGATGACCTCCAGAGGTCCCTTCTGACCTCAGCCATTCTGTGGTTCTGTGATTTCCTTTCAGTTTCCAGGACTGGTGTTTCAGGAAGTACTTGAGAAAATCTAACTCTGCTCCGGCTTAAAAAGGTGATCCCAACACCACCTGTGTGCTGGCTGTCTCTTCTAACCAGCTGCAGGTTTGCTCAGCTTGCTAATCAGCACAAAGTGTTTTTTTTTAGTTGACTGGGTTAGTGTTGTGATTGCTCGGCAAGCTGAACCAGCTTGCCCGGGAAACAAGCTACCGCCAGAAGCTGTGCAGAGCCAGCATATGGCTGGGGAGTGCTGTGGGGTTATATCTTTGATGGGGTATAGTTGGTTGCTATGCCATTCACCTTTTCAGGAGTTTATTTGCAAGAGAATATCCTCATCTCCTTAACATATCTTCAGATATTTTAAAGGAGAGATCTCATAAATGTAACAGTTGGAGCTGCAAAGCGGCTTTTCTAGGGTTATTTGTCTGCCATGTTTGAAGGGTCAGTTGTTAGAAAAATATGTTGTAGAAGTTCTTACAAGTATGTCTGTCTCATGCTAAGCAGCTGTTGAAGGTTTGCAGTCAAAAGAACTGTTTGCAGGGAAAGAAGTAGGTTTCAACCTATTGAGTAGTGTATCTAATAAACATCTAGCTTTCTATGTTAGCATTTTCTGTCTTTTTGAGGGTTTTGAATGTTGACATTGGTTTGAGTACTGTTATTTCACTCCTGGCTTTGCCTTTGTCACCTATGCTTTTATTGTCTGACTTGACGGTGGTTGATTTTTTTATGATTCACTATCTTCAAGTGTTTTTATACTATAGTAATTTGGGTTGCATAGTTCTTGGTATTTCTGCTTCCCTTAAATTTTATGAAAACTTTAAAAATAAATACTCAGATTTTATGTAAGTAAAAAAAGTCTTTGTTAGTGTTTTGTTACATGTATATTCCTTTTTTGTATTTGTGTTTCTTTTGACACTTACTTTCTTTTCCTTTCCTCTGTTTTCAAGAAGCACAAACTAAAGGACTATGACTGATGTTAATGCCCAATAAAAGCAATCATATGTCATTTTTTCTTCTTCACGAAGTAACTTACACTAGGCCAAAAGCTTTTAAACTCTTCTTTCGGTGTCGCAGAGAAATCTTTTTGACATGCATGTTCTTGACTTCTAGATTGGCTGTTTTCATGTCATAAGCAGGGCTGTCCATGGCTGTAAACATCTTGCTCTTTTTCTGATTGCTACTTTATTGGCGAATCACAGCAGATGCTAATATGGAAGCGACAATTGCTCTGATTCTCTCTGTTTTCTCCTTCCATAGATTATGTATCTTAAACTGCTAGATGTGACATTTTTCTGGTTCTTTCTTTAAGGTCAGTTTTGTATCTTGTTCTAACCTCATTTCATCATTTATGTAATTACCAACAGTGCTACTGCAATTCTGCTTTGCTGTATTCCTGGGCATCTTCTCTTTACCTTAGTCTGCATCTTTGGTGGTTTTGATATTAAATTACCTTTCTCCTCCTGTCACTTGTGAACATGCAGGAAAAAAGCTGAAAAGTAATGTGAAATATGCTAGGATCTTCATTGTAGAAAAAAATCTTACTGGATTTAATGTATTGGTTTGGCTCAAAAGTCACCCATACTTCTTGTCAAAGGAGACTGACAAAATGCAGGAGGAATAAATTAACCCCTTTGTGCAGCTCTCTAACTCATCTTTGTCCAATCCCTCTTATGTTCTCAGAGCCTCAGAGAAAGACAAAATATTTTTTTGCAGCCTCACGGAATTGCTATATTCACAGTTTATTACTTCCTAATGGCTGAAGCAGTGCCAAAAGCATTATTCTTAACTATCAGCGATTGAGATCGGAAAAAGAAAATACTGTGTTCACTTTTTGGTGAGGGGGAAACATGAGGAGAAGGGAATTGCATATTGCTACCAAGGGAGATTTTTATCTTTAGGCACTGAATTCAATTTCAAGTCTCCTATAGAAATAAAATTAATCCCATCTGGAAAGGAAAAGTGCTGTGCTATATAGGAAAAATTACTGCAGGAATGGGTACTATGTCTGAATGGCGGGTGTATTTTCTGTGATTTTGTGCTGACAGCTTTTAAAAAAACCCCCACAACTAAGTGCTTTTTTCTCGAGTCTGTGTGACCATGCATCCAGGTCCACAAACTTTCATTTCAGAGTAAAAATTAAATTTAAACTTTTGTGGAAACTGGTTGTTCTCAGCTTTCGTTAACTGAAAGCTCATCTTATCTACAAGTAGTAAAACTCCAGCCTGATTCTGCAAGTGCTTAAACTGTGTTCTTATCTTCAAGAGCACGAGTGTTTCCATTCAGCTCTGTGTTTCTTTGTTGGACAGGGGCTTTGTTCTGTTTTTAACATGTAATTCAAGAAATTTAGTGGTTGCATTTCCCGTTGCTGGAGAGATTTATGTTTACTTTTGAAGTACCACAGTTGATAAAATTCTTAAGAGAGCAAATATCACAAATGTCCCAGCATTGCCTGTCTACAGCTTTTCCTTTACCTATGCCATACTGTATACAGCTCTACTTTTTGTTTCTGTGCCCCTCTTCTATTTGTTAGTCGTTCTTTGTTATTTAGTTTAAACTTAATATTGTGTTTAGCAAAGGTACTGAAATACTGCAAGTAGTAGTTGGTGAGCTCCTTCCTCCACATCAGTTATACAGACCTGAGATCTACAAGCACAGGTTTTGTTTCTAAGTGGTGAGCACCCAGAGAAGGAAACAGCCTCACAAAGCATGTTAATCTTTTTAATATGTGGATTCCTTACCACCTCCCCAACATTCACAATCACAAAATACAACGTGTTACTTTCTTACTGACGGACCAGTGGTTTTAACAGTGTAAGTACTTGAGGCCTGAGCTTAGGGGGCACTTCTGTTAGCTTTGTTTGTTTTTCTGCTTCAAGCAAAAGGATGTGTGGGGTTTTTTTGTTTATTTTTCTGTTTGAGAAATACTGCTGGCAGTGGAATTAAGTTAAAGCTACTTCAGAAACTGAAAACTACAAAGCAAAGATAAACCCTCATGTATGTAGATTGGGATACTCAGGCTGCCTTCTGTCAATGAAAGGAAAAAATGTAGTATGTGAAAGTGCTTGTAGTATTAATTTGGCTAGATCAAATTGTACTGATCGTTAATTTACTCTGGATTGAAATGACTGTTGTCCTTTAAGCAGTGAAGTTTAGGTATGTTAAATATGTAGGATTTAAAAGACAACAAATGCATGCTTTCCTATACAACTCTTTTGTGCCACGTATACACTGATTAAGATGCTTTTCTTTGTGCAAGAAAGAAGGGAAGGGGAACACTATGTGATAGAGCTGAGAACTGTACAATAATGCAGATCTCAAAGAGAAAAAAATGTGGTTGGAGCAACTGCAGCTCTGGCACCTGAAGTGGCTGACTGGAATCTGAGCCTTTAATAAAGCTATCTGTAAGGTTTTACACATCAAGTTGATTTTGCTTCTTGTTGCACACTTAGGATGAAGGTAAAATTGCATTTTAAGCTGTTCCACAACTGCCTCTCCTTCATACATCATCGGAGCAGAAACCTGACTCCTGAGCATTACAGCACAGGTTTTTACCACTTGAGCTATGGGACTGACAACCCTAATTGGTAGCAGGAGAAGACTAATTCCCCGAGGGCTGAAAAAGGAATATGCTGCTGGCGCCATGTGTTGAGCCTGGGTGTGGGGGAAGGTAAGGAATAAATGAGATAATTAGGAGTTTCTACTGTGTAATCTCCACGGAACTGGAAATATCAGTATTTCACGTGGTAAGGTAGGAAAACAAGCAAAAAGGAATAAAATGCAGATAAGTAACATTTTTTTTAATTATTGCATACCTGGGATTGTATGGTTTGTTCTGTTCTTGTGTACATCGGTGTAGTTTATTTGGTTGCTAGAAATTGCACTGCGTCAGCATAAGCCAGCAGTAGCTGGCCAGCCTGCGGGGTATTCAGTCTTTAAGTCTCAGGTATCAGGCCACAGTTTGAATCATTGCTGTACTCTATTTATATACTGTTCCTGAAAGCCAGTGCTTGCACTTCATATAGGACTTTCTGTGATCTGGAGTATGGAAGTGTTTGCTATCACTTGTAACAACAGAGTGTGAGGCACTTTGTATCTGGTGAATAGTCAGTGCTGATTGTGCAGTTAATTGCTGCAGGTCATTGGCTAGGGCAAAAAAGCTTTTGCTTATGGTACCATGAATATTTGGGTGGGAAGTGAGGAATTCTGGCAAATAATTAATCCAGGATTGTTATCTTTCTTTATCGTATTTTTTTTAAATCCAAACACTACATGGTAGCACTCTTCTCTCTTTCCCACCTTCTAAAAATTCTTCTTTGTTAAATGTAGTGTGAAATGATGTTATTGCCACTTGACACTGTACCCCTCTTTTCTTTAGACTGGACTCCTTTCCTCTGTTGGAGGTGTATATTCAACATAGCTATCAGTTTGTCAGTCTCTTCTTCTTTATGTGCTGGTGTCTGCAAAGTAAATCAGGATTCTGCTCCTCAAACTCTATTTCAAACTTGAAATTACATTATTCCACTTTTCCCAATTTTATATTGGTATTTTAGTAGAGAAGACTTTCACATACCTTTCTTTAAACCTTCCTCTCTGCGTTTGGCACACTGTGTGTTTCAGCCAGACCACAGGCTGCTCCATAGGTTGGCATTGTCTAGTGATCCGAGTTCAGCCCTTAGGGGCTGGAGGCAAGCGCACCTTCAAGGGGTGACTGCTGCTGCGGTGCCTCTTTCTTTTTCTCATTTTCCCAGTGCTATGGACGGAGCTGGGACAGACTGGAGAGACTCTCAGTTGCTGCATTCAGTGGTGCCAGTTAGGTAGAAAATAGGAAGTAGGTGGTGGTACATTGGTAGTCCTCTCAATAAGCTGAATCTGTGAATACGTGCTTTGTATAGTTCTGCTGGTGGTTCTTCACAAGCGTGATGCTTCCTTATAAAGCTTTTCTTACAACTTTTCTTGGAAGAAGAGAGACTTCCTTGAGTCTACACCTTAAAAGTTCAGAATAATCAGTTAATTTGCGTAGAAGAATGTTTCATGATGTATCCATGTTTATGGGGTGGTTCATAGGACTTAATTTTGTAAAAGCTGGCCCAACTGTCTCTCTTTTGGCTAATGCTTGTGGGGTTTTTTATATGAATTTGTCCTTTTTAAGCTATTTGGAATTGCTTCTATGTACTCTTCCAGTCTTGAGAAAGAAGAGGTACTGAGCATAGTCTTTTGCAGTTAATGTTTTTATCCCACTGGTTTCCTTGTTTTGTTTTAGCTGTTGTGAACTCAAGAGTTCTTAGCTGCTTTGGAAGATTCTTTTAATGAGTTATTGTTATGAAAAATTTGCAACATATGATTTTATTGCAGTTCTTTTAAGAGAGTCAGTGATAACTGTTAATCAAATACACCCCAAGTGTTAAGCTGTCTCGAAGATTGCAAACTGGAAAAATGAAAATAGATACTATGCTAATATTGTAGGGGTGGGTGGGTTGGTCGGTGTTTTTAATTGATGCACAGACACTTAAGCCTGAAAATCCCTAGTGCAATTTCCTTCATTCAAGTATTCCTGCATTATAAAGCTGCATCTTTTATAGGATCATGTTTTGTGCTTCAAAGTTTAGATGCTTTAGAACTAACTGATGAGAAAATTTGTGTAACAACAATTCGAAGTAGCAGAAAAATATGGAAACATGCTGCATAAAAGCTGAGGGGAGTTTCCTTCTTTCACTTTCCTTCAGAAAGATTGAAAAATTTTTTTTTAATGGTTCCACTCCATTCATAGCTTTATAAAAAAGCCTTTCATACTTCACTCTCTTTTTGCCTGTTGAAGTCAATTGCTACATCAACAAGGTAATCTGTCTGACATACAAACGCCTGATATTTCAAATCTGGTAATAAAGATTAAGCTGTAATATCATATGTGTGGCCTTTGGCATGCTGTGAACTTCTTATGGTAAATTCTGTTATCTTATATTTATTTAACATGTTTTGTCTTCATTTTAGGTAACGACTTAGAAGAAAAAAAAAGAGGCTATGTTCAGCTTCTTCCGAAAAACTCAAGATTCAAAGAAGGTTACAGTGCCAGAGAGAGAAGCAGATGGATTTGTTATTGTGGGTAAGTGGTGCTTCTGTATAAAGTGATTCTTATCATCTTTGAAATGTAAAAATTTCTTTGAGATGCTTAGACAAAATGAAATGTTAAGAGAAGCCATGATAAAAATTGTTCAAAATTCTTACTTTTCTTGAAGGAGTTCATATTCCTAGTGTCACCATTTGGACTAAGTAGCTGAAGTTTTATTTACATAGGTACAAACTCTTATTCAAGAGCATTGGAAATGTAGTTTCTTGTTTTCCTCTCATATTGTGAGCAAGGAGAAGTTATGTTCTTACAAAACAAGAAAGCTCAAAGTTGAGGCTTCTAGCTTTATGATTAGAGTTGTGGGAAGAGAATATCTTATTGCAGGTGTTAGAGGACTGCTTTTTTTCAGGTTCCTTCCATTTAGCATTACCGCCAAAGTCTTTTTATATTAGAAATCAAGCAGCATCTGTGTATTTCTAGTCACATGGCGAATGTAGATGTTCTGTCTCAGAATCTGACTCTTGCTTAGTTTGATGAAAATTAAGGAGTTTAGGGTTTTCAAAGTCTGTTTGTTATTCAAAAACTAATCTGAAGTGTACTCACCGGTGAACTGGCTAAATTTGCAGCTTTAATCAAGCTCTTTCACAGTCTTGTAGGATGGCTCAAGTGTGCAGAAGGTAAAGAATTTATTGCTGTCATGCTGTAACTGATCCTTTTCTTTTTCCTCTTTTGAAAATTTGTGTTTTCCTCCTTGTAAATCTGTCATCATCAATATTCAGCTTCTGCTGCTCTGATTTACTGGCTTGTTCTTATCAGGAATCTTACAGTGTTTCTCTATTTAAGTGTTAATTTTCTTGAGCATTTTCAAGTCATGAAAGCCTCTAGATTATCAAAATCTAACAATATGAGAGACTATTGGAACTCTTTCTGAGGAGAACTTGCTTATATTCTTTGTAATAGCTCTCCATTAAAACAAATCTGGTTTCACATCTGTGACTCTTGTGTTGTCATGTTTAATGGTTGCCTTCCGTTAGGTTTTGTTCATCTGCACTGGTTTTGATGGCTACATCATCTGCAGCTACATCCATCTAGCAAGACACTGATATGCTCTACTGACAAGGTTGACAGCAATTCTTTTGCCCAGTAAAAGTTAGTTATGATGAAATTACAGTCCATTTCGTTGCAGTGTGCTAAATTAACTTCTGTCTGAGCACAACTTGCATTGTGGAAGGGTCAAAGGAGACACATCATTGTCCCAAAAAAGTCTGGAGACCATTTGGAGTTCCAAATTCTGAAACAGGCAGAGAGTTCTGCACCCAAATGTTGCTTATGTCCCACAATTGCTGATCCTGATTCTGCATTCAATTTAGGTTCATTCCTTTTTCCTGAAATACTGTCAGTGACTATTTAGACTTTGTTCATATACATTCATATTGAATTAATCTGTTAAATATAAACTTAAGAACTATCAATTTTGCTTGAATCTTCTCTTATTTTATTTCTATGTATTATTATTTTTTGCTCAGACAGAATTTAATTGAATTGCCGTCAACCTTGTCAGTGGAGCATATCACTGTCTTGCTAGATGGATGTAGCTGCAGAATTATAGGTCAACACTTAAGTAGCTACTTCTCTAGTTTTGTTTGTCTAGGAATAGTGGCACTCAAAAAAAAACCAAACCCAAACCACGACACCTAGCTATTCTGCTAGTTACTTTTTTATTACTCAGATAGGAAGTTCTGAAGCTTTTTTAAACTTAGGTGTAAAATATTCTAGAATACCAGCACTAAATGTCTTTAACAAATCTCAGTAGGATTATAGGACCATTAGTGTGAATACTGCTGGAGGCAGTGAACACTCTTAAAGGGAGTGAGAATTTAATTTCTTATGTTTTAAGTTGGTTCCTAAACCCAGTTTTTCATTCAGAGCATACAAGAACAAAAAGCCTAGTTCGCTGATATTCTGTGGACATGCGAGGAAGTGTTTTGCTTTTCTTTCCTGGAGAAAGAAGAGGAAAAATACATCCTCAGGGGACACTTGCTCCTGATTTCCACTGTTGTGGTCAGGAGATCTTGTCTGTCATAAATCCCTTGCAAGATTGTTCACACAATACACTGCTGACAAGGGCAGCCAGGAGTCTTACTGGAAGTCTGAATGAGACTTATCATGAAAGAATCAAATGCCATGTCCATTAAAGTATGAAAGAAATCTATTCAGTAATGTAGTGAGAGTACTGAGGATCACAGTTAAATGTAGATAATTGTGATTTTCCTAACAATATTTATTTTAATCTCTTTCTGTATCATATGATATTTGAAAAACAGGGAAGAAGGTTTAACACTTTACTGAGAAAGATCCACCAGAGCTATCACCCTCTCAAATCTTGAGGATCTTTTTTTTTCTATTTTTTTTCATGACTTCTCCAAGTCCTGTTATATATTGCGATATTCTAAATCTGCCTTTGCTTGTAGAATATCAATGCATTTGGAATTTCAGTATCTGAATACATATTCTTTGAGTAGAAAGATGACTCATAAAAACACTGGAAGCAACAAAACCAACTTTGCAGCATAGTAGCTGAAAGAAATTCTCTATTATAGCTTTGGGGGCAAATACTGCATGTGTGGGAGTCAAGAAAAAAAAATTGTAATTCCCTCTCTAAAAAATAAATACAAAAAGCAATTTTCTACCAGGGACTGAAGCATTTTTATGTCTAACTACCAGTTCACTTATTTTCCAGACACTGGTCATCTCATCTGTTCATGAAGCTGTGAAAGTGGTGCTTGTTCTGTAACAAGCAGAACTATTATTCTGAAAAGGGAAAAGAGTCTTATGAAATACGCACAACACATGCGATTTGGTTTTGATGAGTGAATCAATTGCAGAAATATGAAAAATGTTTCAGAGGTTTGCCTGATCATCACAAATTGTTTTTCAAGTTAACATTATGAATGCCAGAATTCAGAAAACAAGTAAGTTTTCAGTTAGCTTAGGGATCTTGAAGAGTAGTAGTTTTTAAGGAATTTCTCATGTTTTGTGGCTTTTGTAATATAAAATAAATTCCAGCCTACCATCCATTCCTATTATTGCTAGCCACAGAGAAGACGACGGGTTAGTGCTAGCATTTTGGTTTGGCACACAGCTAAAAATCTCCTATCAGATGTCAAAGATGCGTGCGACTGGTAGTCCTAATCTCAGGCTAAGATCATGAATTGAAAAACTGCAATGCTGCTTCCCATGTGTGTTTGGCAAGAAGGTCAGAAACTCTGCAAACATCCACATGGTGCTGATGGTTCCATTGGGGTGGGTAGTGAGTGTTTTTTGCTTGAAGACAACTGAAATATCATAGAATCATAGAATGGTTTGGGTTGGAAGGGACCCAAAGATCATCTAGTCCAACCTGCCTGCCATGGGCAGGGACATCTTTCACTTTATCATGTTGTTGAAAGCTCTGTCCAACCTGACTTTGAACCAACTTCTCTGAGCAGCCTTTTCCAGTGTCTCATCACCCTCATTGTTAAAAATAAAATAAAAAAAAAATTAAAAAAATCACTTATCACAGAATATTGTTCTGTATGCGCTCTTTAAAAAATACTGCTAAATGTTAATTTTGTTTTCAGGTTTAGTTTAATATGCTGATGTGCATGGTCTTAGTTACATTTCCAGAAAAATTTGAAGTAAGCCAGAGTGAGGGACCAGCAAGTGCTGGTGGCTCCACCAGGAAGGTGAGCCTGCAGCTGAGTGAGGGTGACAAGAGGGCAGGGGCTTGGGCAGAGACCTCACCGATGACGGGTGCGGTCCCATGCTACTCCAGCAAGGACAGCAGAGCAGCTCTGGTGATGGTGACCAGGGTCAGGTGGGAGTCCAGCGATTGCCAGACAAGGCCGCAGGGACAAGGCAGATCTGAGGCCAGGCCAGGAAGTCAGGTCAGAGGGTTGGGGTCATCAAGGTGCACATGCAGGCGCAGGCATCCCTGCAGGGTGGCTTGGGCAAGGACCAAGAATCTGAGCTGAGGCTTCTCCCCCAGCTCTTTGCCTAGACGCTGATGGACGTGCTTAGGCTGCACTGTGTCAATGCTGGCTGTGGGCACGGACAGCCAAACCCCCGGGGCTGGGGAAGGGGCTGCTGAGCCCAGTGGTGCACTCGGGGCCAAACAGCCAGGATGGTTGTGTTGTCTCTCACGAGCATCTGGAGGCAGCAGGGTTCTCTGAGGAGCGCTTGACCTGAGCCTTTGACCATGCCTGAGTTCAAGTCTGCTTTCTTTACTTTTAACTTGTGTTTTAAAGACCAATCTGTTTCATGGATTTAAGAGTTGTTGGTTTTGTTTTGTTTTCTCTCGGGGATCTTTTTATGTCATAAATTGGAATGGAGTAAATGGCTTGGAGAAGCAGCTCAGTTGCTGGTGCTGATAAACCTGATCTGTAAACATATTTAACTTCTCTTTCTTCCTTGAACTTAGGACAGCTTCCTGTTTCCTTTTTTTAGATGTAAATTAGCATGGCTTTTCAATACTGACCAATGGCTATTATTTCAGAGCTCTGCTCTCAGCCTCAGGTGCACATCTCTAACAGGTGGTAGGGAGTATTGTTATTGACTTATAGAGAGCACTTAGCTGTCACCTGAAGGTTGTTTTTTGAGATTCAGCAATTTTTCAAAGTTTCAAGAGTAGGTACCCAAGGAAAAATGGACAGGCAGGGGATTCTCGTCAGAGTGGAGTGACTGTCACAGATGCAGGGAGGCTGTGGCCATGGTGAGAAGGGTTGGCAGTATTTTTATAATGAAGATATACTCCTGCTCTGTAAACCTCTCTTTTCCCTACTGTGGTTTCCTAGATCCCTGGAGGCCATCTAGAACTAGAAAGCAAATTTTGGATTAACAGCTATTTGTTATGCTTCTCACTATCGGAGCAAGCATGATTTTTGCCTGTTATGTTTCCTCTCAAGAGGACATAAATAGTCATAGACATAAGAAATTAAGTGTTTTGAAATCTCTTCCCAATAAGGAGAAGGACTTGTGGCATTTAAATGAGTCTTGGATCAGTCAAATTAACCAACATGTACCTTCTGTTTCAATGCTGATGTCTGAAGAGAAGGCGCTCTACAGAACGTATGTGGTCAGGCTTGCACCAACATCTAAAACCTCACAGAAAAGGAGGTGGGAACTACTGTTTTTCATGCTGGGAGATGAAATACAGTATGAGGCAAATACTTCTTTCTTATTAAGAAAGTAGAAGAGAACTGGTATTAGATGAAAGGTGGAAAGTTCGGGAATTTTTTTGCGAGAAGCAAAGTGTTACAGAATTCGTCACTACTACATGCTATGACAAAGTCAGGAACATAACGGGATGCAAAAAGAGTACACAATGAGTTTGATAAATTATGATGGATGATAGCAGATATTCTTATCTCAAAATTTTGGTGGTCAGGTATGACTTACTATTTTAGGCTAATCTCTGCAAGGCATTCGAACTTCAGCTTTATCTTAAATGAGTTACTTGAACCTTCCTCTGCTGTATTCAGTATATATATTACTGAGTTAATTCCTTCATATGGGATCATCCTCATCTGTAGCAGGAGCATCCTCACTCAGCTGTGAGACTGAAAAGTGTGATTTACAGCCAACTGAATGTTTCCCTTTGTTAACTGCAGTTATACTGCAAGAGAATATCCTTAACAACTCAGGAAGTCTTCTGTACTGAAGATGTAAAAAAATAAAATGATCAACGCAAGTCTTTAGTTCTGGAAATCTGACTGTTTTTCTGAAGACCAATTTTACATATACTTGTTCCTCTCCAACTCCCCATTTCTGTTTTGCCGTGAATGTATTCTGCCTGCAGATAGTTTTTGGGGTAGTTTCTATTGTGGAAGGAAGAATTGGATATATTGCATATTTGAATTAAAGGACACACCCACTGTCACCCAACATTCAAAAAGGTCTTACAATAAGATCCTTATTGTTTCCATATTGATCTTTACATATATTTTGAAGAACTCCTTAAATGTGCAATTTTAAAATCTTCAGGAGTGACTCTGTCATGAAAGGGAAATTTAATATACTGATCCTCCCAAATCAGAGGACTATCCCCGTACTAGTTTATTACTGCAATTCAAATAGTTTTTTGGTTTCTCCCCTCTGCGTACACACCTTAAAGATTAAACGCTTCAAGAGATTTGTAAAGTCTTTGTGTTAACTGCTGCTGTTTGTTTTCTAGGAGTCAGTAGTAATGTGTAGTAGTTTCCTGTGAATCGCTACATTGTTTTTTCATTAATACTTAAGGAGCTTTTAGTGGTGCTAGTAAGGAAGGCTGGGCTGCTGCGGTGTTTTAAAATATACTATTACATTAAAGAAATGCAGAAGGCTTTGTGCCAGTTGGAAAAAAGCAGTATCTCAATGTCTTTTTACCTTCTGCATTAATGGGCTTATAGTACGTATTTTTTATATAACAGTAAGTGCTTGTGTAGTTATTTCCAATCTTGCAGTTTTTGAATAATCAAGCTACTATTTCATTATGTTGTTTAAGTTTAAAAAGATTTAATACTAAATTTATAATAATCTGAGATTTGGGGAAATATTTTAATATTTTTGTCTAAAGAATACTTTGTTTGTGTCAGCCTGCCTCATTGCAAGTGAACACTTTTGATGCACACCAAGAAGTTACTGTATTAAGTGACCTGTTTCTTGAAGTGCTGCTTTATGGGTTTTATACTTAAAAATCGTTAGTAGCTCATTTGGGCATTGAATTTTACAGTCAGAGTTGACTGAAAAGGGAGGAGGAGGAATTCAGAAGAAACAGTCCTTTCCTGTTACCGATCTTTAGTTGCATAAGGAGGTAATGGCTACCCTTCATTCAGTAATGAAGTCAAACTAATCCTCTTGGGTACTAATTTTGCACAAAAACAAACTGCGTTTTTCAATAGTACCGCTAGATGGGGATTTCTCTTGTATTCAAGAGTTGTAGGGCTTTTCTCTCTCCCTTTCATGCACACACACACGAAGTGGAGTAGTAGTAATTATCAGTACACCATTTTATTAGACTGCAGATTTTTCAACCGATCTATAAAAAGCTTTTTAAAGCCTAATATCAAATATATAATGGCATTCCAACCTAATAAAAATAATGAAGCTTGAAATGTTGACAGCATGTATCTAGATGTTGGCTTGTAATTCCTTCCAAACAGGTCTGTTGAGGCCCATGTGGGACCTAAATAACACAAAGAAGTAAATTTGCATATTTTACAGCAGGGGGAAAAAACAGAATGCAAAAACATGAATAATTAGGAGCACAAGCTTCATGCTATATTAATACTGTTGAAAAGCATGTGTTGATTGTATTCTGAAAGCCAGTAGTGATTTGGTTGAGTGAACTCAGTCAGCATCTCTTATGCAGATTAAAGGAACTGGGTTACAGAACAACCGAAATTCATTGTTTTGCTGTATAAGGAGGTATATTTCTTAAAAGATTTTTTTTTCTTGGATTCTGTACAGCACAGGGAATCTTTCTTTTTAATGCCTCATCAAAGCATGTTTTTGTTGACAAAGGACTGTGCAATTCTTCATTTACTTGTACACCTCTAGATTTTAAAAATAGTTCTTTCAGCCACAAATCAGATGTTAGTATTTTTAGCACTTTAGTATACATGACCTACTTAACTTTTAATTCCATAACATTTCTCTTTTTTTTTTTTTTTGCTTTCTAAGTCTTGAGCTCCTGAAACATGTTCGTGATGCTTCCATGCTATGAATTTGATTATTTTTAAATTTGCAGAAGTGCCCTTCTTTAAGTGTTAGCATATGGGCCATTTTTGAACCTGAATAATATGAATCATTCTGTTGGCTTCTGTTGATTGCAACGTAAGATGTAAAACATACTTTTTATGAAAAGAAATTATTTACTTAAAAATGGTAAATAGTATTAACAGTGATTTATTATTGTTTTGGCCCTTTAACTCACAGCTATCTCAAAAAGTTACCTGGTTTTGAACAATGAGTCCAGGGAGGAGAAAAGAAAGATGATGAAGACTTCTTGTTTAATTTCTACAGCAGTTTTAATTCTGGGGAGAAAAAAGAAGTATGTGCTGCTGTATTAGCTTTATTTTGGGGCTGTAAGACAGACAAAAATGCACAGAACCAAACATTTTCAATCTGTCTTTCAAGCACATCTTCTTAATTTGCATAACCAAAGGAGGAAAATGGTAATATGTACCGGTCTTTTTCGAAGTTGATGTAATTGTAAGAGGTTAAAGAGGCATCTGGCAAAAGGTTGTTTTGAGGTCACACGTGCATCTGACAGTTTGCTGCCAGCCCTCTTAAGAAAATATTGGTTGGACTTGTGTTCCTGTTTTTCATATTAACTGCTTTCTGACTTGATGTATAATAGTCACTTTCTACTTGTCCAGGTCTCCAAACTGCTCCTAAGAGGTTTGGTCCTGCTGATTTTAACTCTTGCAGATAGTGATGGAAGTAGAATATGCTGAAGTAAGAAAATCCTTTTTTTGCTAGAAATTTATCCTCAGAAAAGATGAAGGCATTTCTTGGACATGACTATTCTGCAATGATGTATTTACACAGTCGACACACTATTCTTTAACTTTTGCTTATAGCAGTGTGATCGCTTTTGACACCTCGGTTGTGACAATTTTACTCCCATACATAGTAGTTTACTCTCTAGGAGTAGTGCTTTAGTCTTGGTTCATATAACATTCTTAAAGCAATTTGCATTTGGAATATAAGAAAGGAAAATACTGATTGCTTATTGTAAACCAGAGTAAAAATAGCAAAATGTAGTGTAAAAGTACGGATTTTAAAGTGCTGGTTGGAAACTTTGTTTCCCAGAATATGCTGGTCATTAAATATCTTTTAGAATTAAAAGCTTCTTTGCTTTATGATGCAAATAAAATAGTTCAAGATATGATAATATACTTTTAGCCCAAGTCTGATTTTCCTGTATAAGGTGAACTTACAGCCAGGGCTAACTGAAAACAAGAGGTGGAGAATGTGTTGCAGGAGTGCAAGCTGCTGTTCTGGCAAGTGATGAATTCGGGTTGAAGTCCCTCTTTCAGCAATTTACAGCATAGTTAGAAGATCATTCTTTGCAAAGAGAGCCCTAGTCATTAGCCCATGCAATCACTGCCTGTCTGGTTGGAGTCATTCAGACTTCTACAGATGTTAATCAATGTTAATTTTCTCTGATGGAAATGTTATGTTGAGCTGAATTTACACACCCCTCCCTATCTCTGGCAAATAAATGTTTTTGTACATTTTTTCAATGGAAGAAGAACAATTACTTTGCTAAAGAGACATTGTCTTGTTTATTTTTAATTAGATAGTATAAAGAAGGTTATGTTCTGTGTTTCACAAGTGTTTCAAGTCAGTCGTGTCATAGGCCTCAATATGAAATAGTAACAGAAGTGTAAGGCTTTTCTTTCTAAAATGAAAGATGGCTTGTCACCTTGTGCATAAAGGCGTTTTTTCTTTAGCTGCTCTCTCTTGATATACTAGGTTAAGTACATTTCAGTAAGGGCCAAAGAAGTTAAAGGATATAGGTGATTTATCCAGTCAATTGTTTTGCACTTCAGTGATATTTCATCTACTTCTGCCATAACACATCTTTGGTAGTTGCCAAAAATGTAATGTGCTTTCTGATCTCTGCTCACACACTGAATGATCTTCAGCTTTTTCATGCTGCTTTTCCCCCACAAATGAGGGCTGCGTGGAGTCAGTTCTAAAATTATACAGTAATCACTTTTTGTGACCATGATTACTTCACTTTGTGCTTTTTGTATCTTTTAGTAAATTATTCTAGTGCTATTTCCATTGTCATAGGGATGTCCTTCTATGTGATAGTAAAAAATAAAGAGGAATGCAAAGATCTCCTAGAAGTAGTGGGCTGCTTTGTTTGTGCAGTTTGTTTCTTTAACAATTAGTCCACACTTCGCTGTTATCACAATTAACCGTGTACATCACAGGATGTAATCACCGTCTTAGTTCTGTGTATTGTTTCCTCAATTTACACACGGTTATTTGCTACAAAAACTGTGTATGGTGCAAAAATTATAAAGGACAGAAAATTATTCAAAAGCTTAAGTGAGTTTAACTCAGGAATATTGATACAGTGTGAGTGTTTCTCTGTCTTTCCCCCTCCCAGCAGTTGAGATAAATGTGCGACTTCAAATACACTCAGCAGATGTATAGTCTCTTAATTTCCTTCTTGTTTTTGACAGGGTGTCTAGGTGAAGTTAGGGGAATGTGAATTAGGTGAATATGGATTTTGTCTATAAGAATGCAAGTACAAACTGTAGAGAGAGCTCGCACAATTGGTAGTATTAAGTTATCAATGGTGAGATTAATTTGTTTTGGTGGGTTTTTTGTGGGTGTTTTTTTCTCTTTCAATTACCCCCAGATTAATGATGAGGTTTTTGAGCATGTGACCACCATTAAGCATGTACAATAATTTTTTTCAGTTAAAATGGGCAAACTTCCTTAAAATGATCCAAAGGCCCAGACCTTTCCTGGAATAAAACAAAACAAAACAAAAAATATTTTTGCTGTTAGACCATATCATTCTAAATCTCTTTCCACTGAGACCTGTCTAGACCAGCAATATACTGCAGTTTTTAAGGAGTTTAAGCTCATAATTTTCCTATTCCAGAGTGAATAAGGGAGAAGAACAACTTGAAACCCACAAGATTAATTTTTATCCTTCTTTCAGTTTGTATGAAACTTCAGTTTTTTGAGAGGGAGGGAATGGGACTTTATGGCTATTTCTTTGCCATTTTATTTTTTCAGTGGGAACTTGCCTATGTAATTTCTTCTGAATGATTTCATCCTTAGGTCTTACAGAAGGGGAAGGCTATGACTAAGGAAGATTTGATTTACAAAAGCATTAGCAAATCTATTATAGCAGAAAGCAGCCAATATTATCTTTGAAACATGGATATTAAATACACATACCAATGCACCCTTCATTAGGAGAGAGAATTAGGGGGGAGATTTTTTTTTGCTAGAACTGTTTTCTTTTACTAACCCACAAGTTATGACAACACTGTTAAAAAAAGATGTACAAAGAGCCTTCCTTAGATTTAGACAAGATTTAATATACTGACTCCAGCTGAATATAAACTTCAGTTCTGTATACCAACTCTTATGAAAATTTACTCCTACTTTACCACTGAGTGAAACAGAGGTGAGACCCAGGAAAGAACCAGTAGTAGTTTCCAACTTGTGCATTGTGAACGAAGAAGTAGAATTAAACATCTCTGAAATTCAGTTTACAAAATGTGTTTTGAGCATATTTGCCTAAAATGACCCACTGGCAAACGCAGAGGCCGTCAGTAAGCTTGAACGTTTGGTATGCTCTGGAGCTCAAGGCGCTGTACATCAAGCACATCTGATTCAGAACCAAAAGTGGAAGTTACAGCATGTTCTTGAAATATGTTTGGTGTGTACTTGTGCTTATTCAAGCATTCATCCAAGAAGCGGGAGACATCAAATCTAGTTCTGCATAGGTTTAGCACAGTCAGATGCACATCTTCTAGCATCGAAATCTAAAATAGTTCAGTTGGGAGGATGTCCACTGTTTATATTGGCTGCACAGTGGTTCTACTTCAATAATGCAAGATGTAGGAGCTTCTCTGATACTGTGTTAATCATTGAACTGCAGTGACCTGGGAGTAAGGAGACTGGAATACTGGTCTCTCTTCCCTAGCCTGTGTGTGTTGTGGGTTTGCGCTTTTTTTTCTTAAACTGAAATGACTAAAGGTTAAAAAAAACCACCAACCCACCCCCCAGAAAAACAGCATGAAGAGATAAGAGTGTGTTGGTAACTCTTAGGCATCAGACTCAGACTCTTTCTGATTTGTTTTACCTCTGTCCCAGGCAACCGTTCCTTTTTGGGTGAACCAAAGGTCCAGCTTCAAAAGGAAGGGGAGAAAAGTGCCCCAAGCAAATTGAAGTGTAGCTGGCTGGGAGGGCTCCCTGTGGGAGGCAGGAGCTTGAATACCTTCAGACTACAGGGCCCAGATCTCAGGTCTGTTGCTTCTTGAGTGGGCCAGTTAGAAGGTGAGGGGAAAGGCGGGATCTGCTCTGGTTTCCCCTGTTTTAATTTCCAGGGAAAAGGTTCCTGGTATGCCTGGAGCATGCTGTGGGGGAGGCAAGGGGAGGCGGGAGTTAAGCTGCTCCCGGTCAGATCCAGGACAGATCCAGGACGTTTGTGTTCATGTGCAGAAGCAACAGCTAATGAATTTAGATCCCTAATGCATTTTGTGGCTTCTGAGACAGCTGCTTTTTTAGATTATTTTTTCCAGTATGCCTTTCCAGGCATACCCATTCTAATCTTGTTGATAGCAAAATATGTGTACTGTGTGAAGATAATGAGTCGTGGTTTGTTATAATATGCTTTTAATTTTAAATAGCATTAAACAGTAGTCAAATTCTATACTTGTGAGTCTTTGCTATTAGACTAAATTACCTTTTTAGGAGTATTAAGAAACTATTAGAAGAAAGAAAGGGGGGAACCCTAAGAAAAATAATTGAGGATCATACTTTCGGGTGATATTCAACTTGTCACAGCTGTGAATGTATTAATTATCTGTGAAAAGTTGATTAAAGTAAGCCCTACTTTGTTGCTGGGAGGTGTGTTGCAGGCACAGCTGTTTGGCGGAAGAGGGTGCGTTTTGTTTGTGTGTCCTCCTTCTGCCAGCTTAGGGATCCTGCGGGCACGGGCCCGGGCCCCCAGGGAGCTAGGGCTGATAACGCTGGCTGGTAAAAGAAATGGAGTCTTCTTCTATGTCAAATAATAGTGAAAGCTATCCAGCACATTCTGATTCCAGGTTTGATTATAAGAAGTTATTGAGAACTTCAGATTAGAAAATGTTTTATAAATTTTATTCGCCTGCACATTGCTTTTTTAAACCTGAAGCACACAGTACTCCTGTGGAAGTTGGTTTAAAGTTGATCAGGGCCATAGTGCAATAGTGTTGGTCTGCTCTTTATCCTTATACCCCAAGCTAATTTATCTTGCAGTGTTTGGGGTTTTTTGCAGTCTTCTGTTTTAAAACAAAAAGGCAAAGCTTTTTTTTTTTTTTTCTTTTTAAAGACCCCCCTGCCCCAATATTCTCGTGATATCTTTTACTGATTAAGCAATACAGGCTCACACCTGCTTAATGTCAGCAGGTATCTTTCAGCTGCATGTCTTACACACTGACCTTCTTAACAGCTGCTCTTGAGCAAGAAATGCTTTCTTTTCTAACCTCTATTTGATGAATCAGATGGAAAGCTAAGGATGTCTGTGTTGCTCTTTTGTGTTCTTATTTCAGGAGGTGTGATATGTGGAAGTGGTCTTGTCTACTACTTCCCTTCTCTCTTCTTTCTACCCTCTCCCTTGGGTCCAATGAAACTTCTGAATCCTCTGGGTTTATATTTCTTTAAGTCTTCAGCACATTCCTGGCAGCATAAGCCATCTGTTTGCTTACATTCTGTACCTAAAGTTAATGAACTTCTTGTGCAGAGAATGAATTATGAAGTTAAGACATTTCTGGTGAGAACATGTCCAGGCACTTTTGATCTTGACTCTGGAGATCAGGCTTAACATGGGGTGCAAATGAACACATTCTCAAAGACTCTCGCTTTGAAATTTCTCTTTCCATTCTACTCCTGATGACTTTCCTCATGTATACTCTCTGTTACCTTTGCCAACTGGAGAGCAACCAGTTGAAATTAAAAAAGCAGACAGTTTTTGAGAGGTCAGGATTTTGAGTATTCTTTAAGATAACTAGTTAAATGCCATATGAACTGCCTCCAGAAATCATCTGAAGGTCAGAACATAATGTAACATGGTCCTTGTCCTTCTTTCTTCCCTCCAAAACAACAACACTTCTAACTGGAAACTCATATTCTGTATTATAAATTGCATGATGTGTATGAAACCTAGTTGTGAAGTACAGTGTGCAGGTAATCAGGATAAGTAGTGTGACCCTCACTGCTTTAGAAACATGCTGAAATGCCAGTGAAACAGAGGCAGAAATATCCTGAAGTGCATTTACTATTGCCAGTTGTTAAAATCCTGTCTAACTTTAGATATTCCTAGCTTCTGATGTATTTATTTATAAAAGATGGAAGAGTCTCGGGTTGCACAAAAATGACATCTTGATGGGCAAAAAGATACCCAAAGGAAGAGCTTTCTGTATTTTTACGCACCTGACCTTCTAGTGGGGTACTAACTAATACAAAGTAATTTTTCTTCTTAAATGGAAACATCTAATTTATACATATTACTATACACCCTGAAGCTAAGCATGATGGACTCTTCTAAGAGATATGGTGAAGAAGCTCAGGAACGGTTTGTCGATTCCCTTGAAACCTTAGGGATGTGTTTGTTTGGGGTTGTGTCTATGCCCTTCCTAATTTCCCAAGGTAGATTTATGTACAATTATTTTTGTTGGTAACACTGTTGAGGTTCTCTTGCCAGGGAGCATAACCCATACTATAGTCATGGTGGAAGTGTGTGGATGTTTTAGATCTTGATGTAAACTTTGATGTAGATAGATCAAATAAATACAGTTTGAATAAACAGCATTGCAGATGAGGGAGGCTTTGTTATATTTAGTTTATTGTAAACTGAGTGTCTGGTTACTTTTTTCCGCCTTAAGTTCTGTCTCTATTTTAGCATGGCAGGGTCAATTGTTGCCTTTTTTCCCCTGCTTACACAATGTAGAGGAAATACTAGACTATGGAGTTGATCCTTATGGAACACTGCTAAAACTTTGCTGCATGTGCACCACCTGCTTCTGAACAAAATATTTCTAGCAAGCCATATGTATATGCTTTTCTATTGCCAATGAATTATTTTCTGAACAGTGAATTGAAAGAATAGCCTCAATTAAAGTAAGTGTGTGCACTGGAGATAAATTCACTGTAGTATTAAAGTTGAAAAGATTCAAAGCTAAATGTGGAGTTAATCAGGTGAAGCAGAGCTCCACAGTTCTTGCCTTGTTCCTGTGAAATCTTCCAGTGGAGATCCTCAAACAGCCAAATAACAGGTAGGCAGAGTAGCAAAAGGCTGAAAAAGTTGAATATCTGGTCCAGTCTCATAACACCATTTAATTCTAGTATCCTGGTGGTATTCTTCATTTCAGGTGCTTTAGTATCTTCCATGATCATGGCCTCTTGACAAAGGGGAATTTCAGGATGTTAAATATTGCATATGATGGAACCACTGCAACTAAATCCTTTGTGAATGTCTTAGAACATGAGAGGAAATGTGAGAGGGACCAAATATGTCTTTAATTTACCTTTGAACTAACTGATTTCAGGTGGCCTGTCCAGTAGGTTCATTTGTCCATGTAAATTAAAGTGCCCTTTTGAACCCAAAGCTAACAAATTTTAAAGTGAAGAAGTAGACAGATAGAAAAAGCGTAACTTACCAAAGTATTAGCTATTCCTGTTCAGAATTCACTTCTGTTGTTCCTAAGACTTGTATCTTATAGAAACCAATGGCTCTTGGCCAGTTTCCAGACACTTGGGGGAAATTCTGGGTTATAATTATGCTTTACAGCCTCTTCTAATTAAAAAAATAAAAACCAGCTTCATGTTGCCAACAATTTACTTGTGTCTAAGTGCTTTCATTAACATACTGTACCAGTGTGAAAATTCAGTTCTTAAGAAAATAAGCCTAATCTTTAGGAGTTCTTATATTCACATATATTTCACAGAGATACATGATCATCTATAAAATTGTTGGTTTCAGGATTTGGCCACAGTAAAATTTTCTTTCCTTGTGTAAACTGAAAGCAGTTTTTTGTCTACTTATGAGTATGTTTACTTGTTATTTTTTGTATTCGATGTAAGTTGAAAGTTGATGACATCTATTTTGTATGCAGCTGTCTGTGCGTTTTCAATATAGGAGGAAATACAGTCAGTTCAGCATGACTAGATTACTATAAATAGTTCTAGAAAATACCTTCATTTCCTCTCCGCATTTATTTTTGTCATATGCCTTACCAGCTCTTCAAAAATCTGTATGATGTAATCAAAGTTGTGTTATATTTCTATTTTAAAAATCCAAATTTATGATGCAGAGTGGTGCCCATACTTGAGAAAAATAACCACAAAATAGAGCCCATCTTATAAAAAAATTTTGGGCATGTTTTGCTCATTGTTTTTTAGGGAGGTAAAGAATTTAATTATTGCAGATAACAGCGATGAAAGCAAGAATGCAATATCTTTTTGTGCTAAAACCATAAAAAGACATTTTGGGAACTAAATAGTACATTTCTGCTTTAAAAGGAAAAAATATAGATTTCAATCCTCTTTTTTTTCTTCTAGTGGAAGCTAATTTGATAAAAATAATTTTACAGTATTTCTAACTTAATATTCATTTATAGGTGAAAAAGTTGAAATTTTAAATAGTATAGTTATGCTGTCTAAGTTTATCATCATCTGCTAAACTAGTGTGACTTGCCCACTTCTAACTAGGTATGAATATCATGCGTTTTGTGTGTCAGATGAGTGCAGGCTGCAATAATACACAATACAAAACCCATCTGAAAGGAAAAGTACCTTTCAAAAGAACGTGTTGTTCCATTACAAGCAAACCCCATACAGCCTGCTCTCCTGTGGCTTTACTGCTCACTAGCCTTAGTCCTCCGCCCTTAGCCCCCTTCAGTCCCATCCCTTCTCCCACAAATCTCTCCTTTAATGGCTTGGCAAGGAATGACATTTCTGAGACTAGCTGTTGTGCTGGTCCAAAGTCATGTAGCCAGCACGTGGGACAGTAGCTGCCTTCAGATAAGCCTAATGGAGTGCTTGGCTTTGGGCTGCTGGTGGGTAACAACTGACTCGAGAGGCTGCTCGCAGCCATATAACCCTTGGTTGCGCCGGTCTGGTAAAACAGCTCTGTTTTAGAGACTTGGTTGAAGCTTAGTTGACACAGGCCTATGATGACAAAAGTTACTAACTAATAGCAAAGGAAACCACACAGGCCATCCAACTGCAAAAGCTTTTTTTTTAAAAAAGAAATTTTAGCTGTGTACTGCTTGAAGCTTTAAAAACACTAGTGTTTTTTTGTACCCCTTACCTGTGAAAGGGTATGTGTTGTTATTCTAAACTAACTTTTTCTTGTAGAAATATTTTACAACCTTTTAAAAATCTTTTTCTTTGTTACAACCATTACATAAAACTTCATTAGAAGTGGGAAAACTCGTAGATTTTCATGCCAAGTCACTGTTATTTTTGCTTTCAAAATTGGGTGGTTCAGCAATGTATTCTTTTATTGGTATAATGTATCATTTATGTATACGAGACTTGGTAGATTAGTTTTCTATTTACAAAAACTCAAGTAGCTGTAGCTTAGTTTATTCCACAAACACAATTGAAGTATTGTGATACTGGATTGATACTAATTCTTTTGGTTTGTTTGTTTGATTGATACCATTTTTATCCTTTGTTTGGAATTATTTCACATAACTGTCTAAACTCTGATGGGTTTTACCCCAAACTTAGTTTGTTGGGTTTTGCATGTGGGGTTTTTTTAAATAAAAGGTAGTCAAGTCTATACTTGACTTACTGTACTAAGGAAGTAACCTTCAGGAAAGCTGCAAAAAGGTTCTATGTTTCAACTGAGAAAAACATTAGCACTGATTGTTCCCAGGGACTTGATTCTTACTGTTCTACGTGGCAAGTAAGTTTTCCATCATTTGTGCCCATGTCAGGGGAAGATGACAAACCATCTAGCCATATAAAAGCTGCATGTTAAGGGGTGTGCCTTCCTGTTAGGAAACTTGCTGCAATCCCCAAATTCAAAGTAGATGAGAATGTGTGCAAGACATCAAGAATAACGGAACAAGGGAGTATGCAATGAAATAAATGTGCTGGAATGTAGATTGATCAGGGTGACTCTCTGCAGAAATAAAGCTATGAACTTTGCTGTCCCTAAAAGCATCTTATTAGGTGAGTTCAAAGCCTGTCACTGGTGAGCTCACTCGTTTGAGTAGAAACAACTATAGGCAACCTGTCTGAGAGCAACCATATGCCAGAAGCTGACTTAAGAGTATGATAAGCCAATGATGTTTCACAGATGCATCTTTCCATAAAAGAGAGTTGCTTGCTTTTGCAAATCTCTGTGCTAACTAGATACCTGGATGGTTTGATATCTCAAATTGAGTCCTTTAAAAGGGAGGAAAAGCACGTATACAACAGAAACATTAAAAAAAAAAAAGGAAAAAGAAAAAAAAAGCATGGGTTTTTAGAAGTCCCATAAATTGGGAGCAGGATGCCACTGCTTTGTTCTTGAGAACACAAGTTGACACCTGGAATTGTAGTGAAGGTGATTGAGAATAGATGGATGAAGTGTGATACATTGTAGACTTGACTTCTTCCACTAAGGTATTGCATGATAGCTTCAGAGCCACCTAACTATTAAAACCTAGCATCATCCAAAGAAAGTAGATCCCTAAACCGGTTGACATTGTTGGAGGAAATACTGACATAATGCCTGTATGTATACAGATGCATCTGTATAGCCACTGCAAATTTGTTGTTTAAGCTGGTAGATTCCAGGGTGTTTTCAACTGTAGTTTAGGTAGTTTTACTGGTATGTTTAAGGCATTTACTACATGACACATTTAAGAAAATACAGTTTTTAAATCAGAACTTTTTCACAAGTGGAGTGAAAGCAGTTTTTTCCACAATGGATTAAGTACATGTGCTGTGTCCTACAGTGAATTCAAGTTGAAGAAGGTTGAAAAACTTATTCCACTGCTAGTATGAAAGACGGCTGATTATCAGCAGATTCAGTTAAAGTTAAAACATTTTATAAGGCTGCAAAAAGTCTGTAAGTCTCCAAAAAAAGTAGTCATCATCTGTATTTCTGCTCTATGTGCAGACTTGTCTTTTTCCTCCTTCCTCCATGTTGGTTGAGTTAGCTTTCACTAATAATTGCAAAGTCTTTATATGATTAAGTGAAGTTTTTAGAAGGTTAAACAGTTTTGTATACTTGACACATGGAGATAAGGTGTTTAATGTTGTCTATAGATAGTACTTTTAAGTTTATTTTTAGTAAAATGCAAGTACTTAAGAATTCCCAAGTACTGAACAAAGCAGTTGTCACCCTGAAAGTTTACCGTGGCAAGTTTTGTCTTGCACTAACTCAGACGGGGGAGGAGACATATCTTTTAGATTATCTGTTCACCATGGTGACTTGTGAGAATGAAACAGTGTAGTTGGTAGATCTGGTTTGATATTGAAGGAGTTCATCCGTCTACATTGCTATATGTCCTTCTACTGTGTAAACATTGCTAAATATTGGAGGCCTAGAAAACACAGAATAGAAGCATGTCGCTACTTCTGCTGTAAATGAAAATGTACCTGTAACTGAAACTTACTCTCACATGTGCCACCCACACTTTGAAAGTAGATTTTTTTTGAAAGAGCTGAGTAAGGGCAGAGAAAATGCCAAACGATTGCCCATTTCCTGAAATCTTTGGACAGAATTTGGAGGCAAAGTAATACAAAGAAATGCTCAGTATAAAAGTGAGGGAGCTGCAACAATTCATGGATTGTGTTAAGTAGGTCTAGAACTTGAGTGTAGGTCTGGCATAGAGAGCTTCTTTTGGCTCTGCTAACCAAAGCTTTAATATTAGTATCAGCCAAGAAAGGTTGATGGGCTTGTCTTTCACTGTCATTATGCACTTCAGTTGATGAAGTGTTCTGTTGCATTTGGACAACGGTAGTAGTATGATATTTTGGCATCTTTCAAAGAAGGTAAGAAAGTCTGTTAGGAATTCTGGGTCTGTATACTCTCATGCATTATTGATCCAGATTTCATATGATATGTCTATAATAAGTACGGACATTCTTTCATACCTTGTTCCATTCCGTACGGTCCAAGTAAAAACTGAGCTCTGGTTCTGTTTTCCAGTGCCACTGTAGGTAAGCACAGAGAAATCTGTGTGTATGTATTAAAATAATTGTTTTTTCTAAGTGTTCAGTCCAGTGAGTTCCAGAGCAAGAGAGCTACACCTGCCTGTTTGGCCACATGCTGGCCACACTGGTGTCTCGGAACCCATTTACACTAGATGGTCTTGCTGGTTTTGCCTGTTGGTGCATCTGAGGTGAGGATTTCCTAATAACTGGAAGAAGAATGGAGTTGTGTTGATTCTAGAGGGGGAATTTCTAGGTGGAGCGGTTTCCCCTCTCTGTACATAGTCCACCAGGGGGAGATGAACACCAAAATTTGCAAGAAGAGGAGCATACCATCAGAGGGTTTGGCTAGGCCAGCCTTTTTGCATCTGAGAGTACAATACCTTGTTGCCACCCCTTTGTGTCAGAATCAAGATGCAGAGTGGTGGGTTGTTCTTGTACTCTTGAATGAAGAGCAAGGCCACCACTATATTTTTAACATTTTCCTGCTTTACCTTTGCCCTAGTAAAACCTTGTAGGAAAGAGGATGGTAGTGATACTGCTATGGATTTCCGTAAACCTTTCTGTGGCTTTTGCGATTGATTTAAGTTGTATTTTCAGTGTGTCTGGGTTTGCCTGTATGGATGAGTCCAGACAGATTCCAGCTCGTTTTGCCTGAACTCAGCAGGTTGTCTGGACATGGAACTTCTGTACTTTTTAAAATGCAACACTGTTGAACTGTGCCTGAGCTGATGACCTGGCTGAGAGGAAAGTTTTGATTACCTTGGTGCTAGTGACACAGTAATGGAGCTACATTGCCTGGGCTGGAGCTGCCTTGACTCCTGCCAGGGCACAAGGGTTGGCAAAGGAGTTGGTCTGTCAGCATATAGCTATATAGGCACATCCGTGGTCTCAAGGGCAAGAGTGTTACTCATTCCTGTCTGGAAACCGATTGCTTTAAAAGACTGTTGAGATGAGGTGGTTCTTTAGGTTCAAGAGACCAATAGAACATAAAAAAAATTAATTTGTGACTAGTGGCTGCTACAGAATTTATACTATAACTTTCTTTACAGTGTCAGTCCAGTAAAATGTAACACAGGGAGGCTATAGTTGAACTAAAGGTCTATGTCTTACAGTCTTTTGAGCACGTTCAAGAAAAGGAAGTCCTGTTAAATGCCTTTTTTGGGCATCAGTCGTGTTCCAAACCTGTTAGTTTAATACTAAGTTCACTTAAATCTCTTGTCAACTGGTATAATTTTCCCAGGAGTGATTATTTTTAGTCAAGCATTTTAATTGAAATTGGGAGCTTTCCTTAAAGCTTAGTATTTAACTCAAACAATGTTAGGGTTTGTAATTCTTAAAGAGCATATGTCATGATAAACTTTCTTCCTTCAGTTATGTGTCCCATCTTTAGAAACTGAGAGCAGTTGTGCTTTTTCAGTTTTTTTTAGTTTTATATTGCATCTTATCATTGATCAAGTGATCAGAACAGATAATTTGATTTTTAGCACGTACCATTTCTTTTCCTATGCATTAGTAAACAGAAGAAATAGGGAAAAATACTTCTATGTAGATTCTAACTCATTTTAGATCTCTCTTTTTAATGGCAGATCCTGCATGTTACCCAGACACATTATAGTATCTTACACAGCAGTGTACCTGTGTGTCTTTTCCTGTTCTTCATATTTGCTTACCTGAAATCTGCTGGTTTTATAGTAATGATGTCAACAGTTCTGGCCCACTCTTCAGATAAATAGATTGTCTGGAATAGAACGGACAATGAACATCTGAGGATGTTCAGACTTGCCAGTAAAATAAATTGTTGACTTCTCCTTAGGGATATGTTTAGTACTTCCTTAAAAAAAAAAACAGTCACAGGTTTTGTAGCTGAATGTACTGGATATGGAAACTTTCTTGACTGAGAGAAGTTGAAAAGACTGGGCTTCTCCTGCTGTGTGATTCTGATACGAGGTACAACTGTGCTCGGTTTTTACAGATGTGTCTATGGTGTTCAAAATACAAGCTGATTGGGGATACCTAGGAATATTTCACCATAGGTGCTGTCATGTTCTTTAAAGATTTATTTTTAACACTGTTAACATTAAGACTACAGTCATTTCCATTTTATCTTGGTCTAGAAGTGTTTCATATTAGTAGCTAACAAAACCAAAAAAATTCACGTTGGAGGGAAGACAGTGTTTTTTCCCCCCGTTGCGTTTAACACAGCATAGCAAAATTAGCCAGGTTGGCAGGACTTGATGTAAAAGTCCTATGAGAAGTTTTCCATTAACTGGAAAGTCTTGTAGATGTCAGTTTTAAAATAGTTAAAGTTGTATACGATATGTCGTAAATAGTTGTCAGGTATATTTACATTTGATTTTTGCCATGGTATTTCTGGCCAGCTGCTGATTTTAGGAGAGCCACTAAAACTGCAGATGTGGATTATTTTGAAAGACTGTTTTTTGGGTTTGAATTTTTTTTCTTTGTTTGCTCAAGAGATATGTTTCTTGACAAGTAGCACAAATCTGCTGTAGCAAATGGTTGTACAGTCTATCTGTAATAGTTAAATCTGTGTTTGCTAAAGATCTTGTCTGATTCTTTACTGTTTGTTTGATACCAAGGACCACATTTATCAACTTGGAAGGTATGGGGGAATTCAGGCTCTTACCACAAATTGTTTCCCTCTTAGACTTTTATCCTGATTAGTGAATTTTATGTTTTGGGGTTTTTTATTGTAAGTTTATATGGTAAACCACCTTAGTTTTCCACTACATCCTGTTATAAGCATGTATAGCTAGCAAAGAACCTCATCCTTGATCTTTTTCTTTCACTTTTGTGTTCAGCTGCTCCTGAACAACATACTAAAAATAAACTAACTTTACTGAGATCGCTTGTTGACATTTGTATGCAATGAGTCATTGTAGTGTGTTGCTATATGATTAAGATCTATTTTGGCTTTTAATCATACATCCATGCGGTGTACTCTTGAAAACAAGTAATTGAATGTTGAAAATTCTGATTTCTGTCTTACCAATTTATTGAAGTCTAAATCTCTGTATAATATTAAGCTTAGTAGCTGTCTGTTGTTTATCAGGAAGTAGCTACAGTGCATTTTTTTTGCAGTAAAGGCTCAAGACTTGTATTGGCAATAACATGGATCGTTTCAGTGACCCAGTACAGACTCTGTAATAGACTAAACAGGAATTTTCATTGAAGTGTGCCAATTAAGGACACTTTTGGTACTTTATGGGAAGAGGACATCTAGAATCTAGACTTCAGCTAATTAATTTAAAAAGAAGTAAAGAAGAGAGAGGCCTGTCATAAGACCTGTGGGGTTTTTTAAGTAAGATTTTTGTCCATGCGATGTTAGACTTTCTGTAAAAGGATTGTAGGGCTGATATGGAGGGAATATAAAGAAAATCTGTATGTAGCATTTACTGTTATCCGCGACATTTGCCATCTTGCATGCTATTTTGGGATAAGCTGGCAGATAGTTTTTGTTAGTCCATCGTTCCATGGTTGCATTTTGCATGCCTACATGTGTATCCCCTGAGAAGCGGCAGCCACATACATTCCATGAGCCAGCATTGCTGGTGTGGCTGCACACAAGTTGGATCAGAGAACTGATCAACTAACCAGGTACATGCTGAGAGTCTGGCCTGAAGGCGATGATGCAGTCTGGCTGGGATGGGGATGCGGGTGGAGAGAGAGTGGATTTCAGCTGCAGCTTGCACTTAATATTGGTTAAATTGATTGTGAAACCAGCCCCCAAGGTAAACCTATAGAGCATATGTGTACTTACTGCATTTTTGTAAATAAACATGCAATGAGGAAAATCAAGTGCTGCTTATAAAGTGATTATTACAGTTGTCTGAATTTTCATAGTAAATGTTGCTGGTTTTCACAAGAGTGAATCAGAAAATGTGTGTAGATGATGCAAGGGAGGCTTGTTTTCAATAGTAGTTCTTTTTCTGAAAACTGGTCACTTCTAAAACAACATAGAAAAAAGTAATTAGAAATATATCTTAGAATTAAGTGGACAATATATTTAACATAAATGATATATCAGTTTAAGTTAGTGTATCATGACTGTATTGATTCCACTAACATAGTTATTCAGTAGTTAGCTCTCTTAATGGTCTGGCTTGCTGCTTTTACTGAATTTCCTTGTTTTTGTATTATCCAGCTAGATCCATCAGGTTAAATCAGTGAGGAGGTAGAGACCATGATACATCTGTATGCACATGTCTAAGGTTGGTGGGTTTTTTTGAGTCCATCAGAGGCTTGGTCAGAATTTTCTGTACGTGAAAAATTCTGTCCTGGCACAGTTTAAGGCAAATACAAACCTTGGTTTCTTAACAAGGGATAATTTTAAGCAGCTGCAAGATTCTTGGTATGAAACCAGAAATTTTTCTTCCATAAAAAATGATACCAAGTGTAAAGTCCTGAGGCATTAATTTATGTTTCACTTTGTCAGTTTGTGTATGACTAAGTAATAGTGTTTTTCGTGCAGTATCTTTATTTTTTCCTTCTTGTTTTATTGTTGCAGTAGAGTATCACTAAACTGGGTAAAGATTAGTACATTCTTAACCTTCAGAACTCTTTTTTCCAAAGCTGGTTTACTGTAAAGATTTCAAGCTGTTATTCTTAACAGTTTAAAACCAGGATATACTGTTTTGTAGAAAGTCGTGCAAGATTAGGGAGCTGTATATAGGAAAACCCTAGTAAAACTAACCGCTTCCTTATACTGTGCTTCAGTGCTGTACAATATATTTCAAGGTAACCAAAGTTAGAGCGGATGTAGGATTTATGTTTGTATGTATGTATGTGGAAAGGTCCTCCCCATCTCAACTATAAAAAAGTTGCTGCTCTATTGTACTAGTGGAGCTATTTCATTACTATTTTAATTTTGTACTTATAAAACTTACTGCATGGAATCAGCTTTGTGCACATTTCTTCAAAACAGTTTTTAATCATACATTTGTACTTCGCAGCTTTGCTTAAAATCACAAAAATGGAGCAGATTCTTAAATGTCAACGAAGATGTATGTATTCATACGCATGGCATTATACCTCAGTTTACAGTGATAGTAGGGATGTTTTGAAGAATATAAAATTAATATTTTGGGACTTTTTAAAAAGAAAAAGATTGTCTGATTTGTTTAGTTAGTTGATTGCAACTTCCTGTTAAATGACATTGTTTCAAAATCTGGTTACCAAAAAGTTCTCTTAAACACAGAGCAAAAATAATTTATTCCTTAAAACTGAAAAAGCAGATTTTTTTAAAAAATATCTGTTTGACACATATAAAATGTACAGTTTTAATTGACCAGTATAAAGCATTTGGCTTCGAACTAGTCCTATATATGAAATTGCAGCATTCACAAAGCTCTGTTCACAGAGCATGGCAGATAGAATTTCTTATCAGTTGTCACTGCTCACTAACCTAAAGAAACCATGCAGATGCTGACACATCATTTCAATCTTCATCAGACATGCTTTAAAAGACTATACTACATTTGTCAAGAATTAAATCTCACTTTGAGAAATACATGTACATTAAAAATCTGTAACCAGTTCAACTTTCAAACTGTGTAAGTAGCAAATGAAGGAAACTACAGAATGAAAGAAAAATCACTTCCACTTTACTATATAAACAGTGTTCTCATAGAGCATTGCTCAAGTAATGAATCTTCATATTTACCAAACTTTCATGTAATAGAAATAGATGTCCAGCTGGTAAGAGTTTGTTTTTTATAGCTTCGTTTATGGCCCTATCACTATCCACAGAACTCGGAATGTAATAAATGACTCCTAGAAGTAGATCAACTAAATTATAGTTTAATGCAATAGTGCTGGGTATAGTGGAGGAGTGATAACATTGTGCCTGAACACTCCTGCTGGCTAGTCATTAGAGGAAGGGACGTTGGATTATTTTCCAAGCATCTAGTTCTGAAGTCCTTGCTGAAGCAAAACACTTTTTTTTTTTTTTTTTTTTTTGGGGGGGGGGGTGGCGGGGCGGAGTGGGGAGAAGGATTTTATTGTGTTAGTACAGGAACTATAGCTTGGAAAGAAAAAGCCCATTAGGGGGAAATACAAGGTAATAAACTGGCCTAATTTCTCCTTTGGACATGGACATATTAAAGGCCAAAGCAAGACATTTTTCACTTTAGGGATGGAATAAAAAAGGTTGTACATAGCTTTCAGCTGCAGTTACTTATTCCCTTTTTGGTCCCATCCATTTAGTCTTTGTAATAAAAGCTGTATTTCACCTCTGATTTAAACAAAATTGTTGCATAGTAGTAATTCCTGTTTGGTAATAACCTTGTTTTGCCTAGTACCTGACTTTATGATGCAGTTTTATGGAAAGTGTCCCTGTCCCAAGAATTTGTCATCTGAAAGATAGATAAGAGTTGCACAAATCAAGAAAAATACGAAAGATTGTGGAGTTGTTTTTTTTTTTAAAAAAAAAAAAAAAAAAAGTTAGGATGGTTCTTGCTAAATGGCAACCTGCTGTATGTGTTCCAGAGAGCAGAATTTTGGGAATTGTCTTGAAAACTCTTCTGAATTTTGTTTTGTAACTTTTCCCATGTATGGCTAATGACATCTGGGAGTTCATCAGAGAAACCAGCTGATGTTATCTTCATGGGTACACTGGAAAAGAAAAATAGCAGCAATACAAACGGTGAAGGCTTATTCAGAGTAAGGAGCTAATGTAGAAAGGGTGGCAGTGAGGTGTAGTTAGAAAAGGAGCTCGGAATGATTTTGGCATCAGCAGTTACTTGGTAATTGAGTTATCTGGAGCAAAACTTCATGGTTGTAGCTAAAATGATGCCTACACCATGCATAGTGGCAACTTGTAGAGACTAGTGGTGAGTACAGATTTTTGTGCATTACATAGAGACTTTTTAATTATAGAGTTACTGTATTAACTGATGCAGTGAGTTGGCAGCCATCATGGATTTAAAACCAATTTTGTCAGCCTGACTGTCATCTCAGCATAAGGTTTGAGACCTGTCCATTGCATGGGTTTTGGATTATTGTGCCCCAGACTAGCATATGCTTGAGCTTCGAATACTGGCTTTTTGGGCTGAATTGTTACCTGTGAAGTTTTTTTTCTAATAAGCCATCATACTAAGGCCATTACTACCTTCTAAAGTACAGGAAACTCAATTAGTTACACTAATTGTTACTAATTTTTCTCCAGTCATAGTCACAGTATTTTCTAGGGCAAATAGGTGTAAGATTTTGCTTTGAAAAGAGATGAAGAGCATCACTATGGTCTCTTCTGCTGGCTGTTCTGCAGGGTTGGTGACCAGCAGCTGTGGGGATGGGAACTGCTTGAGCTGCTCCAACTGGTGTCCTGATATCCTTACTGCGATAACATGCGAGACTGTATTTGATGTTTTGGCCAGATGGTGTCAGTTATGGAACCGAGAACCAAACTCAGGAAATGCAGAAGTTAAAGGTTGATTACACTGTGTTAACTGTTTATCCATACACATTATATTAACGGCTCTAATTAATGACAACAGGCTATTTTAAAATAGAAATATTTAAGATGTGACTGTACTTTGCTTTCTGTGCTTAAAAATGATCTTTGCCTTATGCTATGGATTCTTTGCTGTAATGTCTTTGAACTTAAAATTGTGGAAATTTAATTGAATTTGCCTTGTGTTTCAAAAGCAGATTAGTCTCTTAATTTTTAGTTCAGATTTTCTCCCCCTAAACCACAGTATATGAGAACATACTTAAATGTTATATTGAAAACTTCTGTATTTCTCCTCTGCTTCTCAAAGGAAATGTTGAACAATTGTAATTCTGAGGTAACCTGATCTCTCAGTAACTGGTATAGAGTTTGTCTCTCAGAATTATTTTTTGATTCATTTAGGTTTTATTTTACATACTTTGTATGTTTGTTTGGTAAGATGCCGTTAGGCAGGATGACTTTTATAGGAAGAGGGAGTATCTCCTATTAACCATGAGTATCATTAGGCAAACTAAACTAGTTTTTTGGAGGCACCAGCCCTTCTTCAGGTGTGAAAATGAAAGCTGCTGCTGCTGCTCCTCAGCCAGATAGCATCAGAGACAGTTGCTCAAAATGTAGGTAAACTAAACCATCCTGGGAACAAAAGAGAGTTGATGCTTTTGAAAGGAGAGGAAGAGCTAGTGGGGTGGGAGGAAAAGTGATAGGGATCCAGAATTTTATGGGAGGGAGAGGTTAGCAGGGGATGGGGATTTAGAACTGCTGTAAAACAAAGATCTTTCCTGAGCCCACGATTTTTAATATCCATCAGAGAAAATAACAGATACTACTTACAAAATATATGCAAACCTGTAGTCAACTCCAGACAGTCATTTTGCACTCATACTCCATTTTCAAAGCTTAATTGCTTCTGGTTTTAGGCTTAAAGGACTTCTGTGACCCAAAGCCTAATATTTCTGTCTACTCTAGTTGATCTAATAAGATATATTACCTTTGCTTATAGACTTTGTCCTGCCTGAGTTCTTAGACCTTTACAACTACAACAAACCACCACTACAGTTATTTTCTAATGTCAATTGTTATTTGTCTGTACTCTGACAGAGATTTATTTTATTCTGGTAGTTATCTGAGACCACGTGTGGGAATATTAAGAGGTTGTCTTGGATATTTCCCTCTTCACTGTTTCTTGACTACTATTTTACATTCAACATAATCTACTATTTGGGTTCTTCAGCAGGTTAGGCTTGTTTTTCAGTGAGATAAGTAGACATAATTTTTATTATCCCAAAGATAGGTCCATTGTATTGTTACTGGGCCCAATGCAAAACATGCACTTAAAATGGCAAGTTGAGCTTATTGAAAGTGCCAGCCCAATTTAACTTTTCTTGCATTCACACTAAATGCAGCATTTGTATTTGTGTGTTTTTTCCAAGCCAATTATTCGCATACGTTTAAAAAGCAATCAGATCTGTTCTGTTAGGTCAAGATAATACGAACGTAAATGCACATTCTTACAAATAAGCTGCCCTAAAATATAAAGTAGAAAAACAAATGTAGTGTGAAATGCTATGTAAAACACAGGCATGGCATAATTAGCAAAAGACAGTAGAAACGCTGTTTGTTAGGACTTTAATAGTAACAGTCAATTAATTTCTCACAACGGGAAACAGCAAAGCATTTAACAAAGAAACATCATCTGTCTCTACAGCATAAACACAATACAGAGAATCACAAAACTGAGACAACTAATAGATCATAAGTCATGAAGTAAAAAACCAGAAGGGACTGACTTCATATTTCTTTGCCAAGAAATCTGTCTCTGTACCTTTTAATAATTGATAGATTTTTTTTTAATAATACACAAATGATGCTATTTTATACAAATCAAGCACATACACAAAGTACAGCTAGGCATGCATGTTGTGGTAAATAACGTGGACAGTGTATTGTAGGCTTGATAAACTAGGCATAGCCATCATTATTCAACCTAACTGTAAAAAACTCAGATTATTAGTTCAAAGTTAGCTAGTAAGGATATGATTAATGTTTCTTCCCTTCCTTTTCCTCAGTACCAGAGTAATGGAATTGATCTAAGTTGGATAAACAGAGAGGCAAAGAAACATTGTGTTAGATGCAGAGAGAAAGCAGTTACACACAAATCAAGAGCTCAAGTTCTTGTAATAAAGTAAAATCTTATGATAAAACATTTAGCACTTCTACTTAAATAACTTGAATTGTCCCCAGAAAGCTTTGGTGACCATGTAAACTCACTGGACTCCAATTTATGTACCTTCATTGAATTCCTTGTATTGGATCATGTGGATATCTGTGACAAGCTAATTTTCAGTATATAGACAGTAGACCTTTCTCCTCCTATAGAAGGCTTGATCTTGCATCACTAAAGTTAATTACTTTTCATAGGACCAGGATCAAACCCCATGAGAGGATACAAGGATATTTTAAGGATAACACAATTAAGGGAAAAAATAACATTATCTGGAAATGTTCTGTTATGTGGAATTCCTGGCTTACTTCTCCGCAGCTTTTCCAAACATCACATGTCAGGGCTGTTGGGAAAGGTACAACTTTCCATTTAGTTCCCCAGAGCGTGTGGGGGTCTGCTTAGCAATCTTTTGAATTGGGGTTATTTTGAGAAAGGCTGATGCCAAATAGATATTCAGTAGATTTTTTTATAGCTGTGCTAAGTTGGGTAGTGATACCATGGGTTGGTTTTGATCGTGCTGCTTTTTACTCTTGCTTACTTAGTATTTTCAAAGTCCTGTTACAAAGCATACGCAACTTGGTATTACTCCTCTGGTTATTTGGAAAAAAAAAAAACCCAAATCCTTCCCTCTTCTCTTTCCCCACCCAACAAAAAAAAACAAAAAAGAAAAAAAAAATATTGGGCCTCATTTAAAATAGAGAGATGAAGGCTAATGTAAATCGATTCCAGAAACACTGGATAAGGAGGGAACAGGGAGAGGGGGGGAGAACAACTTGAGTCTGCATCATCTTTTTTACCCACAGAGGAATGTTGCCAATAAGAATATGGACTTGCTGGAAATTAAGTAGAGTGATCCTTCTCAGAGCACAAAAAAAGTAAAATAAATATGTCTTGAGTTGCTGTTTTTTTCAATGTTTTTATATCTGCTTCTGGGCCAATGCAGCAACACAGTATTCCTTAGTCACGGCAATCTAGTCCAACAGTCATAGAGAGAGTGTAATATGCTTGATCTAATGGTGCTGCAGTCAGATATGCGTGTACAAACATTGTCCAACAGTTAATGTTTAATTTTACTGATTTGCCTTTGGTTTCCGTGTTTACAGCTGTCTTTTTTCTTCTGCAGTGTTTTAAGACATTTGTCCACTGTAGAAGTACTTTAAGTGTAATACCATGGAGCAGTGGCAACATCTTGGAAATTGTGAATGCCCCAGAGCTCTTGGTAGTAAGAGGTTGAAAATGTGCTGATATCTTGAGGAATTTCGGAGTCAAATGCAAATGAAATTTAGGGTATACACAATGTGACATTTCATACTAAATCCCAGACTGCAATTTAAATAAGTAATTTTGATTCTCTTGGACATGGATAAAGTGATTTTTTTTTTTTAAATTCCCCTACTTCATTTTCAGCAGAGCTCTAATAGTATCCCCACAGAGAAAAAAACCTACTCTGCCATTCAACTGTAAAATTCCAGCAGCTTCTGCTGTGAAGAATTTTAAAGAAATATTCTGCTTAGGGATAATTTCAAAGCAAGAGAAAAAATTTGAAAACAACCCTTCATATATGCCCCTGGAGATAGATCACAAATATTTAACATAAAATGGTTGACTTCCAGTGCCAAAGACATGGTGCTTTTTGATTGGTATCTTTGCATATTAAAACTTTGTGCAATAAACAGTATTACATTATGTGTGATAAGTGATGAAATTTTAGAGCTCAGTGTATCGCTGATTTTTAGTTGATCTGCAATAAATGTCCGTCAGTGTTCACACCGCCCCCCCCCTTTCTGAGGCACAGCCTAGTACTAGCTTCAAATGCCATTCTTATAGCATCCTTCTGTTTAAAAAAAGAGGAGAGATAGTTTATGAATAATGCGTGAATAATCTTGTGTGTCTTTGCCCAAGGGGCTTCCACTTAAGGTGCAGATAGGACTGATGAGTTCATTTAACAGATCACTGTCACCGAAAGGGGCTGGCGGCTTCTCCCCTGCACCCGAGTCAGTCTAGCCATTTGTCTGATTTCTTGGTGATTTGATTCATTTCACTAGGCTGGTGAAAAACAAGTCACACACACACACACACACTCCGCCCCACGCTTTGGGTTTCCTGCCTGCTTAATAAACTGAACTGTCTCACCAAAGTGTCAGATGAACAGCAGAGACAGTTTGAAGGACCAGCTCCTTTACTGAGGTCTTACCTTGGCTTAGCTGTCTTAAAACTACAGACTAGGAATGACTGCATGGCACATAATTTATAAGAAACAGAATCATGTTACTTCAGGTAAATACTCTGGAAAATCAGCTTGAGACACCATTCTGAGGTCATGTGTTTTGAGTTGCAGTAAAAATGCAAAGATGTTCTGCTGCTGTTGAACAAATATTCAAGCAAAGATGGAAAGTAGTAATGAGAGTGTAGAAAGGAAGTGGCATAACTGGGAGATAAAAATGCATAGAACAGCTTAATTAAGAGCAAAAGAAGACAAGGTATTGAACAAAGGGGTGGCTTTTTTATTCTACTAACAATAGCCCTCAAAGACAAATATTGCCATGGAGAGAAGCCGATTTAAGCTGTGTCTGATAGTCCAAAGGAACATGGTCTTCCCAAATGTTGATTTCCATTTGCCTTAACTTTTACATGGGCCCAAGCAGCAATATCGTACATTTTTCTGCTGTACCATAAATATATAAATATATTTTAAAAACATTTAGCCCTTTCAAAACCAGTAGCTTCATGTTTGCGTTGGTTCATTAGACTGAAGAGACTTAAAACATAAATTAATCACTGAACAAATATTTTATTAGTTAAATGGGAGCTTGCAGGCAGTACTTTGCTGATTCTGTGTACTAGTTACTTCACTTCTCTAATCTCTAAAATGTGTGTGTGGTAAAATCAGCCCTTGCCAGTTCTCTGAAACGCTGCAAATTTAGTGAGAAGTATGAACGAAGATGTGCAGAAGCCACTTGGCCACCAATCTAATGCTGGAGAAAGGAGGTCACTGTGCAAACTGGGTGATGAGTGTCTTTGTGAAATTTGAACGTGGAAACCTGTCCAGGATGGTGACTCACATAACGTAGACCAAAGTCTTCACACGGAAGCTGTATTACAAAGTCACTGTGTTTTTGCTTTCCTCTACTGCCCTGTATGTCAGTGAGTTCAGCCTCTCAGTCTTGTCTTCAGCTCTTTAGCTTGCCACTCGCAGTGCCTCTTTCTAGACTTACTTGCCTTTTCAGAACAAATTTGTGTCAGTAAATGCTGTGCGGAAAAAAGAACAATTCTATCACCTTAACCATTATCAATAAAAAATGCAAGCTATAAAACACATCGTGACTTTCTACGCAGCCATTGCTCTGTGTTGCTCCCCCATGTTCTGAATGTTGCAATCCCTGGTAGGAGATCAATAATAAGGGAAGGAGAGGATAAACATTACGCAATATGCAAAGTGTTCCACTTCAGTAAGAAGAAACTGGTGTTGCTTTGTCGTATATATCCATTTATTGACAATATCAATGTGGTAGTACTGAAGCTAATCTATTGCCTCTTAAAATTATCTCTTTCTTTCAATTGTCCACACTGAAAAGGACTTTTATAAGGGTTTTTTGTAATGGAAAACATGTTGTAGCTTTTGAATCTGGTGGTATTATACTCTTTCAAATATCAGTATCAGCACTGCCACTTTGAAATTAATGGAAGTGCAGATGATTGAGAACAAAGGAGTCATGTGATTTAAATGGTTTTAATCCTGGATTATTTCAGTCAGAACTCAACCTTAAAATATAGTAGTACTAAGTGGGAGGGAAATGCTTGGGATTTTACTGCTTTTCATAGTAAATGACAATGTATCTAGCTTGTTTAAAACATTTATCAAGATTTACTTCCTAACAAAGGTTATGACAGTATCCAGTTGATTCCATTACTACGAGGATATTTTATCAAAGCGGGAATTGAATCCAAACACTCCCTCTTGCCCCTTGAAATACTGTTAGGTCTGCTTATCTCTGATTCTGATCTTTTTTCTGATCTAGACTTTGCAGGTTGTGCCTTGCACTTTGTCACAAAATCCCTGTCAATCTTAAATAGCTGGGATTTCAGAAAAGGTACTTTATAGTCTTGTGATACCCAGTACAAACTTTGAGACCTGCTAAATGACTAACACAATGACTGCTGTATATGCATAGTGCATTTTGGTATTCGTGAAAGTATATTGATTCTGGTTAGTTTTTATTTTACATTTCTAAATGTCTTCAGTTTAGCTTCCTTTTGAAGCAGCTATGTATGAAAAACATATATTTGAAAATGTGGCTTCAAAAAAATTTTGAGGTCTGTCTTAGATTTTTGACCTTAGTTTACACGCTCCTTACCAGCTTTCTTTTGAGCCCTTAAGGAATGTCACCTGATTGATCTTACTAACATTGCTGTAGTAGCAGGTCTTCCATCTGAGTGAATTGGAAAGTATTATCAAAAGTAAAAACTACAAAAGGAGTTTCATAATACTCTGTTATGGTTAAAACAACTTTAATTTGCATCCTAAATCTGATTCTGCATTTCTTCTAATTCAAAACCTGCAGACTAGATAATGTTCTTCATGAAACATTTATTAGATTGTTAAAGATTAGACTTTCTTTTAAGTTTCTTATTCTCCCCATCTAGAAATATTCAGTTGCCATAAGAAAATGGTGACATGTGATAATGCACACATAATAGACATCAAATGGGTTTTTCATTAAAAACTTGTAATGGTTTTCTCCCCTGCACCCTCTCCTTCGATGAATTCAAGTGAGACATTTTCCTGCTGGTACAAGGCCTAGTAGGCCCATCTGTGATTGAAAATAAGGATTCAAAATGGGGGAACAGCCTGCAAATAAGTAACTTGGCCTCTTTGTAAAAACACTGGAGGGCTTGGAGGAGACAGGGATCCTAGAACTTTTTCAAGTAGGCATTATTAGGAGATCTAGTATAATGAGAAATCTGAAAAAAAAAAAAGTTAATACAGGCTCAATATGTAGGTCTACTCATTCCCTCCTTCTTCCCCCCCCTGCTCCTTGTACATCAGTTATCCTGAAAGCACACACAAAAGAAGTTACTGAGAGTGACAATTACACTGCTGTTTCTGGGAGGGCTGGAATTATTGTAGTCCTGACTCCTAGAGATTTTTCTCGTGATTTATTGCAAAATCTGGCTGAAGTTTTTTCTACAGCTGGAAGCTTAATTTCTGTCTGCATGGCTGCCTTGTTCATGAAATCTGTGAAGATGTAATAATTTTTGAGACTTATATCCTTGTGTCTTTTGGTTGAAATGAGTTGCTTGGTCCTCTTAGAAGACCGGTCTGAAAGAGGGGCTGTTGCGTGCATTGTGGTGAACATGGTTCCATTTGCTTTTCTCATTCTTAACCTCGCCTGAAAATTGCTGGAAACTGTACTTTAGGGAAAATTTTAAACACTATGTCTTGACTGGGTTACAGTGTTTAGAGAACTGCATGTAATTCTTCAAATATCTGAATTTCAGAAACGTTTTCATATTAGAGGAAGGGCTGGGGAACACCAGTGCGTCGCGTCCGTTAACCTGGATTTGGCGGGTGCCAAAATGAATTGAAGTCTTCTCCTTGCCACTTTGTGTGGCCTCCAGACAGCCTGCGTCTTCCCCGTCTTCTCAAGCGACAGAATTTAACTGTCTCAAAGAGTTTAAAAAAAAAAAACAGTCTAGAAGTGGCTTAATAACTTTGTGACAGGAGCTGTGAGAAGACCGTTATAAATCCTTATTTTTCTTAGGGTCAGAACTTGTCTATAGAAAAACCAAAAAAGAAACAAATAAAAGCCCCAAACAAATCAGTTCTGCACTATGAAATATAAGGTTTTCAAAGTGAAAGTAGTGTTTCCATTGAATATAACATTCACTTTCTCTTCTTCTTTCACAGTGTCGTTTTTGTTTACAGAACAAACTAAAAAAACACTTTAAAACCAATTTTTAAATCTGTTAATCTTTTCATATGGAGTGTGTTGACTTGTGAAGCCAACTCCACCAACTAGTTCTTAAAATACTGAGATTTCTTTTTAAGAAATACTAAAAAAATATTTAGTATTGTTAGTTTGTTATCCTGAGTTATTACTTTCAG
Source organism: Gavia stellata (assembly GCF_030936135.1). NCBI lineage: Eukaryota > Metazoa > Chordata > Aves > Gaviiformes > Gaviidae > Gavia > Gavia stellata. The sequence goes on from NC_082599.1 coordinate 28,930,376, forward strand.
ACTACATTTAAAAAACAACAAATACATAAAATTTGCTTGTAATAATTCTAAAACGCTGCAGTGATACATGTAGCCTAAAACCAGTCCTCATTAATTGGCAACACAAAAATCAAACATTTTCTAACTCCTAAAGGTAGAATGAAAAGTAAGGCAGACTAAGTTTTTGGGGTTTCCTCTTTTTATACGCTATAAATTGTAATATTCTGAAGCCTTGTGTAATGTCTAGTCTATACTTAACTTGTTGTTTCTCACCTAGCTCAAGTACAATAGGGATAAAGGCAAAATAAATGAAAAGGTGATGGGGAAGCCTCAGGCAATATTTTAAAGAAAAATCCTTAATGCAGCTCAGCTTTTTTTTTTTTCGTTACTGGGAAATGAGTGAATTTAAACACCTTGAAGGAGTTGGTTCTCATTTTTGCATCAGTCAACATTAGCTTAGGGAAAAACTCCTGAATATTTTCATTTGAATAAAATGGGAAGTGTTTTCAGCTACATCCAATTTATTTCTGGCTAAGACATCAAATAAATTTAATGTAGCCAAGTAACTAAAAAACAAAAATCTGATTAACCATTCACTATTTTTCAAGTATAAAAGTTAACTTAGCTGTAAAGTGTTTCCTGGACACATGCTAGCCTGACCACCAAGAAAGTATTATTAGGATATTGTAGGAAATGTATGTAACGGTTTTGGTTCTGATATTTTAATGAAATCAGTTTCAACAAAGTAGAAAAAAATTGTCTTTCAGCTTTTTTGTGGGTATGTTTTGGGCACCTTATGGGTTTTTATTACTATGAACTTACATTTTGTTGTGGTTACCTGAAAAAATAGGCGACGTTTCGTATGTGTCGACACATACGAAAGTTGTGTGTTTGAAGTTGTACTAAACATGACTTTTATCCAAATTACATATTATGACTTAATTTGCTGCACCTTCACTGTAATGAGATTGTTTTATTTCATATGTTGTAGAGAAATGTACATTGTTGGAGAGCAAGTGATCAGGTGTTGATTGATATTTTGTCTTGATGAAGGAAATTATAATTTTTTATGATTGTGTTGATGTGTAGCAATAATAATAATAATAATTATTACTGTTTATTATTTTTCCATTGGTTACCCTGTCACTGAATATGATATATAACAGCTTCAGTAGTGATCAGCTGATCAGCAGTATCTTGCTTTGTTGTTTTTTTTTTAAAGTTGAGTATTGCAGTTCCTATTTAATTACATCTTGAAACTTGCTGTAGATAGTCATTAAAAGTATCTACAGGAACCCCATGTGGTGTGTGTATGCTTGGGGGAGGGGTTGGTTTTGGTTTTGGCTTTTTATTCATAGAGGAACACTGACGTAGAAATCAAAAGCTCGGAGTAAAAAGAAAACACTTGTTTCCAGAGTAGTGAAGACTTTTTTTTTTTTTTTAAGTCTTTGAAAATTTGGAGGTAGTGTGGTTTGTTTTTATTGTCAAAACTCTCAGGAAGAACAATTCAGAGTCGGTGCCATTCTTCCCAGCTGAATGGCGCCTGGTTTGTGAAATGGAGCAGCTGCGGTAGTTTTAGCTTGGCTCACAAAACCATTTGCTTTTTAATCAAGAACTTCAGATTCTGTGGTGGTTGGTTGTTCATGATGGAGAAGGCCAGCTATGCCCTGAGAGACAGCTGTAGTATAATTGAGGCAGACTATGTGAAGCAAATATAAATGCTGGGTGGTTGTCTTAAAAACAGAATATTCACTAAACTGTAACTGAATTTTTAAAAGGATGAAGAGTACTTACACAGGCAAGAATTTACTACACGTTGAAACATTTTATGTATAGAGATGTTCTTACATATATTGCGTAAAACAGGATTTAAGTCTTCAGCGTTAGTATTCAAGTTATACAGTGCAATAATCCAGGTTTTGGTGAAGTGTGTACATAACTGCATAATGAGAAATGCCCCACTTTTCCAAAAACATTATTACAAATACAGTTGAGGTCTCTTTCTTAAGTTGTCTGGGATGTGTTGTTTGTCTGAATGTAGGTATATACATCACATGTTCATACATACGCTTGTTTTAAGACGTAAAGATGCTTGTATTTTATCAGTGGAATAGAAGGCTACCAGAGGCACTGAGAGGAGTCATTAATCTTTGGTGGCCGTTATGGCAGTTACACATTCAGAAGAACTTTTTAAAGCAGGTAAGTATTGGGGAAATTAGTGTTCCATCTCATATAATGTAAAACCTCAGACTGACAGTTTGTTTTAGAAGGGATTTTTCTAAATAGCAGTGTTTGACTAAACCAAAAATATCTTGTTTCGCATCACAAATCAGAAAGTGCTGCCTGTATGTTAAAAAAAAAAACAACCCAAAGAAAGGTTGAGTTTTGACATTTTGTAGTAATTTTATAGTCACAGTTAGTAACTATTTTGAACTTGGAGTGGTAGTTGTATGTTTCATGCTGAACTATACATTCTTCATATACCCGACAAGTTTGTTATGGATTAATTGTAAAGATCAGAATGTTTTGCTCTCTCCAGACAGGCTATTCCAGTCTCTTGCTGTCTTTTACATAAAGTTTAGCTTAACTTTCAAAAAGATACCATTCCCAAGTACTATGAACATAACAGTCCTTGTGGCAGAATATGATGTTGCTCCTAGGTGTTCTCCTTTGTTTTCAAACACTTTGTCCCATTTTATGTTTCCGATGTGTGCAGTCTCAAACCTCTTTGATGCTGACTAATTGGTGGGGGTGGGAAGACAATGTAAAAGGGTTAATCCGTTACACTGGTATTAATGAGTCAGCTGGATCCCTGCCATTCTCTCGTTTCTGGTTCACTTAGCACCGATTAGCACAAATGACACTTAGTTTTGTGGGAAGCAAGCTAGGAGGATGGTAGGTAATGCAGACCTCAGATGAGAACAGCCTGGTCTCAGGTTAATACAGGTAAATAAATCCATGCCATGTGGGCTGAAATAAGAAAATAATCCTGTTTTCCTGCTGGACCCTTGGGAACACTGAGAGTGTTGGTAGGGGTGGGATTTTTCAAGCTCACACGTGGTAGATCAAAAGGTGGTCAGGTTGTTTTCTGAACTCCATTCTCTGATGTGCTGCTGGCGATTCGAGCTTTGGATATACTCACCTGACACCCATGCATTAGAAGTAAGATGGTGAAAGTCATTATTTGCATGTGTGCAACTGAGAGCCCCTTTCTTAAATGAGGCCTCTTGTGACAAAGTTCTGAAAAGGTTTGATTGGGTATTAATACAGCAGTAATGTTTCTATGGTCTGTCCTGAGCTTTTAGTTTGGGATTCTGGGACAGTAATAAAGAAACACTAATTCTAAGATGCATTGTATTTTCATTACTTTCGATTGCAACTACAACTGTAAATTGATTAAAGAAGCAGATGGGGAGAAGGAAATCATGCTTCAGAACATGCTTGTAGTCCAGTTACTTTTTACAATGTTTTTTATTAATTTAGAAAGAAATTCAAGCAAGGCAAACTCAGAATCCCTCTCTTACACCTTCATTCAATGTATACACTGAAATCCAGGTGAAGCTTCAAATCCTGTCCCCTGGTGCTTCTGGCTTGGATCTTCCCATGATTAGGGCAGAGATCCCTGTTCCCACCTTGTTCCTTCACTGCAGGCATCATTTCACCTGCACTGATGCCTAAAAGAAAACATGCGCAGGATGGCTGCAATATGTGATGGACCACAGGTAACCAGAGGGGAGTTGGAGTGTCTCTTGTGCCAGAGCATTTTGTTCCTCCCCAAATCTCTTCAGTTGCTGGGATGCTCTTAGAGGCATGCTCACATCCCGTATCTGAAACTCTTCTCACTGTAGCAGAGCTTTTCTTCTGAGCGCAGCCTTTCAGAACAGCTGCCTACGTTTGGTCTACTTTTCATGTTGGAGAATGGTGTAGAAATCATGGATTAGGTCACTTACAATGTTTGACTTCAGATGTCTTCATTTGGGAGCAATTCTTCCAATTTAGTCCCTGGATTGAAAGGTGCTTCCATGCATATGGAGCAGGTGTTTAACATCAGTGCCTCCTGATCACCTTTTGGGGAAGCCTATTAGCAATAGCAGCGTCTCCTAACTTAGGGGGTCTATGTTGCAGCTGTTCCCCTTTCCCAATCCATTAGCCCCAAAACATTCTCTGCATTTGTACACTACACCTACATTTTAACAAACTCGCAACAGGCACAGTCTTCTAACATCCAAGTTGCTCAGAAAGTTTGAGACTGGTTGGTTTTGAGGCCTTTGTTCCTAATTAATCCCTTTGGGGCAGGACAGTAAAGCAAAGGAATTTTTTCTAGCCACAAAAGCTTTAAAGTTAAGTAGTGTGGGATATCTCAAAGGCAAAATCTTGTATGCTGTCTTCTCCCATGTCTGATCTTATTAATCTATGGGTTGTTTGGCCAGTAATGGTTTTGCAAGAGAGGATAATCTGATTTTATCAGCTTGCTGCCACCCAAAAGCAAAGGTGTTACTTTCCTCCACTTCAGTGAAGCTTACTTTGCCCCAGCTCTGGTGTTTGCTGGGCTTTGTGAATCAGCAGAATTCCCAGGAAAAGATGGATTAATAGCGGAGTCTGATATTTGTCAGAGTCAGTGCAAGGGCAGGGCCTTCAAGTGAGGGGAAGAGGAATTCCCTTCCTTAGTGGCAGTGAGCGATTATATCAGCTCGTGAGGTCTCACCTTTATCCGGGCAACAATTAAAGACAATTGATAGTGTTGCACACAGAAATAGTTTCTTTGTTCCTCTGTTTTAGGCTAGCTCCATATGTAGCTGGGCTGCTTTTGCCCCCCTGAGGGAGGGCTGGTTCCTTCATCCTGCTTCAGACTCTACACTCTTGCAATTTAATTTTCTGCGATTTTATGAACTTTGGGTTTGTGTTGTGCTGTTTTAGTAAGGTGAATTGGTTCGAAGGGGATGAGTGATGGAACCAGGTAAGGTAAGAGGGAAGACAGAAATGTGAGGTATGAATGGAAACGCATCCTTGGGCATTAGTGAGCTGCTTGATTGCCTCTTCGTGTCTCATCATACAGTACTATTCAGATACCTGATCGGGAGCCAGGTCTGCTTACTAAGGTGAGAGCAAATTCAGCCAGCTGATAACAGTTCTTCTAGATGAGAGAGCTGAGTGGACAGCCTGAGGAGCCAGGCTAGCCTCAGAACAGATGAGGGAAATAGCAGGAGCAAACAGCTCAGAGTGGAATGACAGGTCCACCTATTTTGGCAGCATTGATTTGGTCTGACGGCAACCACGTACAGTATCTATCCCGCTGCCGTGCTTGTGTGTGTAAACCTGTAGGCCCTAAGCCTGTGGTCCTCACCTCTTCTCAAAGGTGATATGTAATCCGTTGTCTTCCAGACAGAGGCAGTGTCTTTGGGGAAGAAAGGAGTGTAATTTTGTGTTCATGGCCCTGGATTTTTTTTCCTTCTACTTTTTCTGTGCATCAGGCTGCATAATGATTGTGGGTAGATCACAGTGTGAGGATTTCACGTTCTGAATACAGGATGCGTTCCCGAGCAGAGCACACGTAAAGCAGTAACTGCATCATGGAAACTGAATTCTCTCTTGTTTTGTGAAAATCATTAATCTACCGTAGCAGCTGCCTATCACATACAGGAGTTCAGGTCTTTGTGACCTAGAATTTCATGTGTCAATTTTCAACTAGTTGAATAGGTATCTGGTAACACAGCCCTTTGTGCATGGGATGGGTTGGTTCGTTGGCTTGTTTTGTAGGGAGACAGCAAGGTGACATTGTTGGTCTGTGCTTTTCTCTGAGTACTGAGTTCAAAATGGAGGTGGTAAGGAGTATGGCTAGAAATGGGAAAGAATATCATCTTTGCAAAATTCCTCATGTTCAGTGTTCATGTAAATGCATCTTAAACAGAATTTATAAAAATTGCATGACCTTACCTACTTTTTTACTGCTATACCTGCAAGAAATTAAATACTTGGATGGATTCTTTGCATTGACCAAGTAAGATTTCAGATTTTTCATAAAATTACTTTGCCCATAGTGTTTCTTAAAGCCAGTTTATGGAAGCCTTGAAAGAGCTGTCATCCAGACTAATACTGTTTGCTTCCAGAGGTGGCTCCTAGAACACAGCAGTTCAGCTTTGTGTAGTGAGTGTTCACTTGCCTGATTCTCTGGGGCTGCCAAAGTCAAATTAAAACCAAGTTTCTCAGGAGAAAGCAAAAGACAGAAAACTAGTTGCACTGTTGACTCTGTGGGAAGAAAAGGAAGAAAACTAAAAATATGTATTAATCTCTAGTTTCCTACAGCCTACTGATAATAACAAAAAGCATTTCCAAATAGAATAACTAGGGGTTTTTAGTATGTTAAAGAATTTCATCATGTTTTTGATATGTGAGTGCTAGCACATCTTTGAAACTTTCCATGTTGATTTCTATAATGTCTAGAGAGGAGACTACATTTAGATCTGAAATACTGCCTTCTGTTTTTTTCACGATGGAAAGCAAGATTGGTGCTATGGTGGAGTATGTTTCCACAGGACAGGTGAGCCACTTAACTGGCTGAAGAACGGGTCATCCTGCTTCTTGCTCCTGGAAGCAGGATTACTTTCCATCATCCTTGTGCCAGCTCTAACAGCTCATTTGATGTCTCTGATTTAGCTCACTAAACTGGCAGAAAACTAACCCAGCAAGAAAGGGAGTATGTATGTATCTTTTTTAACCAATTCAGTGAGCTCAGGTGGCTCGCCAGACCTCAGAAGTCTCTGGGAGCCACCACAAAGGAAACAGCAGGAGCACCAGGGCTGTGGGGAGAGGCAAGACTGCTCCTTTTGGCAGCACTGAGCTGTTAGCCTGACTCAGCCATGTTGTGAAAACTCACCCTTAGGTAATAGTGTTCACACTACAGGTTGACTGACAGTTCTTCAAATAGTAGCCAGAAGGGAGTTACCAGATGTGCACGGTTTGTTGTTGTAGGGCGGCTTTTTCTGTTTTCGGTGTGTTGTGTTTTGAAACAGATACTTATTCTATTCTAATTGTGTTATTGCATGAAAACGTTCTGCAGAAAAATTACATGTGCAGGGCGGACCTGTTTGGGAACTTGACGTTGAGCAGGTGGGTAAGGGGCCACAGAACCTGGAAAATTTTCTACTTCAGCCTCTGGGACAATCTGCCCACTGGATTTTGGGGAAATCAGAAACATTTGTACTTCTGGTCTGCTGAACTTTGCAAGCTTGAAAGCCCAAGACAGAGACTGGTCCTTCATCTTTGAACATCAGGAAGTTTTTCTTGGGAGATTTGGTAGCCCCTGTTAATGTAGCTGACACATTGCCATGGATCTTGAATGCCCATAAGTCTGGAGTTCACTGGAAGCCCTCGCTGCAGAGTTTTAAACCCACTGCAGCTCACCCCACCGCCTCCCCAGGGCCTCTGGGGAAGTGGGTGGTTGCCATCTCAGGAAACCAGAAATGCTCTTTTTTGAAAACTGCCTGTCTGCCTTTGTGCTTTTGAAGCTGGCGTGATCCTATGTGGGTGTTTTGTTGTTGTTTTTTTGACAAATTGAAATATTTTTATTTCAGCTGGAAAATGCCATTTCTGTGCAGAGTTTAGGGAAGGGACCGATGTACATTGTAGGCATAACTTGGCATAAATGATCGTGGCTCTCTGACAGTTCCACACCATTAACAGCTGATGATAAAAGTTACAACCAGCTGTGACCTTTCTTCATTTTCTCTGTGTATGATAAGAATATGGTACGAAGTCCTGGCAGATTTTTTTTTTTTTTTTGACAAATTATTCAAGTACTGCACAATTATTAATTTTTTTTTCTCTTTGCTTTGTGGGCAGTGTTAATGTCACTTCTCGGTGTACATGCAAATGTTTGGAGATTTCATTGAAAGATGCAGCTAAAAACATACCAACTAGACTTTTTGATCCGTTGCCCTGGTATCTTTGTAAATGGATATTTTAACGTGATGGCATTTTTTTAGACTTCGTGAACTAGATTTCTCTGCTCAGAAATTTTCATTCATCCCTTTCCCACCCCAAAATAACTTCTGCCCTCCTCTTTGGATGATTTTAAATAATTCTGCTGGTGTTTTTCTGTGCTGATACTTCAAAATTTTTCCTAACAAACCTCCACTACTCCATTAATGTAATGTGAAAATGCAGTTGAGGTCCAAACAATGGGTAGAAAGGTTTTAATGTACTAAAGCAGGAAATACTAAAACTGTGTGAATATTTAATGTTACTCATCTCATTGCCTTTAAAATCAAGCAATTTAGCGATAACATGTTGAAGTGAACACTTCCATGTTGTTTACACACAAGTCAAAAGTAAACAAGAAGTTCCATAGTGTAGTTTCTTCTACAAAGCTGGCTTTAAATAAAGTTCCTAGAAAGGCTAAACCAGCTTAAAGCACAAAAGTAATTGGAAAATAACACTTTAATCCTAGTTAATGCACATTATTGACCTGTGTGCTCTAAAAAATAAATAAATAAATAAAATTATGTAGTCCTTTAATCATCTGGTGGAGCTGATTATTCGTGACAGAGGTCTGATCCAAAGATTAGCTACTGTGCTGGTTTTTGCCATTTCTGAGGACAGGTTAAATGGATTTATGTTTTATTTTTGTGAAGAGACTGCCTACTTCTTAACCTGTTTTGTTTGGTTGGTTTTTGGTTTTAGATACCCTTCCTAAGACTGAGGTAGATCAGAAGGTGGTAGTAATACAATGGAATTAACAGTGTAAACCAAAAGTAATTTTTCAGGGAGTTTGGAGGGCAGAGATATTTTGTTTGTTTTATTGAATAATTTGTTAAGATTGCTTTTGGATCTAAATTTTCCCTTTTTTTTAAATATATATTCAGAACCTTTGTATTACTATTTTAGATATGTTTATAAACTTGTAGTTGTTACTACACAAAATGCTAACAGAGAGTTTATACTTCTTTTTAGAGGAAAACAAAATATGCGATGTTCAGAAAAACTCTGCAAGCGTGTGTCAGAAGCGCAAAAGCAGCAGTGGATGTAACATAAGGTTTTACACTCAGAAATGACATTGTATAGATTGTCACAGTGACATAAGATTGCCAGGCTGCTGTCTAGAAAAACTTTCAGAAAAATGTGGGGAGGGGAGCTTTTTGAGCCAGACTATTTGTAAGCCTTGTCTGAAGTGTGTCTGATGGAAGCTTAGATATTATGATTTAACTTTCTACATTATGTGTATTGGTGCCTGTATGTCACACAGACACAAATAAGTTGTGTATCAGTGTATCTGTATAACTTCGTGTTTGGTGCTTATGTTTTAAATCAATTCTGCTTAACTTTGTTTCGGAATTGAGTGTGGGCTTCCATGCCTCTGAGAGGATGGTAGCGCTTTAAGTAGGAAATGATGATTACTTTGGAGAATACAGCTTATAATTATGTCACATAAAGGTTACCTTGAATGAGTGTTTTGTCCTACACATTAATTCTTCTCCCACAAAGTATTAACTCAGCCTTCTGGTACTTTCAGAGTTTCTAGAACATGTGACAAAAAAAGTTCTTAATAACTAATATGAATGGTGTCGGCAGCTGCCCACACATGAAAGCTAATTACTGGTATGAGGTTGTATATGATCGTCTGCCCATCACAGTGCATACATGCCACAGCAGTTAGTGGGACAAAGATGTAAATGTCCCTAATATGGGTAGACTGATTGATTTACAAATTTTTCTGTGAGGTTTTCCTCTCTTCTTCATTATATAAAAATTATTTCTTGATTAAGCATACCTGAAATGCTATCAAGATAGAATAAATCACAGTGTTCCCTGGAATAGGGGAAATGATGAAGTTTAGTTTCTCAAGGACCTCCTTGAGGATCTCCTCGTCCTTCTACCCCACTACAAAAGCCTTGGCTATTTCCCTGTGTTTTTCTAGTGGCCTCCCTTGCCTTCATTCCCAGTGACCAACCACGGCAATATTTGCCAACTGACCTGCTAGCAGGCCAAGAAGAACAGAGCGCAATGGGTTTTTCCTTCAGCAGGGTCATTACTCCTGGTCTCTTTTCACTACCCAGCTGCAATGATTATATTCTGTAAACATCTTCAAGTCTTCTATCTCTGCCAGTTTCAGCCATGTTTGACAATGTTTTCTTGTGTTATCAGGGATGGAAAATTGGTCATGTGAATCTAATTCCTTTAGGAAAAGAGCTCCAATTTGCATTATTTGTTTCCTAACATAATTTGCATTTATGTAGCAAGCTTCATATGCAAATATTAGGTTATCACCACCTCAGTTTTTGGCAGGCAAATAATTTTAATGCATGCTGGACCTACTGACATGCAAGTTACACAGTGTAACTGAGAGACTGAGCAGGCAGGCCACACTGCAGATTTTTAAGTGCTAGGAAAATCTCTGTCCTCGTCAAAGTGGGCTTCAATGTGCTGTTTTCATTCTGGCCAGGATTGCCTTTAGAACGACACCACGAATAAAACAGGAGGAGGGGAGTCCTAATCTCATAATTAAAAGAGGATAGTGAAATAATCGTAATTTCATAGTGAAAAGTTGAGTGTTACAATAAATATCTACCTTTTCAACAACACCTGAGCCTGTAATCTGAGACAAGTTTTATAGTTTAGTTGAACTAGTGATAAGAAAAATTGCTTGCCAGCAGTAGTCTGTGTGAGCTGTACTATTGTCTTTAACTGAGTTTGTTGTTGTTACTAATGTTTCCTCAAAGCCTTTTACCACTCATCAGAAACTGAAGAGGTAAAGACTTTTATTGCTTTGAGATTTCCCACAGTATTCTCTTGGAGAAGCTGGTGGATCGTGGCTTAGACAGGTGCACTCTTCGCTGGGTAAAAAACTGGCTGGATGGCCGAGCCCAGAGAGTTGTGGTGAATGGAGTCAAATCCAGCTGGCAGCCGGTCACAAGCGGTGTCTCCCAGGAATCAGTTTTGGGGCCGGTCTTGTTTAATATATTTATCGATGATCTGGATGAAGGGATTGAGTGCTCCCTCAACAAGTTTGCAGACGACACCAAGTTGGGTGGGAGTGTCGATCTGCTCGAGGGTCGGAAGGCTCTGCAGAGGGATCTGGACAGGCTGGATCCATGGGCCCAGGCCAATTGGATGAGGTTCAACAAGGCCAAGTGCCGGGTCCTGCACTTGCGTCACAACAACCCCAGGCAACACTACAGGCTTGGGGAAGAGTAACCGGAAAGCTGCCCCGCAGAAAAGGACCTGGGGGTGTTGGTTGACAGCGGCTGAATATGAGCCAGCAGTGTGCCCAGGTGGCCAAGAAGGCCAATGGCATCCTGGCCTGTATCAGAAACAGTGTGGCCAGCAGGAGTAGGGAGGTGATCGTGCCCCTGTACTCAGCACTGGTGAGGCTGCACCTCAAATCCTGTGTTCAGTTTTGGGCCCCTCACTACAAGAAGGACACTGAGGTGCTGGAGCGTGTCCAGAGAAGGGTGACGAAGCTGGTGAGGGGTCTGGAACACAAGTCTTATGAGGAGCGGCTGAGGGAACTGGGGTTGTTCAGTCTGGAGAAGAGGAGGCTGAGGGGAGACCTCATCGCTCTCTACAACTACCTGAAAGGGGGTTGCAGAGAGGTGGGTGTTGGTCTCTTCTCCCAAGTGACTAGCGACAGGACAAGAGGAAATGTCCTCAAGTTGTGCCAGGGGAGGTTCAGGCTGGATATTAGGAAAAATTCTTTACTGAGAGAGTGGTGAAACACTGGAATAAGCTGCCCAGGGAAGTGGTGGAGTCACCATCCCTGGAGATGTTCAAGGAACGTGTGGACGAGGCACTGTGGGACATGGTTTAATGGGCATGGTGGTGTTAGTTGATGGTTGGACTTGATGATCTTGCAGGTCTTTTCCAACCTTAGTGATTCTGTGAGATTAAACTTTTTATCATCTTTCCAAGCAAAATAAGAAAATGCAGGAAGGATTGTGAAGACGATGACTGTCATATTCTCATCAAAGGTAAAGAAGATGAAGTTAAGCAAGAGAAATACAACAAATAGAGGCGAATAATATTGTCTTTATCTCCCTCCCTTGGAAAAGCAAAAAGGATCTAGTGGGAGACTATAACCATGGAAGAAAATGTAGCTTTCAAAGTGCTGCTTCTTTTGCACTTGTTGCATACCGGACCGTCCATATAGCAAAGATGGATTGTGCTAAGTGTAGACATCTTTCACTACCCAGGAAGCAGTTTTGAGAGTGAAGTGGAAAGGAAAGAGATTATATAAATTAACACTATACTTCTCCAAACATCTAAAAATGTAAGGGACTTCTTGTTTTATTCTTAACTTTAAAAGAATGTACTTATTCTGTGGGATGATTGAGCTGGTCTAGAGGACCATGACGTTAACCTGAAACTCAGTGATTATGTAAACAATAAATCTAAAAAAAAAAGGTAATCAGCTTATAAAAGTTTTCTTTTTCAAAAAAGTAGTTTACTACTGGGGTTTACTTCCCCAGAAAAGTATGATTCACTTGGGCTTGGAAGTTTGCATTTGTTTTGATATGAAGAGGAGGGGCTTAACTGACAGGTGAAGTGAATGACAGTAAGATTTAAAGGTTTTCTAGGAATGTCAAGAACTGCAACTTAATGCATGTAGAGACTGGCCTATGGCATCCAATCTATGCCTTCCAGGCAGCTTTGCAGACTCTTTTTTAGGGATAATGTTCATCCTAAGTGCTAACATATGATAGATATGCTGGGGGCTTATCAGTTCAACAGCATCAGCTGAACAAAGGAAGAGTAGTGAATAGTTTTGAGGTTCTCCCTAAGGCATGGGCACACATGCCCAGATAAGCATGATTGCTGGGTCAGAAGACTTAGAGGACATACACATCTCTTGTGAAGCTTTTGTTTTCAACTTCTTTCTTATTAAATGATTGAGTGTGTCATAAACCTTTACTTGGATCTGTACTATGTTGGTTGCTTCAGTACTAAGGATGTATTGAGTAGCTGGTAAGTCATATCACCTGCTCATTTTGATAGCAAAACGAGATAAGAAAGGTGCGGCAGCATCTACGCTAATGAACTCTAGAATGGGATTTCCAAACAGCAAAATAAAAAAGTGAGATCTACTGAAAGATATGCTGTGGTGAGGGGGGTTCAGTGTTTTTGTGGGCTACTTAGAAAGGCTGGTATGCACATACAATGGAGGGGAAAGTGCTTGCATGGATGTATCACACCAGTAAAACAGAATGAGTTTGAACCTCAGAATTTCTTTATGCTTGACATGGAAGTATTGTAAATTAAAGCCAAAGTAAAATAAATTTTAATCATAGGGGATCCTGGCTCATGGATGAATGAATTCTACAGCTTTCTTTGAACTGTGGACCTGGAGGTAACAAATAGTAGAGGGATAGATATAACTGGGAGCTGAGAGAGGGAGTGAAATCTCCATCTTTGGAGACTTTCAGAATTCAACTGGACAAGCACCTGAGGAACATAGTTTAGCTTTGAAGTTAGCCCTGTGCTGAACTGGAGGTTGGACTAGTGTGATCTCCAGGGATTCCTTCCAACCAAAATTTTGCTATGAATGTTTGCCTTTTGATTCATCAGCTTTCTGAAAGAGTTGGCCACCTCTTGAAAGAAAGCCATATAAATAGGGATTGGGGGAGTGGGAATGATTTAGCCTCAGTGAAGTGGTTGGAGATGGAGTTGGATTTAAACGCTAAGGGTTCTTTGTTTTAGGATCGAGGAAAGCTTTGAAAGAAGTCAAACTTTTAAGAAGTTGGAAATACAAAAAAGCACAGAAATAAAAAGCTTTGCAAACTTAAAAAGTATGTAGATCTGAGATACTAAAACTCTACAGAAGTCTCTAATCCTCTCATATTGTTTTTCTGTTGCCATCTGCCTGAAAGTTTTTTGGGGGAAAAAAGTTTCTGTAGGGGAGTTTTTTAATCTGAGGTTTTGCTGTGATCTCGACAGTGGGATGTGGGTTGAGAAGACCCTGACAGATTTGTTTAGGAAAATGGAGCCTCTACATTAAGAACACCTGCAGAAGGGTGGGATACCAAAATTAAACTGGGTGGCAATTTGGAGTGCCACTCTCATAATCTTCAGTGGCATGTGCAGTAGTTGGATTTGCTGTTCCTTGTAATTGGGAAAGGACTAAACCTTGTTGCTTCATATCTGTAAATGCAAAAACATTCAGGATAACGTTTACCTTGTTACAGTTCCCCCCCCACCCCCTTACAAGTTTGAAGAAATCAGTCTTTCAGGGTTTTCATTCTGCAAGGTTTATATAGATTTTTCTCATGATTCATCAGGATAATTAGAGAAGATACTGGTAAGTTTTACTCCTGGTCAAAGAATTAGTTGTAGAACCCCTTAATACCCAGCTATAAAAACACTGTCAAAACTCAGTATAAGGCTGCCAAAGACTTACCATGTGTCTGCTTAGGCTAACACAGACCTCTGCCTTAGCATGGGCTTACACAGACTTCCTTCTCCTTCTTCCACAGACTTCCTTCTCATTCACCCTTATGCAGCATAAACTCTTAAACTATTGTTTTGCTGAAAGTTGCAGCTGTGGAGAATCTTTTTGCTGATATACTGGATTTTTGGGGGGTATTATTAGCTTGTTGAAATGAAACTGCTGTTGATACAAAAAGCTTTAATATGAAACCAGGATGAGGTGACCTGAAACTAGGATGACTTCATTGTTTTGCCAACTATACATATTCTTTCTTATAAGGCTATTACGTCTTGGCCATGTGCACATGGAAGCTAATGAGCTAATGTGTAGGTTTTATAGCACTAATGCTAGACAGAATGGTAGTCCCACTTTAAGAAAAGAGAAGAACCATCTATCCATCAATGTCCCAGGACAGCACCTGGTCAGTGCCTTGTTTGATTCAGATTGGTCATTGAGCAGTCTGTTAATCACCAATGGAAAGTGCAAATCACTTACAGTTTACTATATTTAGCTATAATTGTGTACAGTACATTTGGGGGGCGTTGGACTAGATAATCTTTAAAGCTCCTTTCCAACCCAAATTGTTCTGTGATTTTGTGCTCATCACTAGACTACTAAAGGTCTTCGCTCTGTCTTCTGTTAATTGTCCTGATCCCATAACACCAGCACAATTTTGTGTTCTGGATACTGCAGTCAGTGTTCCCTGGTACTGGCCTACTGCAGTCCTCAGGCCATTCGTTGGGCAGGAAGGGGCTAGTAAACATATTTGGCTGATATTCTGGATTGGCAGCTCAGCACTATTCTTGGTACGAAATGTAGATATGGACTCTTCTTGAGAGGAACCAGGGCGACTGAGATGAGGTTTGAGGATGGAAATGGGAGTAAGGAGAACAGCAGCCACTTGACATCCATTGTTGATTGCCTGTCTGCTGTACGCACAAAGGAAGGAAAAGAACTTTTTATTAATAAGCTTGTAGTGGTGCTGGAAGCAAATGGAAGCTGTGCGACCCTGGTAGTGGGTGCTGGAGAAACAAGCAGGGCTGGGGAAAGACTGAGCAGAAACACATTTCCTCCCTGCTGAAGGAGCTGGAGGCTATTTAAATGAGGCTGAGAGAAGAGCAGGACTCAGAAAAGTGATACTATCCCTTTACACAGAAGTGTGGTTGTAGGGAGTCCTGAGACTCAGATGTTCAGAGGGGACATCTTCAATACCTTCCTAGATTGAAAGTGCTGCCACTGTTGATGGACTGAAGCCTGAAATTCTGTTAGTTTATTCTGGAGCAGGGTGACTTAAAATTGGTGTGTCTGGCCTGTCTTTCTTCCTTATCTCAAGGAGAGAGAAGAAGATTTATGAGTAAGAAAGAGGGGCAAGAAACTGCAGTAAAACCTTGGTGCTTCCACAGAGTCAGTCTCTCCTGTTTTCAGATCCTACTAATCCTCTCTTAAAACTTTTTGTCTTTTTGCTTTCAAGTAGAAGCCAGAATACTGTTTGTTCTTGCCGTTTCTATGCAGGATAAAGAAGATAATGACAGGCAACAGAGTTAAGCAACTAACTAAAGTATAATGGAAAATAGCTGGCTGTCTTTTGAAGCTGAAGGTGACATTTGAAAATCCATGTATTTGGTAGCTAGTTATTGCTTGCTGTGTTGCACATGCTTTACTGTCTCACAGGATTCTTGCACAGACCAGGACAAATGGCAATCTAAGTTACAGAAGACTCTAAAATACATTTACAATTGGTTTTATTTTTTTAAACTGAGGGTGGGATAGACTTTCAAATGCTGTCTGTTGATCAAGAGACTACAAAGCTTGAGGATAACAAAATGTTGGAAGAGGAAAGAGTATAAATAGAAACCCCACTTCCTTGTTGAGTAGAAGCCAAACTTGTGGTTGAACCTTTTTATACGAGAGTTCGCTGAGGTCCAGATAGGCAGCTGAATGCAGATTTCTGAAGAAACCAAAAATTCTGAGGTCTGAGGGGGGACGTACATAGTACATACTGAAGACTGGACTGGGTTTTTCTTTCCTGTGCAAAACCTGGCTACGGTTTTTGGAAAAGAAGATACCAGTGGAGCTCAGAGAATGTTGGTGCAACTCCAGCACAAGCTCGGTGAGAGGAGAAACCGATGTCTGACCTTTGAGTGCATCACCATTCATTTGGGCCTGGGAGAGGCTTAATATAACTTAAAAACAGCCCCCCAGGACTGCGTATTTGAAATATGGGCTCATCTGGACCGTAGGATAAATATGCCTACTGCTCTCTTTTCAAACTTGAAAATATTTTTCCATTGCTAAGTAAGGGAATATTTTACAGCAGTAAGCATGATTATTTTTTTCCTGATAAATTTTCCCAGTGATGTCCTGCATGTCACAGATTATGCTGCTGATGTTTAAACCATATTATACTGCATGGAGCACCCTTCATTTCTAATTCTTATAGTCTCTAAATAGTATATGACTTAGATTTATTTTTTTATAGGAGTTTTATGACTAAAACTTTGCGTAATGCTTTTAAACCAAGGGTTATGTGAGCCAGAATCTAAATGTTTTGTAAAATGAATAATTTTGTCTGTTTTCTCTTAATTAAAATACAGCTTTAAACTTGCTCTAGTTCAAACAAGTTAATTCAAGAAATCTTATGGCCTATATATATACAGGAGGTTAGATGATTACAGTGGTTCCTCTGGCCTTATCTATGAACATATTTGCCATTCAGTTCTGATGAAAGACTTTTTTTTGGGGGGGTGACTTAGTAGCTCTGCCTACTAAGGTCACGTGTTTGTGATTTTTTTCAGAGCCAGATTTCAGTTGCTTAGTTTGGCAAAATTGCATTTTTGCCTATCCTATTTACATCAGGATTGCGTAAGGGGAATTGTTTGGGTTTGGGATATTTTCCTGGGGTCTTTGGCAGGGGGGTGGTGGTTGGGGTTTTTTTTCCCAGTCAAAAATTATCAACCAGAATGTGTGAAGTGCTCAAAAGAACCCACATTAGTTCCTGCTCCCAAAGGTCTGTGCTGTCATGGGTTGTCTGTCTGTTCAGTGTTTACCTTCATCCACCTTCCTAACACGTAGGTAGACTGGAAGAAGAGATTGCAGGGTTGCAGTGGAGAAGAGGAAAGGCCAGATCAGAGGGAAGCATTTGAAAGGCTGAGCCTGAAGAGGGAAGAGAAACTATGACTTCCAGTTAAGGGAAGAGATTAGAATTGAGGTCAGTGGGAAACCAAGGCAAGTTGAACAAAAAAAAATTTGGGAGTGGCTGAACAAGATGGGTCAACTATGGCAAGCTGGATAAGGTTGGGAACTGGTGGAGCTGGGGAGGTATGTGAGAGTTAATTCATTATTTGGGCTAGTAGAAATAAGGATGACTAATCTGTTTGGATATTTGAGATAGGAACTGGTGAAAGAAGTACACCGAAAATACGTATTTCTCTGGAAAATGATTCTATACTAGTGGACATCTTGGGCAGCTTGGTGTGCAGCTACCTATAACTGTTTTAACTCCATTAACTCAAATAATAACAGTCTATACAAAGATTCATGGCTTATCCTTGCAGGACCATATGCCTGAAAATTTAGCAAGATGTTGGGGGTTTCACATTTGGCTTTTTTTTTTTTTTTTTTTTTTAAGCAAAGAAGAGCTCTGCATTAAAGTTCAGTTTACAAAGTCAATTTGAGTGGTGAAACACTATAGATATTGCTACATTTTGGCCTCCTTAAGAACTCATGACCTCTGGGAGTTAGATGTCAAAGTTCTAAGTCAAAAAAATAAATTTCTCTCCAAATGAGCTGTTCTTATTCTTCCTTTCCTGTGAACATTTTCACATTTTTGATCTTTTGCTCCTGATTTCAAACAAAGGTTTCTTTTTGTCTTAAGGAAAACTAATCACAGGGAAAAAGTATATTCTGGATAGCATTAGCACATGAATTTGGTCTTTTGTTTTTTGCATATAAAAACTTCTGAGTGCTTTCTCAGGAACGGTATGTAAAGACAAGGAGTAAAAAGTTGGTTCTTGTGTTTCTTAAATCTCCTGTGTAACTCTCTTTCAGAATGTTTATGCATACACCCAACTTTACCCAATCTGAGTCATCTCACTGACTTCAATTAGCTGTCCCTTTGCTACTGACTGACTACGCAGCTCTTCCCTTACACACTTGATCAGTCTTTGTCCCGCTCGCTGCAGTCTACTTGCATCTTCACAAGTCTCCATGCAGCCAGCATAAGTTCCCTTGACAAATCCTGATTTTAGGGAGAGGTATCCTGTGGAGTCTTTCCTCCTGCATCCTTCATGGAATGTAGGACTGGAAGGGAACACAAAAGGTCATTCATATTTGTCTTGGCAGGGTTGAAACCATTCATGACAGATGTTTCTTCAACCTACCTCTGAAATCTTTTGGAGATGGACCACTCTTCAGAGAGATCATTTCCTTAGGTTGTTTCAAGTGCTTAAGTAGCCTTACTCCTGGAGAAACTGATCTAGCCTGAATTTGGTACAATTTAAACTTGCTTGCACTCTCATCCACAGCAAACGTACGAAAAATATATCTTACCGTGCTCTTCATATACCTGTTAACCATTTTCATGCCTCCCCAAGTTTTTGCAGTCTTTCATTGCAGAGTGCGTTTGCAAGTCCTCTAATAATTTTTCTTTGCAGGCCTCTTTACTTCATTACAAATGTAAACTAATGGTTTGACATAATTTATTTTCATGGCTGTTACTTACCTCATTATCTTAGAAATTTTGTTTTTCACAGTATTGTGGGGTGGAATTGAAGATGAACTGACTCCCCATCTCCTTTGGTCTCCCTTCCCCCCTGCCCCCCCCTTTTTTTTAAGAGATGGTATGAATACAAGTGCTTTGGAGTATTTTGTGTAGAGAATTGCCAGTTTACTGAGAAGCATTTTCCAACTCCAGGGAAGATCTTGAAAAGTGTAGACATTAATGGAATTAATAGGCATTAATGACCTATAACAAAGATAATTTATTGATGATTCTCAAAATACACTATTAGGAATAATACTTGGGTATTAAACAGCATGCCCCATGACTAAATGTTACTGCTTGTTTTCATAAGATAATTTCCCAAATATTGCGTTGTACCTGGGGGACCTGACCAGGCAGTCCTTGGGGACTGATGACAGCGTGGAGCAAGCATGCGTGGACCTGGGTATCATTGGCTTCCAGGGTAACTTGGCGTGGGCAAAAGCTGGCTGCTGTTCCCTACGGCTTCTGCCAGGTGCATTGGCTCTAACTAAACCTTTGGAGAAAATGGAACAGGACAGCCAAAAACACAGCCTTAGCAAAGGAGTTAAACTACAGTAACTTGAACCCTTTCATTTAGAATTGTTGCTGCAGGACTCTTTAAGGATACAGACTTTCAAAATACTCCATTACAGAAAGCAGTATCAGTTAAAATTAAAATAAAACCAGAATTACGTGACTAAATCTTTCATCTTTCTAAGCTGTCTCCTCTTACAAGCTATTTGCTGAATAACACTAACGGCAGAAGGAGATAACACAATCTTTACAACTTCTTGTACACACTCCCACTGACAAAGATTGGAGAAGATAGGCTAGGTGGATATTTGTTTTACAATTTCTGAGAAACAAATGCTGCTTTTTTTGTTTTACTACCTCTACCTTTTTAATAAAATTAATAATGTACCTTCTGTCTTTAAAATCAATTTAAATACTCTGTCTCTAGTTTATTGCTGTGATCTGCCCATTGTTACCAGCTGCAGCTTTTGGGATAAACTGAGTCATGTCTCCTCAGTAAAATCCTGGGCAGAGGTAGTCACGTCTATGCAATGGGAGGAGGTTAGTGCCCAGCCTGTCAAGTAGTCATTGTCCTGGTATGGTCAAAACCAGGCAATTTCTTTCAGTATGTTGCGTCTTTCTTTCAGCGCTCATACACAGATATCCTCTGTATGGAAACGAGGTTACAAATGGGGATAGAGTAACGGTGCACGTGTCCCCTAGCCTGATGTGGGACTGGGATGTGATGGATGTGCGCACCTGGTATCGCTTTCACACCAGATACTCATACTGCTATGTCTCCTTTGTTTGACACTTTGCCATTATTAGAACTTAATGGTCCTAAAGTGTGCAAAAATAGGGGCCCTGCTTTTTTTCTTTCTTTCTTTTTTTTCCTCTGAATTTTTCTCTTTAACCAATTGACACAGATTTATTCCCGGGTTTTGCAGACCACTTCTCAATGTTTTTCTCTTTCCTCGTCTTCAAAATTGTAAAATATAAATGTGGCAACAGAGTTCCCCCTTTCCCAGGGAACTGTACAATTTGGTTTTGGGAAGACTCAAGAGTTTTACTTATTCCATATAAAATGTGAAGGATTTCAGTGATTTAATAGGTATTTTTTTACTTTGCTAGGTGACACAATTGATGATCAAAGTAGAGAGTCAAAGGATAAAACTTCATTTCCGGACACCAGACCGATGTACAACCAACCTTCACAGGTAAGAGACTATTTCCTTACGCACACTTGATGAAACTTCCATAGCAGCTCATTTAAGAAGCATGAATGTCCTGCAGGAGAAGGTTTCAACACATTCACATCTTCTGTAGACTGAGTGCCTACTCAGCCTTCCTTGTCATCTATAGTAAAAGAAGCATTGCTAGTAATTAGATGGCAATATTATCAAGGCCACCGATACTGATTTGAAAAAGAAATAGTAAGAAGGCTGGGCTGTATGGTATTGCTGAGTATCTCATTTTTATACTTGAAACATGCAAGCATGAAACTGTAGCTAGAATGTTAATGAATTGCATAGAAGCATTAGCATTAGCGTGGTGAGTAGTCATGGAAAATGTCAAACATTTACATAAGTAATTTATTTCCACAGCTACCATTATAAGTAAATGTGTGAGTACAATAGACTGTCTTTATTGTGTGTTTGCTTTCTGTTTCAGTACTGTGTGGCTGTAAATCTGGACTTCTTTTTCTTCATGTGGTTTATTTAATATTTAATCCACGTATACCAAAGAGGGTTTTTCAGAGTATTTCTGCATATGATGTACACATATTTTCTTCTCCATCTCCTCTGAAAATGTTTTTGCAATCAGTATGAGCCTGTTTTCCATTGCCATATAGTCTTAAATATTTACAAGATAACTGAGACATTTGGATTGGACTTTTGGTACTTTTGTGGTGGGGTTTTTTTGCTTAACCTATACTTTCTCTCTCTCTTTCTCATATCTAGCCTTGGACCTAACTGTGTCTCTCTCTTCTCAATGCCATTTTAATATTTATTATTGCTAAGTCCCTTGGTATATCAGAGTTGTGTGTGATAATGTTGCATCTTTAAGAGTGGTTAACGTGTGTGTGATGTGTAGTCTCCTTTTTTAATTTCAAATTAAAAACTGTGTCTGATACAGAAATCTTTAATTCATCATAAGTAATGAGTGGTTTGCCTTCTGATAACGTACCAGTATGAATTAGTTACAATTAATCGCAAAATTTTAGTCTGACTTCTGACATCTGAGCTACGGTGTTTGCAACTGAAGTCCTGTAATTTTGAGGCAGTATAATGCATTGGTGTTGTGGTTACCTACACCACAACATTACCTACACTGTGGTTTCCCTTAATGTGATGTTCTCACTAGGTATTGTGAGCTGCCAATTATTGTAGCGTCAGTGGTTTGTTGAATTCTGTGGAATTTCAGCAAAATAGGAACTTGTGTAGATTTTAAGTGTTTATGAGTTAAAGGAAAGCAGCAAAGTTTTCACAATAAAATAGTGGAAATTACAGTGAAAATAAAACAAAGATTTATTTTATCTTTATATTAAAAGACTTAGTATGTCACAAAAATACTTGTACGAACTGGCTTGTGACAACATCAATTAA
Organism: Gavia stellata; assembly: GCF_030936135.1. Taxonomy (NCBI): domain Eukaryota; kingdom Metazoa; phylum Chordata; class Aves; order Gaviiformes; family Gaviidae; genus Gavia; species Gavia stellata. The sequence continues at coordinate 28,952,631 of NC_082599.1, forward strand.
ATTAAGATACAGCAGATACAGCATTTGGTAATATCTTAAGTTACGAATTCCAGTCTCTGGATTTAGGTGTTTGGACTTCACATTTACTTGAAGAAGTTTTCCATTTCTCAAATTAAATAGAGTAACTGAGGATCATGGAAAGTAAATGGATAGTTCTGGCCATTAGGGAAGCAATATTCCTATTTGCAGTAGTAAGTATGTTTTTATAAATTTGTGGGAGACATCTACCAATTTAGCAAAATGGGAAAAGCATTGTATTATATATTCAATATGTCATTGAGAAATAGAAAATTAATTGAAATAATAAACTTGTTAGCATTAAAACAAGAATACTTTTTAAACATAGTATAGTATGTTAAAAGACATCTGTTAGACTGCAAAGTAATACCAGATATTTATCATGCAGAGTTGAACAGAAGGGCTTTTAGTTCTTCAACTGCATCTTTCAATTGCTGGAAACTTGCTTTCATTTTTAAATATAATTTATTTTACAATTTAATAATGTAGACTTTGTGGAACATGGAAAGTGCTTTTAGAAATGTGATTTAAAGAAGAATGAAGTAATACTTTGTTCATGGGTCACTTCCTTATTCAGAAGGGAAATGAGGTTGAGTTTGATTTTTTGAAGAAAGTATCTTCTGGAGTATGTTTTGGTAACCGTCGTCATCTTTGGAATTTCCCCTTTATTTAGGTACTATTTGATTTGTTTTCTGTACAATTACTGAATTCTCAAGTACATATTTCTGTATAAACTTGCACAACTTATATAAAATAATGCACAAATAAAAGCTTACACCAAGATTATCTTGCTGCAACTAGCAACATGTAACAGAACCTCTCCTAACAACTGCAATACCTACAGTCTGTGTTATTTTAAGAGGTTTTGATATTGGATGTGTGTTAGAAGAACTGCAGATATTTAGAAACTTGTTGAGGAAGGGTGTTCTCAAAGGCCAACTTTAGTCCAAACATTTCGTCTTCTGCAGAGAATGGGAACAGAAGCGCCTGCTTTGAACAGTCCCATATGAAGTATCTTCTCCATCTCTGCGAGTACAGATGGAGGTTTGGGAGGGTCATCTGCTGATGCCGAGTCAGTCCTAGGGAGATGCGCTGTCCGGCAGGGTAGTGAGTGCTCTGGGCCTAATCAAGCACGTACGATTCCCCTGAAGTTGCTTCAGGCTCATGAACTAAGTGTCATACACATGTTTAAGTGCTTTTCTGGATTGGGGCCAAAATGCTTAGCGCTCTGCAGGGCCGAGAACTTAAATTAGTCTCTTTGTGACACTGAAATACAAAGCTTCTAATTTTAACTGCAACACCATTATAATAGAAAGAGATACTACGGTTTTATTTTTTCATGCTTGCGAGTTTTCCATTATTGTAGTACAATTTCCAGATAATTCAATCTTTATCTGCTTTCACTGGGAATTTAAGGTTATAGAAAATAACAGAATGGAAAGGTTGGTTTTGATATATGAAGAGTGCTAGAAACCCTAGTAATGTGGTGGGGTTATTTTTGATAATGAGCTACTCCATTGGTAAAGCAAATTAGTGCAACCATGTATTTTTGTCCTACTGTGAGAGCAATTATGTAGCGTATCTATTAGGAGACATAAAAATTATTTTTGACAGATGGTATGGCTGTGAATTAGGATTTATGAAGATTATTGTATGTCTGGTGTCCAGGACACCTGGGATTATTAAATTGATGTAAGAAACAACAACAACAAAAATCACATTTCTAGTAATAGCTGCAGTGTTTTGTATCTCCCTACTGTCACCTTAAGAAGCAGCTCGTGTTTATTTGATATTGCACTTCTTGATAATCTGACAAGTGCGCTTTAGCCAACAGATGTCAGCAGATTTAATGGGTGAAAACTGTACCAGTAAGTGTATTAAAATAAACTACCAAAAATGAGAGCTGTCTTTAGATTATAAACTAAGATTTTTCTATTGCTGTGTGTTCTTTTTCTTTTGTTTTTCTTTATAGTCCTATTTCTCCCTCAGATACTTAATAGCTATTGCCTTCTACGTAAGGAGCTTGTTATATGTTTTCTAGGGCAAGAGAGAATCCCCCAAGGGATTGCTTAATCCATAATTATCTAATTTATATGTTGTTGTTATAGCCACTCTTAATTATATACCTTGCTGTGATACTTATCATCATAGGACATAGTTTTCTTGCAATGAATTGCAATAGTTCTGTTATGGTTCTTGTGCCCTTTCTTTTCATAATTTACTACTATAAACTGAGAACATAGCAGATAGAAAGCCCATGTTTCCTGAAGTAAATTTAAAATTATCTGTGGTTTTCTGCATATAGATACTGGTGTGCACTGCTTTGGGCAAGTATCTAAATAAATTAGAAAAATATTTTTATACCTGAATTGGCAGATAATATTCTCATTAAATTGATCCTTTGTAAAGCTGCTATGTAAGGGTTCTGAATAGATGTAAATAACAGTTTCCTAGGCATGTGTTTAGGAGTCATATTAGTCAATTGGGAAGACAGAAATAATATGACATATAAAATATCAAGGAAGAGATAATGGGAGTTGTGAATGCACAGAGTAGGGGAAAAATTAATTTAATTTTCTTTTTACTCATCTAGACAAGTTAGCAATTATTGCTGAAGTTTATAGACTTTCAAGATATTCTTTTTCCTTTTTTAAAAAAAAAAAAAATTAATTGGTTCTCCCAACCTATTATTGCCCAGATTTCACTAAAACTTGGCTGTCTGGATTATTTTTAGAAGTTACTGGAAAAGGAGCTATTACTGATCGTGTCTCTGTTCAGTCACCCAACTCTTCGTTTATGGTTCAGAGGGTCCCATATTTAAAATCTTGAGAAGGGTGTTCTGGGCTAAATTTACTGCATCATTTTAAATTCCCTACATTTGCTTTAGAGATGGTGGTTTATATTTCAAAATTATTGGCCAATATTTGTGATTAGTTTGCTTCATTTTGACAAAATATAGTGTCTATAGAAAATGTTGCTGCTTAGATTGGCTTTTTTTTTTAAGCTCTCATAAACTAGATTCTAGTCATGGCCTGGTTAGATTAATTGCTTGTCATATGTCATATTAACTCCAAGATCTTATTTTTCACCTATAAAGCCCTTAAAGCATGTTGGTCCATATTTCCTCTCTACTTAATTGGGTATGTAAGCAATAATCACTTAATGAAATTATCCACTCTTAGAAGGGACTGGAATAAGTCTGCAGCAGGTTGTCAAGCATGTACTTTTCCCTGAATGCTGGTACCATCAGAAGAAAGATCTTATGTTTTACTCAACTATTGTGTATGATCATAAGCTATAGAAGTGAAGTTTTAACATTACCTTTAAAGAAGGATGACTCGTTTTCAGTGTTGGCAGCTACAATGGACATCATCTTTCTTAGCTCCTTCCATCCTTTGCATGTATAGTAAATAGCTGGCAGTTCTTTCAGGGATCCGTGCGCAGCCACAGATCGGAAGTGCGTATGAAGCAGAGCTGCCATATGATAAGAAGGGCACAGTCTATGGTTGTGATCTTACTAAGAATGAAGGTAAATAGCCCAGTCAGCTAAAAAAATCAACTATTGCATATTACAACTATTACTATGCAATAGCATAATTACTTTATAAAGCTTCACTATATTGTAATGTTCATATTGCTATCTGTTTGATAATTGACCAAAATATTTCAGAGGTCTTTTCATATTAGGAAGACCTTCAGAACATGTGGCCCAGTGGACTTCTGTCTGCCCTCAACAGCTGGGCAACATGGAGGGGGGAGGGTGTATGTACATATTATATATAAATATATTAGGTATACGTACATACACATGTGCTTCTGCATGTCAGAAAGGATAAGTTGCTACAGCCTTACAAACAACATTTTATAAACTGATTTGTGTGACCTGTTGACCCCAGGTCAACCAGCATGACCTGGGGCTGTCTTGTAAGACTATCACCTTGTAGGGTTTTTCTCAATTCTAAAAGTGAATAGTTAGACTTTTTGTCTGTGTATCGTTGATACACAGCTGGGGTTATTTCAGATACTTAGTAATCATAGTAACGTCAAGAATGCTATGTCAATTGTCTTTTTCTTAAAGGGAACTATTATATTTTTAGATATAGGTAACCGGAGTGGGAATTGAGAGATGTGAATTAACGTGGTTTTCACCAGCTTCCTCTCTGAACTTAAAACCCAGTTCATTTTCAAAAAAGCAATGCAGCTCTCTCTTATAAAGTGTTTTTCTATAGCACTTTGCAAGCGTGAAACACTGTTCAACCCTTTGTTTAACTTCAGTTGAGATTTCGTTACAACAAGACCTGAGGAAGCCTTACAGTCTTTTCAGATGGGACTTGACTGTTCTGTCTGGCCGGCAAATACACGTAAACACAACAAATGGATTGGAGCATCCCTCCCTCCCACAGCCCTGCCTGTGGAGTCTGGAGTCAGTGCTGTGGTCAATCTGTATGATTGGCAAGGTTTGAGCAACAGAAGACAAAACCACCTCCTGTAGGGAAAGAATAGCACACGAGCATGGTATATTTTCATTGTTCAGTGCCTATAGATAGCAATATACATACCCACATGTAAAAAGTTCATAAAATAGTAAAATTGGCCTGATTGGCAAATAGTGACCAAGGCACATGTATCCAGAAGCACAATTTGCATACCTCCCTATTTAGTTTGGGCAGACACTCACTATACGCTTGACTTAATTGCATGCTTATTCAGTTATATTGGATGGTTATTTGTAGCAGGAGATGCTCAAATTGGGTGCCCAGATGTTCCCCTCACATTTTTTAGCCTGCCTTTAATTTTTGTGATCTTCTGACTGGCTTAATCCCCAGATAAAACTACTGATTATCCTGTATCTCTTGCCCAAACACATGCAGTTGGACTAAAAGCCAGTAATGCTGGTTCACTTTGCTACTGTCAACAAATTGATTGGTCAGTCATCCTGCCTCTGGGAGCAACCTTTCTGGGCTTTCCAAATATTAAAATTGATCTAAAATGCAATGTACATCCTACATGACTTGATAAGACTGAGTGCTAATACAGCCTGATGGAACAGTGAGATTTACAACATAATGCATTAGCATAAAATGGTGGCTGAAAGACTAGTATAGGGCAGCATATTAATAATTACTCTAAACACCAAGTAAGGAAAATAAGAATGTTTTTAGGTTAGTTTCACTGCCGCTTTCAGGGGAAAAAACCCCAAAAAACCCGGACAGCAGTGGGCAGTCCATTTTAATGGAAAGGAAATATGATATGAAAACTGTTCCGTTTCAGTCCAAAGTGCTAATATTGATAAGACAGGAATATGTTTTTCTGTACTTTCCATCATTGTGGTTTGATCCTTTTACCAGCTAATGCTGTAATTTCTGCCTTAAAACAATCCCCAAAACTTCACTACTCCTCAGTTGTATCAGACTTGTGAAAGACTGTGCATTGGGTAGCTCATAGTCAAATTTTGTTCTAAAGCACTTTTTAAAAATACAAAATAAAATGGAAATTATTTGTTTGCAAATTTCTGTGCTTCCACAGTATTACAAATTTTAAGAATACTTTTCTAGGGTTGTAATGCAATTAGTAGACCTGCTTGATAAAAACAAATTATTTTAAAAGCCAAAGTGGTACCCTTCTTCCTTTTCATTACGGTCCAATTATCTTCCTTCCATAGAGAACCAGGAGGCTGAAAGAGGCCACCTTGATTGAATGAGATGGCCAATATTTGTTTCCTTTTATTTGTTTAAGTAATTATTTGGTCCTTTACTGCTTTAAGAGTCATAGTGCTTTTATTTCTGCATCTCAAAAGCCTAAGCAGTAGGTGCTGAGGACAACTCAGTCTTGTTACTGTTTGTAGATTGAAGCTTTATAGACTCTGACTCCTGGTAAGCTGTTTGCTGAAGGTGCTGTTGACAAGTGCTCCTGCTACACACTGTATATTCAGGAACTTAAAGTCAAATATCCATCCTTCCTTTCTCTCACTGACTTGAATCTCTATGGAGAAGGCAGGTGGGAAGTTGTGTTAGGAGATACTTGCCTAATACACTTTTTCAGCATTAGAATATTTTAAATTTGTAAATAGGACATATTGCTAGTCTTGCCACATGCTTGGATTTTAAGCAGCACAATAAAAACCTCAGAATAAAGCACTTAGTACAGCAATTTTTATTCACACACTGTCTGAGAATCTATTTACGTTCTTCAAGACTGAGGAGAGAGACCGTTGGGAAGATCCAGGGGTTTAGTTACCTAACAAAACTCCTGAAAGCATGGCTTGGCTGAGGACACTGTTCGCAGGTATCACTGGAGGAAGCTTCACCTGGGTTCAGACTAGTAATTCTTTCCTGTTCACTTTACTTAATTAGCTTTTCTTCTGAAAACCAAACCCAAGATAATTTCCTTTTCCTTTCCTCTTACTGTACATGGAAATCCTTATCCCTCTGTCCTTTTTCTCTCACTGATATTAACGTTCTAGGGAGGCATTTCACAGATGTTGCTGACTACCTCAGTTACTCAAGGAGAGATGTCCTTTTCTTACTGTTTCAAGAACTTCTGATTTATGCAGCTTTTCCCAGTTATTCCAATTTGCTGAAAAGTTTATTGACTTTATGTGAAACCATGTTTGGTAAATATTTTCTTACTAGTCTTTAATTGTCTAAGTTCTTTTCTTAACTAGACAGCTTCCTTTCTCATTCAAGTCCTTGGCTTTTCATACACTTAGTAGAATAATGAGAGAATGCAGTATTATCCCTGTTTTCTAGAGGTTCTGCTCCATGGACATCTACCGTCTCAGAGAAACTGTAATCTTTTTCCTGCCATAGCAGGTTACCATGTTGGAGCTTCTACAATAGCAGAGGTTGGGAAAAAGAGGTAGAGACATGGAGGCAGAGACCCAGTTTGTCTAAGCTATTCCTATTCAGGACGTCAGCTTCCCAAAAAGTCTTCAGGATATTTTTTTTGCTTGGAGCAGTAGAGAGAAACTCAAATCTTGTCACTAACTACATCGACCAAATGTAGCTGCTAAATTAAAATGAATTATTTAAATACTGTTTATTTCAATATGCAATTGAAGATTTATATAAAATTAATTTCTTAGTATATTCTCTGGCTATATTGAAAAGTTAAAATACAGTCTTTCTTCCTGATTCCACCTCTGTTAAAAGAGTATTTTGTAGGGGTGTGTGTAACATTTGCATCCTAGTTATTTAAAAATTATTGCCCCACATACAGAGAACTCATTCATAGTTCAAAGTTGCTTCAATAGATAACTGAATTTTAATAGTTAATATCTAGTTTTGTATTACATCAGAAATGAAGGTAGCAGCAAAATAAATGTGAGTACTTTGTGCTTTTGGATGACACTGAAGTTACAGAACAAATCCATTATCAGCATTTATCAGACTTCTCTATTCATTTTGCAATATATTGACTTGTCCTTCATTTCTGATTTGTGGCTGTGGAATGCACTGCTGGATGTTTAGAGCTGCCTGCATTTTCAATTACAGTTCTTTGGGCTTGCTGTTTACTTACTATAGTGATTTTCATGAACTTTTTAATCTTGCAGCATACATGCTACAGAAAAAAGAAAAAAAAAGATCTGGCCTAGTTAGTAACATTTCCTGGCACTGGCAGAAGCACAACGTGCTGAATATTGTTCATGTTGCTTATTATAATATATGAGATCTTTGTTATGAGTAGGTTGCATAGTACTTTGAAGGAACAGAGGAACTAGATAAACTGTTCCTTACTTGAACCCACATCTGTCTCTTTCTTCTAAGATAATTCTTATCAAAATTTTCATGTTGCAGCGGGGAACGCTGTCCAAAATTCACCTGTTAGGACAGTACCCTGAGCTCAGGGGCCTCCAGAGAGGCACAGGGAGGCAGCAAGAACAGGAACCCTGCTACTGAGGGAACATAAATGCTCATACAGCTCTTCAATTATTGGATTCAAAAGTGCTAAAATTGGTTGAGATAGAATGAAAGATAAGAGTATAATTATTGTAGTTATGGTGGGAAATTAAGACTTAGCATTTTTAATAAAGATTTAGAATCCTTTTCTGCTTCCTTCTTATTTCTGCTTTCTCTTAGTTCTGCAGTCTTCATGTTGCATCTTATCCCTGTTTGTTCACAATTTTATAGTTTCTCATTATAGGTGCCCACCTTTGAGACGTTATGGTTCTCTGTCTTTAAACAATTATTGAATGAAATAATTAAATAATAGGAAGTAGGAATTGGGAATAAAAACAACGTTTTACAATTTCGGTTATGTTAAGTTCAATATATTTGCTAAATTTATCTCCAGTCCCCCTGCAAATATTTCCTGTGCCCAATTGTTAATATAGTGGATCGAGTAAAAACAGAACCATAATCTTGTTCTGGTTTGAGTTTGCGAAATTGTTAACGAAGAAAACCAATTTTTTTTCTTCTAGGATGAACGAACTAGATAGGTGGTTTAGACACTAGATATGCAGTCTTTTGTGGTACTTAAGAATACTTTTCAGGATAGAATTACGTTCTGTAAGTGTTTCATAAATAAAACTCACAGGCATCTCTAGTATTCACTGGGATAATTAAACTAGCACACTTTAACCATGGAACATTCGGAGTATCCAGAGTTCAAAAGGCAACCTTGCAATTCTTCCCCTCTGCAGAGATTAACAGTTTTAGCTGTTTGAGAGAGCAAGGAGCATGTACTAATACAGAAAGTTAATTCTGCATTTAAAATATCCAATTGTTCCTATGTTAGAGAAAAAGCTAGTTCTAAATAATTACACTTTTCTAATTGCTTTAATGCTAATAAGGATGTACAAATGTACATCATTATTGATACTGAAAGTGTGGTTTAGCAAAGATTCCCCTACTGTTCTTTGCAGGCCAGGATACTCTGTGGGGAGCTTTGCTATAATAATAAAAAGCTGTAGAATGTCAGAGGTACTTTTCAATGTTTCTTTAGAATTTTTTTCTTTAAGATTTCAGAAACATTAACCTGACCTTGATTTCGTTCTAGTCTAAGAAACAGCTGAAAAGCATGCTTTAAAGAGGAAAATGAAAAAGTATGTCACAAATCAGTAAAAATATTCTTAAATGCTTGTTTTAAAATCTGGTTATGTTTTACTCTGAACAGCAATACTGATAAATGGAGAAAAAACATGCTGCCAGCTAATCACACAAAATTTGTACAGGTAGCAGGAGCTCTTTAAGAAAGACAAATCACTGCTGTATTACAGAATGAGAGTCATAAGAAGCTGGGAAACAAGAGCCCAAAGCAAATGGGAAAGCTGATTTCCATTGACAGCCATTCTTGCTTCTAAAAGCCTCTCCAAGGACTCGATCTTAGCCTGAAGCTTTCATCGTGGAAGTCTGCCGTATTGCAACCACTGGCAACACCAATCTTATACTAGTATTACAATCCCATTCACTGCATTTCTGTTAAGAAAGAAAGAAAGGGACCAGAAGCCATTTGGACACAGCAACGAGCTACTGCAGGTTCTCCAGCACTACTTCTTCCATCTACTTTTGTTCTCCCAGATAGAAATAACTTTTTTCTTGAGTCCCTGGAGGGGATGCTGACTAAACTTTTGAGCAAGCCTCAAAAGAATAGCAGCTCTTATGATTCACGTGAGGTTTTCTGAACCATCTCAGGGGCATCTGTATCGTGATTCTCCGGGTGGGTTTCTTCCCTTCTTACAGTTCTGTAAGGATATAGGTCACATACTTAGTGGTGGTTTGGGTTGGGTTTTTTGTGACATTTAAAAACTATCATGTCATGTACACTTTTTCCCCCTCCAGCAAGGTTTTACTGATCCTTTTCTCCTAGCTTCGATTTTTTAATACAAAGTGCTAAACATTCAGAGTGCCTTGAGAGTAATTTTTCCTTTCCCCTCTGTTCCTCTTTGTCATTACTGTTCTTATTTGAAAAGTGAATCGTTGTCATCAATGGAGATGCTCACTCTGCAATTCCTACAAATTTTGTAAAAAGGCCCAGTGAATACCCTAAAAAGCATCAACTGAAACACAATTGGAAGAACAATCCCCTAAGATGATTTCCATTTCTAGATACGTTGGAAATAACTGCATAATGCTAAATAAATTCTGAGATACATTATAATACACTATATGCTGTAATACCACAAAATTGCCTGAAATAAACATAATATTTCTGTATCAACAGTAGTGTTGTAGGTCTCTGTTATAATTATGATATTGCTGGATATTTACTAAATATTCTGGAAGATTGAATGTACTGTTTGCTTCTCAAGGCTGCCTTTTTAAGGAAAATGGGTCTGCTTTTGGAAAAAAAAAAAGTTTTTTTTTACAGAAAGTACAAATATTTTTAAATGAATGATTTTTTGTTAGAAAACCTTGTTCAATAGTTTAGATGGTAATCATGCTAGCACTGATCTTTGATTGTCCTTCAGAGCACTGTAAATCCAGCTCCTCAGTACATTGTAAACTATGCATTTTTTCTTCCTTACGAGACTCTTGGCAGCCTTTATGGTTAGCACACAGAGATGCAGCAAATTAGATGGTTTTAAAGGCAGCTGAGAAATATTTAAAAAAAAAAAGAGCAAAAAGGAAGAATTTACTTTAGAGGATAATTTTATACTTTGTTAGTTTTGAAACAACATACAACACCCTTGCCATCAGAGCGCAATTAGTATCTGGTGGCCAGCTATCATATATGTTTACATACTGTTTCTTTTATCCCTGTTCACTTGGATTGCAAACCAAGAATGAAGAAAACACTTTGCTTATTTGAATTACATTTGATTACCATACCTTCTGTAATTCTGATTTTTTGACTCCCTGGTGTTGGGTGAAAAGTAAATTGTTTGGTGATCTTCTAAGTGCATTCAATTAATATTTCTCATAGCAGGATTGTCTGTCATAGCATTTGGCAGTGCTTTGTTTAGCTAATGTCCAGAGAATATGGTCTGATCAGATTGTATTCTGGATAAATAAGTTAGCCATTTAAGTAGAAACCAGTGTGACTAATGTGGGATATCGAATTCTCTAGGACTTGCAGTTCTATATATGCTTGAAGAATGCATGTGTGAAAACATAAGCTATTTCATAACCTTGACTTCGATTGCATCACATAGCTTTGTGCTGGTGCGTTGTAGCCAGCTTGGGTGATCTCAGCACTGATGGGTGATGGATGTTCTCTACTAGAGTGTCCAGTTCTCCATTACATTACCACAGTCACTATGAAAGCCTGCTGGTCAGGTTGGCTTCATCAAGGTCTTTTCACTGATGTGGATTCTCCAGCATATGAGTGAAATATGTCTTAGCCAATTTAAAGGATGTTTTTATGATTTGGAAGCACAAAAATATGTCTAGCTTGATGAGATCTTGCACATGAGGTCAATATCTAAATACCACTGCAAGAGCGCTCAGAAACAATTCTGCATAGCAAAGGGCAATGATTGCCTGTAATGACTGCACTAGGCAGAACTGAAAAATTACTTCTTACAACTTGAATTGTTCAGGACAGGAACCTTTTTCTTTGTATGTAGATACCTAATAGATAATATAGTATATGCCATAATGCATATGACACACTTTTTACTAGATAAAGTGATGGGCTCCACAATATTTAAGGAGTTAAACTGCAAACGTGACAGAGTTTTCCAGCAGCCTATTGTCAGTTACCTTTCCAGGTTAACTTTGGCCAGTGTTTTTCTACCACATTTGGGTTTTGCATACTGCATTAAAGAATCATCCTTCCTGGGTTGTGTATTTTTCCCATTGCATAGTTTGTTGGGATGTCAGTCCAATAATAGTAACATAAAATGTGACTTGCTGTAAATGAAAAAGTGAATGTGAACATTTAAAGATAGTGAAAAATAGCCATTTTCATGGGAGAGACAGTGGTGCTTTATGTGTGAAACTGAAATAGGAAATCTCGAGTCCTTTTCTCATTGATGCTGTAAACTGATCTTGTCATATTGGACCCAAGACCTTCTCGTGGTGGGTTGGGTAGACTGGGACCCAAAGACCATTGGATCTGAGATCAGATTATGGCATTTGATCTGACACTTTTCTTTGTTCCTGACTTACCTGTACTATGTTGCTCCCAGGCATTTCAGGCTTTATTTATGATACTGTTTTGACTATTCAGATAGTATCAGAATCTATAGACTGTTAAGAACCTGGCTGACAGTATGTAGAGAATTGAGTATGGTAAAATGATGTTTAACAATAAAATAATTCTAATGTAATTCATCCTTACTTACTGCAGTCTTGCTTTGGAACGTGGAGTGGGACTTGAGAGTAAGAAAAGCTGGTTCTTGCTCTATCATTGTCAATAGATGGTGTCTGCAGTGTGCAGAAAGGGTCTTCTTTTCTGGTGCTGCCCATTTGGCACCCTTCTAACAAATGTAAGGTTTCTGGAGGAAAAAAGAAGGTTTGAGATGCTTTGTGTTCTCTCTGATATTTTTTTTCCCCTCTTTGAAGTTAGTTTTGCCATGTGATAGTCTAATTTGCATTGTAAATTGAGTTCATCCAGCTTGTAGGACAATTAAGATATAAACAGGTGTTCATAAAAGTATAATTTGCCAAACAAAATAAACATTAGATTCTAGGGATTTCTGATTATCATTTGAGCTATGGGAATAGGACAGCGAGTGAGGGATCATTTTTCCCTGGAATGTGGGAGTGGGGGAGGCAGAAGGGTCTTTGAAGATCTTGTTTAATTGATTCCTAGATGTAACCTTTTCCTGTTTTTCATTTGGGGCTTTCTGGCTCTCCTTTCCCCCTCAGAATATGGGACTGATATAATACAAGCAAATAACAGGACCTCAATAAATGCTCCACAGGTTATCTCTTTCAGGAGGGAATGTAACAAATTTATGCAGAGTAGAAATTAAAGGAAGTTTTTAAGTTTACAGCAGCTACAAATTTAAGTCCTTACTTGAAGTATTGGGGTTTTTTTCAGATAAATATCATTAACATAAATAAATGTTCTGTGTGTTTGGCAGTGTTCTTAGCAAAAGAATATGTCTATAGCAGAAGATGTTTATGAACTTTGTTATGGTGCACACCTTGAGCCTATTTGGTCATGACAAGAAGGAAGACTTCCCTCTAAGTGGGAGCTATAGAAGCTAAGATCCCTTTTAAAGTGAGAGCTGCTGATCTTCGACTTGAAGATAACTGTGCTGATTAGAACAGATAAGTACAAGAGGTTTTAGGGTTTTTCTGAACTTACAGACTTATGGTGCTGTTGCCCATGGTTTTTTGCTCAGAGCTTGGAAAGCTGAAGTAGGAGAACTGTGCAGCCTATCTTCCTGACTTCTCTGCTAGCTTTCATATTTTCCCTGTCCTCTAAAGATACCAGAATCAGTAAGGAAAGCCAAAAGAAATCTTCGTTATCAACTCTTGCCTCTGCTGTTGCATGTAGCTTTCTGAAGAGCTGTTAGGAATAGAGAACTGAGAAAAGGAGAGCTAGGGAAAATAAAGAACAAGAAGGAGCATCTGTAAACTGTAGCTGTAGGAATTATGTAGTACAGACATGTCAGTATTACAATAGCTTAGAGAATATTGTTAAAGCAGGAGAAACCCAGCAACATACCCTGTCTGTCTCCGGAAGGCTCTGAAGTGGCCTAGAAGAATAGACAAAGATGGGACTAGTCTTTTCTTTTCGATACCTATAAAATAAAATGTTTTATAGCAATTAGCCAGAAGGTGATCTGAAAGAGAGGGGGGAAAAGTCAAATAGGATTTGTACTGGGAAGTGAATCTCAGCAGCTCAGTAGGAAGGTGCTTTCCTCACTTGCCTCCTTTGGAGCTCATTCGCTCCTCTTCGTTTTTAAAACAGTAGAAGTTTTAGGATAGACACTTAATAAGGTCATATTGGTAGGCCAATATCAAAGCTTGCAAATCTATTGGGTCCAGCATCCTATCTGCTGGCATTTTCCGTAAATCATATTGACTTCTTCGGTATGGCAAGGGTTTTTTATTTCCTTGTTGGGTTTGATTCAGGGTATTTTGTTCGGGTTTTAAGTTTTGTTAACTGTGTTTTTCTATAAAGCATGTATTTGGCAGTGCATATATTGACATATATAATAGACCTCACCAGCCAGTCATGCAATTCCATTTCAAATTGGAAAGCAACATCAGTAATACTTTGAAATAACTGGGATAGGAGTGTTTTTTAATCATCAGTGTCATGCCTTTGTTGGACAATTTTTGAAAAGGCACAGGGCAAACAAAAGATGGAGCTTCACCAGTTTATGAAAGGAATTACATAAAGTAATTTACCCTAAGCAAGCCTGGACATAATGACAAAAAGTCCCACCAGCCTTATGGGTTTCATAAATGCAGAGTAACATTAGGTGGAGAAATCCCACTAGCCATTCAAAAAAATCTATTGTTTTAGCCTTAATTCAAGTCAGCCTGACCCAAAGGATTACATGGACATGTATTAAGAATTGCGAGTTTAGATCTACCTGAACCAAACTGTGAAACTGTTTTTATTTATTTTTTTTATTTTTTTTTCATTTATTAGTAGTTCATGTGGTTCTAAGTACAAAGCCTGATTAGCTGCCTGATTTGTAGTGTCTAAATTTCTGTTCTTCTGTTCTCTTTAGATAAATACAGGGCACCGATCGCAGTTGACTGTATCAAGTGCAGAGGTGGGAAATGAAAGGAGTCAAAATTTGGAAAGCAGCCCTTTCATGTCAGATCTTCTGAGTGACGTACCCTTTGCCCTAGCACCACATGTGTTAGCAGTACAGGGCACCCATAATGACGTTCCTGACCGATTGCTCACCTACGACATCAATGATAATTTATCAAGATTCTGGTATGACTTTACACTTGAAAATTCAGTGCTTTGTGATCCATAATGTTTTCTTTATTTTTTCTGTCGGTGTCAAGGAACAAGTCTTAAGGTGAAGATAAAGACTTATTTTAAGTGACTTAATATTTTGAGGGCCTGCCACTGGTATATCAGATGCATTGTATCAAAAGGATTATTATTCACAACTGTGTTATATTTCTTAGCTTTAAGTGAACTGTAACTTACTATGTTAAATATTCTATTTATCTCCAAAAAAACCAAGCAAAACTGTTTCAGCCTGACTAGGAGACTGGCTATTGCTATCTACTTCCAGTAGGTAGGCTGCAGACGTAAGCATTGCATAGCTTTAAGGTGAAGTCTACACAGGACTGCACTGTTTTGTTATTTCACTCAGATACTAAACACATAGATCCTGTTACATGTATTTCTTTTAAGATCACCTCTGATTTTCTGCAGATAGAAACCAGTATTAACGCTAAAGCAATGCTGCTTTGCACTACTGGACAGACAACTTTCCAGTTAAACCGAGTTTTAAAACTCGGCGTTAATTATGAGTGCTTAAATAATTATGAAGACTTAATAGAATTGGTTAAACTTACAATTTCAAAGTGGAAATCAGTTGCTCTGCTCCCTTTCCAGTAGATGGTATTTTTGTCCATCTCATTTTGTGCCTGGAGAAGTCCTCCCTGCCTGCCTGTTGGCTGCTGTTTGTTCTCATTACCACATGTGTTCCTGATTTATACATAGATCAGCTTTTCCATTTTAACCTCTTTGCCCTCTGAAGAAGGAAATCTCAGGACACGTACTTTTAATGGTCACACCCTTCTTTTTTTAATTTGTGTGCCAGAGATACAGATGGCAATGTTTAACAACAGGAAAACATTACATTGTTTCTTATCCAGCTAAATTAAATGGCTAAGTACCTAAACATGCGTCCTAACAGACCACTGTGTCCCCGCTCACAAGCTTCGAGTATGTTTTTCCCGACTAAAACCAGAGCTGCTGTTGCATGAGCAACAGTTTTCTGATGTAACATCATGACTTGTGATGAATAATGATCTGTGTCACACAAAAGACTACACTTCTTTTCTCTCTTGGGGTAGAATATTTATATTGTGCCAAATGTTAGTGGATATTTTCATATATTTTCTGTGCTCTGTGATAGCTTAAAATACACATATTTTCAGACTTGTGTCCTCTTACAGCATTTGAGATAAATACTGTAAATGATGGAGAAATTACATTGTGAATACATCTTAGGTTGTTAAATAGTCGTATTTTAGATTTTTTTGAATGTATGTATTTAGTATTTTTGACAGCTATGTTCATAAATGTTTTGAAGTTACTGTTTCAGGGAAAGTATCTGTGCTGCACTCCAATTAAAAAAATGCTAAATAATTGTGAGTTATTTTTTATGCGTGAGAGTAATTGCTCAGCCTCACTTGTATTGTTTACTATAGCTGTGACCATTCAGACTTCATGGGAGCTTGAACTTGGAAATTCATTTTGGAAGTCTTTTCAGTATGATTTAAAAATCGGGGTCCTTCTAATCAAATATATCACACTTTCATCTGATGTATTCTGTGTACAGCGTTGGTGACTTGCGGTGGTTTAGATGGCATCCATGACACTGCTCTGAGGATAGTACAGCAGTGAGCTGGGAAGTATTCGGACCTCTTAGAAGGAAGAATTAATTTTACCAAGTTGTTTAGAACTGTTTTGTGTGCTGAATTTTCTAGTTAACATGTACCTGAAGCACTAGATTTATTTTTCATGATTGTTTTATATTTAATCATTAAAAAATTAACCATCCTGCAAATAGCATGTTTCCATTCAAGTTGTCCATTTAGAATCTGAAATGTTTCTGCAGCTCAGCTAGTCTAGAAGCAGAACTGCAAAACACTGTTGAAGAACCAACAAACTCACGATACTTGTTCTTTCCTTGCTAGCTGACTTAGCATATAATTTTTTGGCATTCATTTTTTTGTTTAAAGATAGATTATTTATCTAAAATAAACACATCTTGTCAGAATCATGCTCTGTTACACACACAAGCCAATACGCTGTCCTTTCAAAAGAAAAGAAGAGGCAAAGGAGGGTGGGGAGGAGGTTGTATTCATGTATGATGAGAAATATGGATGGTAGGTTAAACATCTGGCTGCATCCTTAACCATATTCAGTAAAGGGTAAAGTTTACACCTAGCAAGAGTAGTAGTAATGAGCACTAGGAATGTGTCTCCTGACTGCCCTCTCTTTAGCAAGGGCTGGGGCTCAAAGCTCTCCCTTGCTTGACATCATCCATAAAAAGTGGATTGGAGCCTAATGGTATCCAGACAGCAAAGGTGAATTTATTCCCACTGTGATAAGAAAAAAATACACTTAAACTGTTATAAATCAGTAAGATTTATGGATATTAGTGTTTGCCCACTAATAACGTGAAGGTGGCACAAAATCTCCAGAAAATCAAAGATTTCAAAGAGTCTTAGCTCATATAAAAATGTGAATTGCTTGTGTAAGATATGTTTAGCATCACACGCTAAGTGATTGTTGCATAGAATATATGTGTATCTGTCACTGTCAACAAATACTGGATGGTTCTATATATTGTCATTCAAATATTTGTCCACCAATGATGGAATTTTATTAATTTTTAAAAAATAAAAACTTAAAATATAATTAATATTGATATCAAAATAGTAAACCACCCTGTCTGTTCTTTCTGTATATTCTCTATATAAAAATGAGAAACTGAATAGAGCTGTTTGCCTTGTGTTATGTGTATGTATGTAAATTGTTTAGGCAGAACTGAAAGTTAATTTTGTAGCTGATGTTACTAACGTCAGAATTAAGACAGGTTGTCAACTCCAGAACTAATAATGAAAGGCTGAGGTGTGATCCTGGGCCAGTGAAGTGCTGTAAATGGGAGCTTTGTCACTGCCATTAGTGGACATATTAGTAGGCCTGCACTCCTTTACTGAATAGTTTATTTAGAGTTACTTTGGTTCATGGGAGATTCTGAGTTTCATTTGCAGTTCTCTATGTTTTACTTGCAAGAGATGTACTCTGCCTTGTGTGATAGCTTCCTTACGGAACTTTCTAATACAAACATAACAAGACACTTCTTATTTCCTCTGGAAAAGTTGTAAATACAGGCTCTGGAAAAGTCTAATGTTGAACGTAGGGAAAGGGGAGCGAAGCCCACATGTTCAAAGGTAAATGAAAGAATAATTGCATCCAGAGCAGCCCGACAGAGGGCTGACTGGGAGCTGGTCCCTACAGACAGCTGGTGACAAACTCAGAAGTGCAATCAGACAACGCTGTGTCTGGCAGGTCAGTCAAGTAGGTGGTTACAGATCCAGTTTCTGGTGCTTTCTGTAAGGTATGATCCAAACCCTGATACTACAGTACTGCAGCTGGCAAATACACACTTGCGTGATCACAGAGAAGAGGTTTTGACCCTAGAGTAAATAAAGTAAAAAGGCAGAGAGCATATTCACTGTGGTAATTACAGTATCTCAAAATAACACAGAGTTTATTGCATTTTTAGCTGGAGAACCTCTTATGTTGATAAAAGCACTAAAGCAGCCTCCTGGGCAAGATGAGTGGGTTGTTTTGAACAATAGCGTAAAACTTGCGCTTGAGAAACCGCTCTCCTGTCCTCCCCACCACCACCCTTTTGTTATGACACGATAATTCATCTTGCTTTGGGTTTTCTCTCTCAGCCTAGTGAGTATGGAGAGGAACCAGAAGTGCAACTCATTAGGAGTAAGTCCTTCCCTTCTTAGGTAACTGCAACTCTTCTACTGATGACAGGGCTATTCCAGATTAACTGGATTTTCTTTTGAAGCCACAGAATGTCTGTTACAGCAACAAAGAGGCAGAAAATCCTCCTTAAAATCCAAAAGTAGACTTCTGTTTAGTGCCGTAGGAAGAAGAAGGTTTAATAAGCCAAGTTGGGTTTGTTCAGCCCATCTGCTATGCTGCACCTCTTCATCAGTGTTAAGCTTGCCATTCTGTAACAAGCTTGCAATGTTGGAAGTAGGTACATTAGGCCTGATTTCTTCCCATCAATATGTCAAATTCCTTAAACTAAGGGAAAGTATTAATCTGCCTGTATCCTCCATTGAGATCTTGTTCTGTCTTTACCAGTTAGATATTTATATCCTTTGATTCTCCTAGAGAACTACCTCCCTCTTTTCAACATCTTTCACAGAGATGAGACCACAGGAGAGAGACCTGGGCTTCATTCCGCAAAAGGGATCTGTTCCCACAGACACTTTCTTAGCCTGCCTGCTGTCTGAATTGCAACCATCCAAAAGAAGAGATCTAAGTATTTGTGCTTACTGGAAAGGGAGAAGAGTCGCCTTGTTCCTATTGTGTTGACAGTCATTTAAACTTGAAAGCATTACTGCCCATAGAATGAACCTGAGATTTTTGACAATTCAGAATTTCATCAGTTTCAGATGCCAGGAGTTAAAGAATAAATTTGATCTTGTAGGCATGGTATCTCACTGTCTGTTTAGTTCTGGAGCACAAATTTTAGGTTCTGTGTACTGGTACGTGAAGTTTTTCTTTGCGCTCTATGATGCTAACGAGTAAGACTGTTTTAATTCTCATATATATGCTGCTGGGCCAGCTGAATGATCTAAAAAGCAGTAAGATCCAAAGCACTACTTTGACCTCTGTGGATGCAGTCCCTCGTAAGACAACTCTGTATGCAGAATTTTTTTCACCCATGTATAAATGGTTTTAAGCATTCAGTAAAACACCTGAAAATAACAATTTAACCTTTATTTTCTGAAACGTATTAATGGAAAGCTTTTCTACCTTTATGGTGAGTGCAACAGATCTTGACTAAACTTGGCTGTTCTACATGCAATTACTTTGAGGCCATTAAAAATTACTAGTTTTTTACAGATATCTACCTACTATGCAATGGCAGGGTTCTCATGTATTTGTAATTTCTTTTAGTTTTATAGAAGAAAAAATACATAGTAAAATCACATCAAACTAAGGGAGGGGAGGGGGAAAGGACAGGTAAAGCAGTTTTCATTAAACATTATTTCTGTAGTAGCTAACACTGGCTGTAATGAAAATACAGAAACTAAATGAAGTGCAGGTGGTAAGAATATGACAATACTATCATATTGGTGATCCAAATCAAGTAAATCAGTACTGTGCCCCATAGTGTCTTTTTTTGTGTACATGTAATAGATAGCCCAACAGTCCCTAATGCTAACGCCTCTGTACGTTAACATAAATAATGGGAGAGTGATGATGGATCACATACTTCTGTCAACATCTCAGAGCAGTTACTTGTTTTTAGTCTGCAGCCTTACATGCTATAGTCTTTCTAGACTGTTTTACCAAAAAAGACAGTGAATATTCTATTCAAGTTTACTTGCTGATGAGGTATCAGGGTAGCTCAAAGAGCTTTGCTGTATCACAGCTCAGTGGTTTGTCAAATACATTCCTTCTGCAGAAGCGAAACAGTCCAAGAATGCTGCATGGTTCATGCAATAACCCAGGAGCTGTAAAGCTTTCAGTGTTGTACTGCAGGTTATGATGAGATGTTGGAGAAGCCTTTTTTTACATCTGTGGCAAAATAGAGTATCTAGCAGTGGAAGTTATGATGACCCCAGAAGGATGCAGCAGCTGTAGAGCAGAGACAAGAGGGCTTAGTTCTGCCAGCCAATTCAATTCACTTTTCCTTGCTGCAAATATAAAATAAACTCTTGAGATCAAAGATCTCATTTACAAAGCTGTCCTCTTAAGTCAGTCGACACATGCACTTCAATAACAGAACATAAAAGAAACTGCTCACAAGCAAACAAAAGAAAAGATGAGCCTCAATTGTAAACATTCCTCATCCAACTGTTTGTGGATATCAGCATTATGGTTAGAGCAGCCACTCGCGTCCAAATGTTCGTATAACTTGTTCTCAGAGGTCACCTTTGGGCATCCATCTAAGTCTCACTGGAAAAGAAGTCTGAAGCAGATGGACTCAGAAAACAAAGACTCAGGTGAAATGGACCATCACGTTGAGAAGGGAATTACTTATTTAAAGCAACTAATACTTGTTAGACTTTGGGACTTCCGTCTGACCACTGTGTCACCCTTTTTATGAAGAGATCTGCTATTCGTCTGTTTTCCTTAAGAAAATTAAGCAATGTGTGATGTTTTGGAAACTGTACTGTAATTTCCTTTTTCAGCTGTTTTTAGAAACTACAGGTTGGCTTATTCTGCTCTTAAAGACATTTTTAGATTCCTGTAACTCTGATTTTGTCTATTATATGTTTAGATAGGGCTTTTGTCAAAGACTTAATATTTATCTTACCAACTGATTCAGAGGATTTTTGGTGTTATTTGACTTTTATGTCTTTTGGAGTTTGGTTAGTTCTCCTTCAGTTGTCTCTCAAATAAAAAACATTTACACTTCTCCCTCTACTTGATAGGGTGGAATAGAACATATGCATTAAGTTTATCCCAGAAAGGATTGCCAAATTTTATTTCAAGTAGTATTACAGTACTTGCAGATACTACATATCAATCTTAGTATAACTATGGCTAAAACTGGACATACGGGGTTAACATATTCTCTATCTTTTGACATAGTTTAACTCATTGTAAATTAACTCATGTTTTGGGGGTAGGCAAAGTGAGAAGGTGTCATATTAGTAATTGATAAGTCCTTTTTGTATGTTTACTGCATGTAGTGTGTAGTATATGCATCCACTTGATGATAAAGTTCAAATAACTGCTTCAAAGCTAAGAGTTGCCATCAGGTTTTTAAATGGCATCAAATAAGAGGCTGTTGATTGAGAAATGGAAATGCAGTGCTTTGCTGCAGATCTCTAAAATGCTTTACAGTAGAAATCAGTATTAAGATTCATCTTGAATCTTAGTATCATAAATTGAAGCCAAGTTTTAAATCTTAGGACAGCTGTAAAAAATAGAGTGAATGAACAAAGATGGCTGATGTTTTTTTGTTTACTTAGAGGCTAACTAGTGAAATTCTCTATTTATGTTGTAGTTAATTCCACAAAAAGTTTTGTATAGCAAACTGTTGTTCTAGCTATTGATTTGTTCAAATCTAAGAGAATGTCTGAATAAAGCCATTTTCCAGGATGACAGGTTTTGTCCAAAACTGTTCACCTTCATATTTAAGACCTCTAAGTCTTCTCAAACTAACTCTCTTCCCCACCATCTCCAATGGTTGTTTCTCCTTCAGAAGAAAGTTGCGCCCTATTTTAGAAACATCAGTCTGATGCTTCCTGGGGGATACTCTACTCCATCTAGTTGGGATGCTTCTGGGATGGGCATATCCTGGTAGACAGGCATCTCAAGGGTGAGAGTCCTTAAAAACAAGGATGTTGCACATCGATAGCCTGTGAGTAAAAGCAATGCAGACTTGACTGACTTCCATTCCTATCTCCACGCAGTGACAGACCTGGCACAATTGTTCTAAGCATGCAAGGTGGTGCTGAAGTCCCACTCTGTCTTCTTGGAAAACAACTTAACTTTAAAAACTTTGAACTGAGCACGATCATCTTCTGGTGATCCACCAATCTCAGCAGATTGCCTGAGCCATTTCACCCTGCTTAGACCAAAAGGGGAGATTTAGGCCAAGATGCTAAAGACTATCTCCTAGAAGTCATCCCATGACTGATCTGTTGACCATAGACTTTATCAAAAAGAAGTCAGGTAAGACTTGCTCTGCGAGGATCTCCTGTAGCAATGGAAGTCTCTGGCTATTTATAAGAATATGTGCACAGTGACTTAAAAATCCCTTTTTGGTATTAGATGGGTTTGCATATCCTTGTCTTCATGGCATAGAGTAGGAGAGATGTTTGTAGTGTGTTCACTGCAACAGCAACCTTGCTGTACAAAGATTATTTTCTCTAAAATAAAAATAATTGTTAGTTAGGAAGAATAAAAGCCAACTAGTACACCCTTCTTAAACAAATGAGGTAATTCACGTGAAAGATAAAATCTTACTTGGAAATCTGCAAATAGATTATTGTGGTTTTAGATAAATTGCAATTAACTGAACAAGGCCTTTCTGTCACCTACTGCCTCATCTTGCTTCAAAGAGTTATTTTGGCTCATACATAAACTAATATTCTGCTTCCCCAAAGAAACAAACTATGAAGATAATGCCGAAAAAGTTCTCCTTTGAAACACCGTTTGCTTCTGATATACCACTTTAGTCTGGAAATCATGACCCAGTAATTTGTCAGTCTCCGAGAGAGTAGTCCACTCTCTTTTATGACTTACTCCAAAACTGATATCTGAACAGGTAATCCATGTAAAACCATCTCATCAAACTTGATCAGCATAGGCATTGTCAGGGCATTAGAAGACAAGAGAAGGCATCCCCGCAATGGGATTTAATGTAGAACACTGGTGGCATCAGAAATTAGAATATCCTATGCTTTTCATTGAAAAAAAAGAAAAAAGTGAGGTGGCAGCATAGCACTTTACTTGTATTTTTTAAAACACTGAATATCTACTTTGTAATAGCTGACATGTTCTTGAGAACACGGTAACTCAACAACACTTGGCTTACTCTGTTTACCTTTTCCCCTGTATATATCTATTGATCTTAAACTCCTCTGACCTAGAGAAAGCCTCTTGTACAGTGTTTATTACATTATTAAGATGATGAAATTTGGGGTAAACAGAGAAGAGGGACAATTCTTATCTGAGAATTCCTCCCTTGAATCTTTTGTTCCAGATAGACACATCCAACCTGGACTTGTAGGTGCCTTTCCCAAGTGCCTAATGGCATGCTGGCTCAGGCCAGGCCAGAAGGTCCAAGCCGGGAATTTCTCAGATAGACAGAAATCTTTTCTCTGCTTCCTCTGTGCTGATGTGCTTAATTACAATCCCAGTCATCCTAGTTTCCACCTGCTCACAGGAGAGGAGGGAAAGAGGAGCTCTTTGGCCAGTGTTAAGATGAGAATCATCCTCTGGCTTGTCCTATCTTCTTTTGGGTGTCTACACAGGGAGCCAAGCGTGACTGCTACTGCCAGAGATGGCTCCAGCAAAGCGCCTGGAAACAGGACAAATTTATCTATCTCAGCCTTTCTGTCCTGATGAATTATTTCTGCAGAGATCAGACCTGTTGTTAGCAGTGGAAGGCTGTATCACAAATGGGAATTCATTTACTTTTAAACAAGTATTTTAGTTTGTTCAAAGTATTTAAGTCCTGAAAATGTGGTCTGGGAAAGGTTCAGTGGGCTGTTTCTTTGCTCCAAATATAATGAAAAAGCTGGTCTGTTGCCAGCCATGGAGGGAGGAGGAGGAAATTAGAATATGCAGCATTTAAGGAAAAAGTCAGATAAAAATAAAATTCCATTCTCTAGATGCAGTTTTACTGATGAAGCGAACAGCAGTTCAAAGTACGGAGATGTAGAGGAAGTTAATGTATAATGACCACTTCCTGACATGGATTGAGGTGGAATTCAGAATATACTGCTTAGTTGTAGGCCAGCAACCAGCATTTTTCAATCTACTTCTTTCTCCAAACGTGAGAAAATGGCCTTGCAAGTTCACATAACTTTAACGAAGCTCAGCTGCCAGTTGGTGCCTGCATTTTGTCCTCAGCGTAGAGATATTTTATAGCAGTTCTGAAAGGAAAAAGAGATTTTTGCACAAACTTGGGTTTCAGTGAAGTTATGTTTTACATCATCCCAGCTGAGAACAGGATTTGTTCTAAAGGCTATAGTAAAATTAATGTAAAAAGTTTGGATAACAGAAATGTGTCATAAACTCAGGTATATATAGAGAGAATAGAGATATATATTATGTATGTGTGTATATATGTAAGTATAGTTAGATAGATATAAAAAAGGATTATTCACAAAGAGGTACATTGTTTGAGATTGGTCTTCAGTTCTTCCAGAAGAATTTTCTTACGTCCTTTAATTCATTTGTCAGATGCTTTGCGTGACTCTACTGGCTGGCAACCTGTGTCATTTTGCCGTATCTGCTGTTAATAACGCAGTTACTAGCTAGTCCACATGAAGAAAAAAGAATAAGACTTTTTTTAATGCCCAGTGGAAAACAGTACTTGAAATTTTCCAATTGTAACTTCTGTGAAGGGGCAAAGTGGCTATATACATAGAAGAAGTTGCAGTTTTTTGGCCTGAATCTTTGCTGGTTTCATGTGAACCATGTGCCTTTAAGAACTACTCTCTAGAACCATAATTCCTTATTATAGGAAATTGCGGTTGGCAGCAATCAGGTTAAGTATTTAATATTTTACATTTAATTGAGGGGATTAAATTCACATTTCCAATTTAAAATGTTTTCCCATCTTAACTACAAAACCTGGCTGTATGTTTTAAAGCTTTTTTTAAATGTTAGTACTGACTTAGTGTGAAAATACTTGATTTCATGAACACAAAAGAAAACTTTATTATCTTTTTCTTGTCATTTAAAGGAGGACACATTCTCTAGCAGGCACCAACTTGTTTATTATTTTGACTGCTATCTTCCCTTCACTCCCCTTCTCCATCCCTCTCCCAGTGATTGATTTTAAGTGTCAAATGTGGAGAAAATCCTTATAATGAAAGAGCTGGCAGAATCTGGTCAAGAACAGTGATCCCTCTTGGTAGGGGATCACGTCCAGCTCATTTTTTGTAGTCTACACTTTCATACTTTTTTTTTTATTCGAAGTGACTTAGCTATTTCCAAGAATGAGGCTCAGGGAAAAGGAATTGTGGTGACCTCTTCTTTGAAGTAAGATTAAAAAAAGAACAGGGAGAAAGTCTATTAAAATGTGGCTGCCTTCCACGCTTTTTAAAAATGTGCTGTTTGTGTGTGCAATGCCTGCCAAGGAGCCTGTCTGCATCTTGTGTGTTCCAGTCAACAGCGCTCACCCTGCAATTGCATCTCATCTCCATTTTTAGGCAACTCTGTCTCACCTTTGCTCTGCTCTTAGCAGATATCTGAGAAATTCGCCCATACAGTCTTCTGTACCTTTTTCATGGTGGTTTCAACGCTTAGTCTGGTGAGACAGTTGAACCCCAGTGCTGTTGACAGCCCAGGTGGGGCGGCAGTTTGAGCCAACGTGATGGGTTTCCGGGCAAGAGCTGGGTTCATGTTGTCCTGGGGTGGTTTTTCTTTTTTAAATCTAGACAATTTCAGCCATATAAATTCTGGTGTAAAAGACCATTAAGATTGCAAAGCTAAGCATGGGAATTCTGCTGCTTTGGGGGGAACAGTCTGCATCTGGAGTATTTCCAGAAGCTCAGCAAAGTGGCTGTTACCCCAGGGCTCCTAAAAGGCGGCTGACGTGGGAGCTGTGCTTTGTAGGACAGCACCTTCAGCTAATTGCCTGTCTCGCTGACATAGATTGGAGCCTGCAGCCCCTCGCTGGGTTCACCTGCTGTTCCTGGAGACAGAGTGATCATTGATCTCAGTGGAAGCAAGGACATAAATTGGGAGCCAGGAGCTTTTTTTTCTTACAAAGGCAAAATTTTGTGACTGGTTGTTGCTCCCATTTCCAAGCTCCTGCTGGATCTGAACCCTGCTTCTCATGGACACGGGCTCCTACTTTGCAGTTGCTAGTAATTATACATCTACTTCAAGGATCAGAAAGACTTATTTCTTGCCTCAGATACACACCCAAATTGTATCCTGGGCGCATGTCAAGACGAGGCCGTGGCATCTGCTATTTTTTTCCCTACATTGCCTTCATTTGGAAAGAATGTGTGTGGGTAGAGGAGGAGCTGTGGTGCATTTTAGCAGATCCCCATCTGGACCATCAGAGATCCAGGCCTGCCGGACACAGCATCCCGCATCCCAGAGCATCCCTTCCCAAAGTCTGATGGCTTTCACGAGGGGCTCTTGCCTTCCTCCTCTGTTTCAAGCAGAGGGGTATGTGTTCTACCTTTAGAGACTGGGTACAACGAACAGAAGGTTTTGAGAAAAAAAAAATTCTGAGGAAGATCATTCAAGTGCAGTCTGTTCGTAGTCAAAATAAAATACCATTGGAAAACAGATGTTTCCAGGTGTTGCTCAGAGTGAAGGATGAACTAAGCCTGATGTCATGGGCAAACAAGTTCTACACGCTTGGGTTCTCCACAACAACAGCACAGCTCCCTCCGTGCCTCAGGCGGACCAGCGCGATCTCTGCACGCTGTGGAAGCATCGCTCCTCGGCGGGAGGCAGTCGGGCAAAAACTCATGGACCGCTGGGACCAACTCCGTTAGACACTTCGGAAGCCAGCACAGCCAACTTAAAAGCAATCTGCCACTTACTAGGGCAACTTGTAAGCTGTCTCAGGGGAGACATGGTGTAATCGAAATTTCTTAACCTGCTGAGCGACGATGCAGTGGGAGCAGTAAGTAAGGGAATAGCTGGGTTTGAAATGCATACAGGATGGTCACATCTGTGCAGGACAGGTTTTCAGAAAATCCTGAGCCCTATCCATCCTCTTAAACGGACATTGGTTTAAGATGGTACTCTGGGTACTATGCTTTGTTAATACCCAGAGTAGTAACACTTCTCTTTAGCCTCGTCCATACTACAGCAAGTAGTGCAGCCCAAGAGGAGTGGATCCGTAGAGTAAAAAAATAAACCAAGGCTGAGGGTTTAATACCTGCTCTTACAAGCACTTCCAGTTTAGACTACTGTTGCTCTTGTCCTACAGGCTGAATGTCCCCTGGACTGCAAAGCACACCTTCTGGTTTAGTTCCATTCGGAAGGAAACCAGCTTGGTCTGAGATGGCTCTGTGATTCAATCAGAAACACGGGAAGTTGGGATGATGCAGAGACAGACTCCCAGGCTGAAATGCTAACAAATATGCACCCCATGTATCTAAATAGGACTTCACTGCAAGAGCTTGGCAAGCACAGACTCGAGCTGAAGAGATGCTGAATGTTCTTGTGAAGTCACAAAACGGGGATTTGTTACGGTAATTATGTAATTATTATGTAATTGTTACAAAAGTGGGATTTGTCATAAAATCAGTTATCCTCTTATCCTCTTGATGCAGATCAGATAACTACATTTTTGTTCCAGAATATCATCCAGTTTCCTAGATCCATTCACTCTCTGGATATGCTAAAACATTACAATAGATTATTCTGAAATGGCTCTTAAGTGTCCGTGCTTTGCCTTTTATACACATAACTGTTGGGGAGATGGATTTTGTATTTTTTGGTAGATTTTTTAAATTATTCCCAATTGAAAGAAACATAAGTGAAACATAAAACAGGTCACTTCTGGGTTTGCATTACTTCAAACTGTAAAATAATGTAAAAAATCTTTTCCATTGTTAATTTTTGGCAAAGTAATTTGGAAAACAAACTAGAACAAAATGTTGAAATAGATATTAATGAAAAATTCTTCTTTACCTTCCAAGTAGAAAGTTGCCAGAATAGTAAAGCATGTGAAGAGTTTAAATTTTGATGACTATTGACTTTCTAGTGGAAAATATTCTCAGTAAAACTGGTAAGTTGCTTCTTTAAAAGTAAGGAGGAAGACAAACAATGCTTAGTCGGAAAATGTCTTAATCTATCCAAAAGCAAAAGCAACTATAAGGTTTTGAAACCTCCTCCAGGTTCTTCATCATCATTATCTGAGATAGCCTTCAAATTATGATTGCCACTGTTAGTGAGCTTTGTGATGAGGATTTTTTAACTGGAAAAAGAATTAGGACTGTGAATCGTGTTTTGTATATGGTACACAACTTCATAACTTTTTCCTAATGACACCATGAGATGCAACACGGCCTGGTAGTGCCTACTAAGAGTTTTGGTTGAAAGAAGCAGCACTTTTCACTCTACAGCCTTCAGATGTAGCTTTATATGACTCCTATTTTTATATGACTCCTTTATATGACTCCTATATTGAGGAGCTTTGTATTTCTCGTCCAAACACAGTCACGTCCCCTAATCCATACTGTATCGAACAATTTGAAAATAACATTATTAATGTGGAGGTAGTCACCCACAGAAAGCATAATCACATTTGATTTTAGAAAATAGTAATAAATTGAGCATGTTGCCAGGATCTCACTTGCCTATTTGCCTTTTGCAAAAGGATATATGGGCTATGGATAATTTATAAACAAATAGTATTATATTATTGATCACTAATCTCCATGGTTACTGGGCTCCTCCAGTTTCATCTTGGCTTCTATGTAACTAAACCTTGTTGCACATATGCAGCAGTGCAAACTAGATTAGGCTGGAAACACAGGAATCGTTACAAAGGACAAAGAAGGAAATTTCCTTTATTTTGCACCATGGCATAACTGGCAATGCTGTTTTGTCTCTATGTATGGAATTGGTGAAAAAAAAGCAACGTTGTACTCAAACACCACAAACTGAGTGCTTGTGAGTAACAGTGCACTGAAGTTAATGGTGGGCTGATTGGATATAGGTCCTGATCTTTGTCCACGGTATTAGGTTATAGACCTTTCTGGCACCTTCCGCCTCTTGTCATACCGGGATCTGTAAGAATACCCTCAGCTTGAGAGTTGCTGTGTTCTAATGTGATTATAAAGTAGCGGTAAGTACTCAGGCTTGTACAGTTAATTTTTTAAACATTTTTTTCTTCCTTCTTGCTGTATGAAAGACCCAGACAATCAATGGGAGTGTTATTATTACAAGGAAAAAAAAAAAAGCAACATGAATATACCTACACATACAATATTAAGTACCATAAAATTGAGCTTTCTCCCCCACTCTGTTTTTCAGTTACATTAATCTTGGATAGTTCTTAGAGCAACAGTATGGGAAAGTTTAAAGTAAACTTCAGTGAAGTTTACTTTTTTAACAAACATGTTTTGATTACTCTTCTATGTCACCTTTGAACCGACCCAAAGCAGGTTAGTCCTCTTCTAGATATCTTGAGTCCAAGATATCTAACTACTTTAAAATGCAAATAGGAAATAGTAGAGAATGCTTTTGCATCTTGAAATAACTTTAAAAAATCTCTCTTTTAGTCTCCATGCACTGATTATTCTTTCACTTTTCCTTATCAGACTGTTGTCCATTTAATTTTCGTTTCCTTGTTTCTGGATTCAATTTCCCCTAGCTTCATCTTCATGGCATATTTATCCTGCTACAAGCTATTCCCCAAGGCTGTGGATATCTGCTTTCCAATCTGACTGCAGAGGTAACTACTCTGAAGGGCATGGTCACCTTTACCGCGGCAGCCACCAAAGGGCTCACTGGCTGCTCCTTCTCCTGGCATTTCTGCATATTTTCAAACAGTAAGGTACTACTTGTTAGCCTTGTCAATATTTTCATACTCTGCAGCCTCTTTCCCACCTTTCTGTTTCTTAAAGGCCACAGATTCCTTCCCAAATAAAGCACGTTGATGATTTTTTTTTTCTTGTTCCACTGTAGGTTCCCGCTCAAATACAGTACTTCTGGCATCTATTGTATCTCTCAAGGGCTCCAAATGGAGGGGATACTCACAACTAGCATCAGATGCTAAAACCAAAAACGGGATTTACAAAGAAGCTTTACAGAATGTTCTTCCACATAACCCATTTCAGAAAAAGCAGCAGAAATGAAAGGGTTTAAGTACACAAAAATCAGAAAGAGGCACTACTGTAGTCAGAGAAGGACCATAAGCAACAAAGAAATCCACTTTTAAAACACAAAAGTGTATACAAGACTATAGAAAACAAAACATTCAGCATATGGAAAGAGGATTTGTGGATGGTTTTGGCTAGACCAAATCCCAAAAGTTGACAATAGCAGTCCTTCCAGAACTGCATTTGGATGACACTTTCATAAAAAACAGTGAAGCAACAATGTAATTCTCTCTACATTTCTGCAGAATCACATCATCCTCCCCACACAAATGTCTAATTCCCCCAAACCTTTCCCTTTCTTCAAAAGGAAAACAGTGGCCAAGAAGTGAGCCCAAGCGAGCCCACTAGTGAGGACTGAAAATAGGGGTTTGCAAAGTGGAGTCTGTAGAAAATTACCATGAGATGTTTATATTAAAAATTATTTAAAATGGCTTCAGAAATTAGAGAGAGTAGTTTGGTCTTCACTTCTTTCTAAATAAGAATAACAAATTGCAAAATATGGGAGGCTGGATCACATTAGAGAATTCTCATAAGTTATGTATTACATAGCTGGACATTAAACTGTTAATACAGGAAAGCTTTGGAGTATGGGTTTCCAATTTCCACTTTATGAATTTTTGTCAGCACAGCTTCTTGTGGTCAGATGACGTTTCCTGTCAGTGCTAGGCTTTTTTACCCAAAATACTTAACTGAATTTTAATGTCGCGCAGAAACTCACTCACCGGTGTTTGGTTGAAAGGCAGTGCTAGAGACCATTTGGATTTTTTCTCCTGATTGTACCTTTGTGATTTCTTACTATATTAATTCTTGTAAGCATGTAAGATTTTCTCACTGAAGACTTAGCCACGTGAGCCTTAATTAAACACATCAGTAGTCATGGAACAGTTAAAGTAAGTCTTCATCAGAAAGAATTGGTCTGCAGGGCAGAGGAGCTGTACAGTAACTGTACTGTGTGCTAGCACTTTATTTACAGAGGCCACACTGAGAAAACCCAAGATCAAATCAATAACAGTTTGCTTAAAGAAGAAACTATCATGGCTCATGGATTGAGACACTAAAGTCATCTTCTTGCCTATTAGTCTTAATACACAGCCACTGTCACGAGTTTAATCAGAATTCATGAAGCTGCTAAACCTGAGGAAGATTATTGATCTTATTAAAGATGTAGCAGCACCAGACTGAGAAGACGGGGCCTCCAGAGGAAGGAGGAGATGGGAGCCTCCGGGGGAAGCCGAAGCAGCTATACTTCACTCGGCGTTTAGCTGGCAGGTTCACTGCTGTGAGAAACCAGAAGCATTTTTCTTCCATAGGTCAGGAGCTTGAAAGCCTGGGCACAACTGCCCCATGTTGAGCATCTAAATCTCTTTACCTACAGCTTCTAAGTACGCCTTCCTGGTCATCACCAACAACGTTTTAATTAACTTTGAAGACTTGATTCCTTCTTCAGTTAATCCTATCTAATGCCACTGAAAATAATGGAGCGGTATAGGTGTCGCTGGATGGGAATGTAAAAATTGTAGGTTACAAGGATGTTACAGATGGCCTAATTTGACTGACACAGCTGGTACTAACACAGAGAGGAGAAATCATCTAGGTGTACTTTTGTATCCTAGGGGGTTTTTGCTGTACTCACTCTTTTTAGAACAAAAATTAATTGCTATATTTATAGAAACTCTTGAGTGATAACAGTGGAACTAGAACTGTGCAAATGATTTTTTTGGATCCGTTGCCAAACTGAAAAATCAAATAAAATTTGTTTAGACTGACCCAAAATAAATTTTTTCCATTTTTCCTGATGAAAATAAAACCCGAGAAAGTCCCAATTTTAGTAAGTTTTTCCATTTGACAGGAAGTTAGCTATTTTATTCAGAGGTAGCTAGAACAAGAGGAATCAAAGAGCTCAATTCACAGAAATTTGGAGTCAGGGGTTACCCCTGCTGAACAGCTGCGTGGTCATGCTTCACTCAGTGAGATGGAAGAACATGGGTTAAATTTGGAGGGATCCTCCAGCCTTGGGACACAGGATGTTTAGAGCTGAATCTCCCTCAGTCTCTCCTGCTGCAACTTTTCCATCATACTTCCATATAAAACACATAATAAATATTAGGTCAGTCAGAGAGCATGCCCATCCCTGTAAGACACAAACTCCTTACTTGTGGCACTCACATTTTTTTTTCCTCTGCCAAAGGAGCAAAGGGATGGAAAGAAGGGTGGCAGAGAAGAAGAGGCACTGGCTCTTGCCTCCCTTCCCCAGCCGAGGAGGGCAGATGAGCCTCCAGCTGGACACCTTCAGGGTGATGACCTGGAGCTCCTCCTAACCTTCCCGCTGCCCTGCTTGCCAAGGTGCTGCTCCACCCTGAATGTTTAATTGCATACACAAAATACACCAGTATCAGGAGCAGGGACTGAGAACCCCACCCAGGAAAAGCTAATAGCATGATCATTAGAGGACTAATTTAGGTAGGAAATTAAAAATCTTAATTCAAACAATCTCATGAAGAGGAAAGTCTTGAATATCCAGCACCCATGTTCTGCATCATTCAAGTGCCAGGCATTGCATCAAAGGAGGCACAAGCCTTTCCTTTTCCTCTTCCAGCTTTATTTATCTAGGGAAAAAAGTCAGCTGAAACTGTTTGGCAAATATGATCCAGATTAAAGCGAGGGGGGGAACTAAACCCAGTACTTTTGATAATTACTGTAGTCATCTAAAACATTCACCCAGCTGAACACCACAGTGGTATTCTTACAGCACACCTGTGCAGGCAGGATTGTCAAGCTAAACTGGAATTCATTTTATCTCTCTACAGCAGGTGAAAATGAAAACCAGAAGGGAGTAACACAGGTCTCTTGGCCAGCAACCACTCTCTTGATAACAGGTGACATGCAGCTGCTCTTATCAGGGCAAAAGCTACTGCCAGAGAGGTAGGAAAGAATTTTTGGGCTCATTCCTATTGCAAAAGGTGGCAGGCCGGCGCTACATCGGCAGGAACGGCAGGATGAGCTGGCTGGGAGGAATCCATTCTGCCTCCCTACTCTTTCCAGAAATCATAGAATCATAGAATCATTTAGGTTGGAAAAGACCTTTAAGATCATCAAGTCCAACCGTAAACCTAACACTGCTAAGTCCACTGCTAAACCATGTCCCTAAGCGCCACATCTACACGCCTTTTAAATACCTCCAGGGATGGTGACTCAACCACTTCCCTGGGCTGCCTGTTCCAATGCTTGATGACCCTTTCCAGTGAAGTTTTTCCTAGTATCCAGTCTAAACCTCCCCTCGCACAACTGAGGCCGTTTCCTCTCGTCCTATCACTTGTTACTTGGGAAAAGAGGCCAGCACCCACCTCTCTGCAACCTCCTTCCAGGTAGTTGTAGAGAGCGATAAGGTCTCCCCTGAGTCTCCTTTTCTCCAGCCTAAACAACCCCAATTCCATCAGCCGCTCCTCATAGGACTTGTTCTCTAGAAACTATGCCAGATTTTTTGCCCTCCTCTGGACATGCTCCAGCACCTCAACGTCTTTCTTGTAGTGAGGGGCCCAAAACTGAACACAGTGTTCGAGGTCCTTTCACTGCAGTGTGCCCTTACATGCCGGCCAAGACAGTTCCTTGCTTGGTGAGGGGGACCCACATCCTCCAGCAAAAAGAAAGAGGGGCCCAAGCACTTGCTCCCCTGTTTGTCCTCCAGGAATCCATCATTGCAACCGAGTAGTGAACTGGACCACGGCTATGCATGTGCTTATGTGCTGTGCAAAGAGCTCATGGTGTGCTTGACTTTCATGTCAGTGACATATTTCCTGGAAACCATGGATCAGGTTAGTCTTTCAGTTCCACTGTGTTATTATGGTAGTGCCATAGATTATTTTTTCATCTACAATTTATATATCCCATATTTATGATCCATCCAACCTATCTGAGAGACTTTTGGTTGTGAAAAGGAGATACAGTTTCAAAAATAAAGAGACTAGAAAAGTGCCACCTCAGTCTTATCAAGCTAGGTAAAGTATTTATGGAGCATGCCCCATTGCAAAGATGCAATTTTGCTCTGACTTTCCTACATTAGAAAACCAAGCTTTTGCCTCTTACAACAGTCCTTTGAAATCAACCTTGATAGTTTCTAGGGAGTGAGGGCTGATCTCAGCTTGCAGCTGTGGATCCAAGTGTGTAAACCCACATATGCCATGTATGTTTTAAGCAAATAATCTCATGCATAATGTTGTTTACCATCCCTGTCAACCTGTATAGTTAAGAAATTAAAATTCTGTCATATTATGGATTCACTGGGCTGATAAAATAATTTGCAGCATGGGATCTACTACAAAAATAGTCAACACTTGACATGAAAACAGAAGAGGCTGCCCAAATGCATACTATCCTTTTGCAATTTTTTGTGTACCACTATACCTCTTGAAA
Source organism: Gavia stellata (assembly GCF_030936135.1). Taxonomy (NCBI): domain Eukaryota; kingdom Metazoa; phylum Chordata; class Aves; order Gaviiformes; family Gaviidae; genus Gavia; species Gavia stellata. Next base: position 28,987,412 of record NC_082599.1, read on the forward strand.
ATATTAAACATGAACATAACTACAAATAGTTGTAAAGTGTTTTATTTCTAGACTGGAACACCATTCCAGGAAAGGTAGTACAGGCGTGAGACCAGGAGAGTGGACCTCTGAAGGATTTTTTCCTAGGCAAGAAAGGCCCCCCTGAAAGCTCTCTCTGATCTTCCGGATGTGATTGTAAAAAGACCAATGAAGAGAGACACGACTTACTCCGAGGTGCAGCAGACACTGTGTTTCCATTGATAATCCATGCAAGTCCACTGTGTGGAGAGCAGTATTGGTCTCACACAAGAAATGAAAGATGATCTCAAAATAGACTGAGAGACAGGAAATACCTGTTCTGCAAAAAAATGACAACAGGACAACTACAACTTAGGATTGATTTGGTAAAGCATGAAAAAGCATCTAATAGGAAATCCACTGACATGTTTTATTGGTGCAAATAGCTACACATTTCTCTGTGTATATCAGTATCAGGAGGAAAATAAGATATGTGGATATAAAACTTAACTGGTAATTCTGACTCTCATCTTCCAATTAATTTCTTGTAGAAGTTTCTTCCTTAAATAAGCTACGGACTGTAGCAGATCACCCTTATTATGTGGTTATTCCATCAATGTACCATTATTATTTTGATAACAGTAGATCAAAATCAAGGTTTCTCTTTCCAAACTGCTGATATATAACCGAATAACTTCCTTGGTTTTCGTAAAATTCTATCATTTAATTACTATAAGCACTCCCTTTTCTCTCTGAATCTATATGAAGACATAATAGTGTAGTTTTATAATCAATGTTTTTCTTCTAAAGATTCAGGTTTCCCTGTTCTGCAGAATCCTTTTAATTAAAGCACACCCATAAAAGCTGGAATGTTGGAAGACATGTTTTTGGGAGCTGCTGCTTTGTGCTTGTGAGTATGCTGCACATCTTGAAAGAAAATGGTAGTTTCAAGACAAACCTAAATGTCTTATAACAGCTTGTTCTGTACTTTCAATTTATGCTACTTTTTAAACATGTTAAGTTTTAGTTTATACGTAGGCTCAGCCCAGTACTTTTCTACCAAGTGTGTAAGGCTGCTGCAGGGAGTGATGCACTACAAGCTATAATTTAGGGGCAGGTGGGAATGCCTGAAATACATGTATCTTCATAAGTTATTCCTAAAATGCTATTATTACCTGAACCCTCTCTAGTTTCAGCACTAAATATCCTTTCCTTCCCTCTGCACCGGGGTAGAAAGGTGGTGGGAGGGAAGCAAAGTTATTTTTTATTTCCGTGGCTGTGGAGCTGTTATTGCTGCCAGTGGCTCCAAGGGCCCACGCTAGCCGAGGGATACAGCTGGGCTGCCAAGGGCTGTGCTAGCTCTGGGCAAAGCAGGGATTTCCCAGACGCTAAGACATCCTCAGAAAGATGGTGTTGGACTATGGGGACACTTAACAAAGCCGATACACAAATACAAAAGACCTACCTGCTTCTTGTAAACTTTTAAGTGAGAGGCATGTGTTAACATGGCGCTCGGATGTCACTGCGATGTCCCTTTGATGCATCCCAATGCCTGGATCAAAGGATCAAAGTGATCATGCTAGTGTATGTATTACAGTTTCTAAATACATTACTCAAAAAGCTATTGCAAAAGCTGAACAAATGGGATCTTGGCTCTCATAAACATTATAGTTATTCTTTAGATAGTGGCTTGTATGTAAGACTCTTGTACTGCTATTCAAGTTCTTGAGCATTTCTACGAAACTAATACCAATTAAAATTCTTCACTTGCATATAATAAAGTGGGATATTTTTAGCATCGTTTGGCATAGCTAACTTGTATATATGGAAAATCGCAATAAACTACTGAAATTTGAATTTAATAACCTGTTCGGTGGGACTTCGTAAGTGAGAACTCTTCTTGGAAAGTTTGCCACTTGAAATAAGAAAAGCTGTTACACTTGGGAACTTAAACCTCCACTGGATGGAATATTCCAGCTTTTCGTACTATTGGATGAACAAGCCAAGCTTCTAAATCTTTTCTACCCCCATGTGTCTGATCACTGTCACTGCTAAAATTAAGCAGCAAGCAGCTTAATTTATAGGTATGTAAGAATAATAAGCAGATACATGAAATGACGTTTACACAGCAGTTACGTGCTATTTATCACAGGGCTATTGAGGAAGCAGGGAAATGCCTGGGAGCTGGCAAAACTCTAATAGCAAAAGTGACTTCCACTTGCATAAAACACATGAATAGGACTTCTAATTTTTTTTTTAATCTCTCGTGTTAACTCAAATGTTAACATATACTAGGGAGTAACATTTTTGAAAATGTCGTCTTGTTTTCATCTACACAAACACGTATTTCCTGAGTGGCAGAAGACAAAAATTGGTGCTCTAATAGTTGCTTGAAAAATAATCAATTCCCACACAAATTCGTGATAATATTTAAACTTTCTGTCAGCATCTGAGGATCTTAGTATTATTTATACTTCAGACATGAGATTGGAAAAAGCTTTTACTGTTTACCTATTTGCCACTTTGATTCAAATTAAGTAATGTCTTCTCCATGTTTATAATCTAAAAATATATTTGCTTTGTAAAATACAAACATTTAATTTAAATAATGCTCTCCTGAAATGAACTTCACACACATCTGCCATCTTCTTATCCATGTTATCAGTTCTTTCTTTTTCAAGAGAAGATCTAATCAACAAATCCATATTCTTTCTCCTTTCATCCACTCTCCCACTTTTTCTCTCTCTCCCAATCCCTTACCCTGGCAATTCTTATCAGATTTTCATTTTACCCCTCGTCCTTTACCAGTAATCCTGTAATTTTCTATTTGTTTGGGATTTTTTTCCTTGTTCTTTGTTTTTCTTAACTCTTCATGGCCATCCCAACATACATAGAAGGATGTCCATCTCATCCATATTTTTTAAAATCCTACCTTTGACCTCATTTTGCTCTCCCATTTCTGCTGAGTTTTCCTCCTGTTCATAACTTCTAAAACAAAATAATGCTTTGCCTGAAACAATTACCTCGAATGGCTTTCTGCCAACTTCACCTTTTCCCACGTCATCTTTAATTTCGGCTGTGTACACTCCACTCAGCTCTTCTGAGGTCACTGTTAATGATGTGACCGAATCTCAGGACTCCTTCCATCTCCACAGCCTGTGACATTATTGATCATACTGTGACTCTGAAATCTTGTCCTCTCTTGACTCTCTGTCTTTTCTTGGTTTCTTTTCCAAATCACTGCCAATTCCTTAACCTTTCTCTCAGCCGAGGGAGATCTCCATCCTATCTTCCTCTTTCAACAGATATCTCATCAGGCTCTATTTTTACCTCTTATTATTCTACTGGTGTGTTTTCTTGGGTGATTTCTTGTGATTGTATCAATGCAACTGTCATCTCTACAATGCAAGTTCTCCACTTTTCATTACACATACCTGGTTTCCCCTTGAGCCTAAAACATTGAAATCAAGATGACCTTCCTGAATTCCTTCTATGATTTTGTTAGCCTTCTTTGTATCCTTTCCTGGCATTCCCCTTTACTGCCATTTGAATACAAGTTAGGGGCATCCATTGGGCACTCATCTATAATCTTATCTTTTATTGTACTGTGCAGTTCATTGTTCCAAGCTGATGATGCCATTTTCAGTTGTCCTTACATCTCTTTCTCTCAGAAGTTCTTTCATACACTTCTTTCAGGCTTTCTTCTAGAGAACTATCCCCAAAATAGACTGTAAAAAAAACTACGCAGCCTTCACACAGAATCCTTCAAAGTTATCTCAAATCCCACTACTTTCGTGATGCATTCAGGAAACAGAATTGGTATCGGTCTGCATCATTTTCAGTGGGGAGTGCTCTTTTTAATTTACTTGTAGATTTGTAGATATGTTGTGTGCTACATTTCACAGTATAGATAATCTAGTCTATATTAAATACATGCTCTAACTTCATTCTTGCTCCCTTCTTCTTGTTTTTTACTTCAATTTCTAAGTATTAATAAGCTATTTTGCTTTAAGAACTGCCTTTTTGGGTGTGCACAGTAACCAGTACAATATCCCATGACACAACAAATAATACTAATTTATTTTTTTTTTAGCTCTACTCACATGACGCTGATGAGATATCCAAAAACACTTATTCTTCCCGGACACCTGTAGCAGCGTATACACACCAATAAGTCTCAGCGCTAAATAATGTGATGGCAAAGAAGTTATTAAGTTCAAAGATGTCAGACGGTTTGAGGCATTAATATTGTGGCATGTCAGCCCGTTTCATCGCATTAAAATAATGTAAAAATATAGTTTGAAAACCAAACCTATGCAGTATTCCACACTTCAGTCCAATCAAAATCTTCTCACAATCATGATTTCACCCCTATTTTTAGGATAGTGAGGCAGATAGAGATTGTCACTGGTGCCAGTCAGAGCTGTATGTAGCAGGAGAGGAAAAGGGCATGGAGAAGTAGTTATGTTCCATGTATATACAATGCCAGACATAATAGGATCACGATTAACCACTAGGTCACTCAGGTGCTATGACAGTAAATGGGAAAAACTGTTGAATTCAAGTTGGTTAGGGAATATTTTGAATTTAATTTCTTACAGGTGTGAGAATCCCAGGCCACTTCAGATCAGCATATTCTAATTTTATATAAAACCAAAAAAACCCAAAAATATAAAACTCAAGCCCACTGGATTACATAACTTATATCACTTCAAGAGAGTTCAGTGTGAAAGGTGATATGAAAGTGCAAGTTGTTAACCACTGTTGCAGCTGACTGAGCATTTTGTTTATTCTCTAACCAGATTCTGCTTCAGGAGTCTGTACCACAACTAATTAGCCATAAAGCTTTATAATTGTATAAACAGAATATATAATAGATCTGTATTATATATAATTAATTCTGCCCTTAAGGAAAGCTTTTGTAAGTCAAACCATGTGCTGTTTGAGAACTGCCTCTTTATGTTCTCCCTTATAAGGCAGGTATATTTCCCTGCCAGCAGAGCTCAGGGAACATTCTAGAAAATAATATTCATTAAGGCCAGCCAGGTGTTTTCTTGCAGGACTGACTACTGGGAGGCCCATCTCCAAAGCTGCGGTGGTTGCAGCTGCCTCTGCTCCTTCCTTTATGCAGCTCGCAATGAGGAAAGGGGCTTTGGTACAGAAATTTGTCTGGTTTTAAAAGATCAAGCTCACTTGCTGTTGTCATGCAGTAGTTATTTGTTTAATCTTGAGTTTTGTCAGCCTTACTTTTTTGTATTTTTTTGTGTATTAAACTCCAGGCTCAACTCCATCTTTGCTACTGGACCTGCAAGACCAAAACAAAACCCAAACCAAACTGGATTACGACCCATAAATTAGCACAGCCTGATGTGGTTAGAGGATCACCATTCTCCCATCTGGAGTTTGATGTCCTTGTCCTTCCCATGAAAAAAAAAGGACACATGGGAGTTCAGGAGACCCGGGGGATCAGACACCTGATTTAGTTAGATGAGGACCTGCTTCCTTGAAGTGACAGAACAGGCAACATCCATCTTTAAGACCTGTTCAATCAAAGGTGTGGAAGTGCCATGTCACCCTTATGTGGGGACCGGAGCTTTGTGTGTCCCAGGCTGTTGCTGATAGAGAAGTCTTGAAACACCAGGCTTAGCAGAGCTGATTCAGTCCAGTGAAAGACTCCACTAGACTGTTTTCAGAGAAAACGTGCCATTGTAAGATGCTAATCAGAGCCAGCAGCCATCCAAGCACCCCAAGATGGGAAACTCCCATCTACCTAGGACTCTGCTGATGGTCTAGTTGGAGACCCATTTCCAAGGCCCACTGGGCCTTGGGGCATTGGTTCATGCTTTGGACATCTTAAAAGTACATGATAAAAGAAGTTAATATGAAGATAAGTTGTTTGCTGAAAGAAAGGAAGAAAAAAGAAATAAAGAGAAGAAAAGAAAGAAAGAGCAAGCAAAGAGCAGAAGCCTCCTTGATCTTGCCACCACTTGGCTGAACGGGAGGCACAAGTTCACACTACACTCCTCTGGAATGATAATCACACCCTTCCTCAAGCCTGACACACCACTACGAGGATTATCTTTGCATGGCAGCCTAGATCCTTCTCGCTGATAAAGCTGCTGTATCTGAGAAGTATTTGGCAGAACTGTCGCCATGTACACAAACAGAGGAGCTGACTCTCCTAACCTCAGAGGCTCAGTATGGGGAGTAGTTTCTGTCAGCTCTTCTGCCCTCCAGAACAACTCTACAGATCACCTATGTAACTTGTAGAACAAAACACACAGTTTCCTTGGGGAGCTTTGAGGTGGTTTTATTAATTGGTTTACAAACTTTTTGAGGTAACATTTTTAAGGTAACAAGCTTTTTCTTCTTCCATTGCTTTCCCACCCACATCCACTTCCAAATTCAGAACTGTCTTCTGTTCCCTTGTGAGCTAAGAAGTCACAAAAAAATCTGCACTTCTTACTCCCTTTCTCTGTACTTCTTATGATGAATTATCTCACATACCATCCTTTTTCCAAATACATTTTCTGTTTAACATTCCCTCTCACATAACAGGGATAGATACACCGTCGGCTGGAAGAGCCAAAGCCATAATTCAGTACTACTGGAGAAGGTCCTCCCCTTGAGACATTTCATCCTGGGCTTATAATAACTAAACAATTACGTCAAAGAGTTCAGTTTCTGCATGATGACACTGATTTCAGCTGTTTATTTGAATGTAGTAGTTCTATCTCCACCAGTAGTGGTTGCATTGTATCTCAAGCATCAGGGAAATTATGTGTGCCCAGGTCTACCTGGCAGGTGAGTCCAAGTTTGCACATGACAAACTTGGAAAGAATTTCTTCAAGTAATGTGTGCGTTTTTTGTCATTTAAGACTATGAAGAATCTGAAGAAATTATCCAAAAGACGTTCTTCATTGGAACTGCTCTGATCTCTCAAAGAAAGGACTCTCTTTATGGGAAAATAACACATATAGATAGATTTGCCAAAGAACGCTTTTCTTTCCAAGGACCCACAAATCTCAGATTACTCTTGAGAATAATAAATGTTGCAATAATGCTGTTCATGATTACAGGCAAGACTATAACAGCTCTGACTGGTAGTGATTCCACAATTATGTTTGATTACAGATATGGTCCCACTGTACCGATGCAAAGGGGTTATTTTTTGCCTTCTATCAGTCTCCCAGATTCCACTGGAGACCAAGAGCACGCCATGCCAGCATACACAGCTTATTCAGCTGCCTTCCTCAGAGCTTTGTCGATGAAGTGTAGCATTTAATAGCAGGACCTGTGATAGTCGGGTGTGCAAAACCTTTTATGGAACTGTAATTAAAACACTATGTAACTACATCAGTGATGGCCACTTTCTAAGAGGATCCTGAATTTCAGCAACTCTTGAGGGCTCGATCTTGCAAATAAAGTTTTACTTCAGAGTGCAGGGGCTAACGTTACTCATGCCTTTACTATATTACAATTACAGCAAGAACCAAAATGAGAATGAGAAATAAAGAAAAACTATATCCGTAACATTGTCCATGCTTTCTTCTACTACTACAGAACAGGAAAAGTTCCATTAAGTCAAGTAGCCCTCCCTCTGCCAATGAAAAACAACAACAAAAAAATCATGCCTTACAATTTATTCTCCAGTGCTTTGTTTATTCGATATTAAATGACTCATGGAATAAGGTTTCCACCTCTCCCCATGGGAGATTATCCCAGCTGCTGAGACCTGCTAGCAGTTCCCTTTCCTTTGTCTGTCTTTTAATGATGTCTAAGTTTTGCATTGTTTTAGTTTGGGATGTAAAAGCTACAAAGGAAATTCATATCCCCAAACCTGTTTTTAAATGTGATTAAGGCTGTGACATGAACTCACAAATCCAAGGAAACATGCAGTTAAAACAGAAATGCATCACATGTTTCACTTAAATACCATGCCACCTCAACGGTACACTTTTAAGCTAACTGCATGCTTCCTTGTTTTTACAGGTTTGTTCCTTACTGTTATGTAAATGCACTTTTATTGTATGGAAATTAGCATTAGGCAAACTGTTAAAGCCTGTTTTATAGCTGTCACACCAACAAACCACATTTACAAGTAAGTATTTGTTCTACAGGTGAATATAACTACCTGCCTGGAAATACCAATTGTTTCCAGCATTTCGTCTCAGTGCTCTGACTCTGCTCTGGCCCCATAACCTGCTGAATGCACAGAAGCTCTCAAAATGGAACATCCTTATTAAGAGCACATTGCTTATGGAGTAGCAAACCCTAAAATTCTTTAAACAATGTGGACCTCTAATATATTTTATTCTTATTCTTCTTACCAGGCTGCAAAATCTATTTAACAAGAGAATATTCTGCTTTGAAGATGTAGAGACAGCATGTTTACTTCCCAATAGTGATTGTGGAGTCCACTGTGTCACTCAACAGCATCCCATTTGGCTGGTAAAGGAGCAGTGGTGACAAGCTCCAAATAAAGTTTGGTGCTGTTTGTTGTGCCTAGGAAGAAAGATGGTGGTGAACAAGGCTTTATTTGTGAGAAAAAGTCAAGTAGGATAAATAGACAGGTAGAAGAAATCCAAAGAAGGACTCTCTGAAATGGAGGTTGGAGTTCCCAAACCCTCAGATTTGCCTTTTAAATCAGTATTGTCAAAATGTACTCTTATTAACACCAGCACAAACCCAACAGCTAGGGCACCGGTAGGGGCATTCACAGTTAATAGAGTTCAAAAAGAACAACAAAAAACCAGATATAGACCAAATCAAGAAATCTTAATAGAAAGATGTCAGGGACTCTACTATCAGACACTTATAACTGTTTTAATGGATCATAATGGTTTCAAACCTACCTCGCTAAGGGGACGCTGCTCATTTAAGAAGTAAAATGCCATACAAATCAAAGTACTATACAGCATATCTGTGCTTTCCTAATATCCTTAGCAAGGTAACTGCTCACATGAAATGATGCCTTTCCTTTCATTTACTGTAATTGGTATGATTAGTAATAAATATAACAATATAAATATATTCAAATTGCTACTGGTATTTGCTTACTGTTTCTATCTTTTCCATTCAAGTACTATTGCTGTACATACTTAACGTAGAGTACCTAAGCTACCCTGAAAACACAGTATGTTTCCTCACAAATGGTTTTATGATGTAGCATGAGGGTGTTTTATAAATATGAAGAATTATTTTTATGATGTCCTTACAAAATGAAGTGTTGCATTATTTAGCTATTATTATTGATATTTTACAGATAAAACACTGGCAAGAGAAATTAAGGTAAAAAACTCTAGAAGTGTCCATTACTTTTTGACACCTCAGGTTATCAGAATACTTAGCATTTTCCACTGTTTCATTAATTTAATGCACCACATCAATCAGCTTCACTTTGGTGTTCCACAATCCCACAAATTTGGCCTCAAATGTCTTCACACCAATCGCCTAGAAAAGGAATAAAGGGAAAGCAAACCTGCAAAAGCCCTCAACTGCTCCTGTGAAAGAACTTGGGCTTAGTCCCAGCTGTGCCAATTGGATTTTTTTTCCCAGATGATGAACTGGGGAAAGGGGATGGAGACGGTGATTGCGTCAAGTGACCAAACTTGAAACAGTAATGTAGGGCAGGGTTGCAGGCTGGAGAAAACTCAGCTTCTCACAGGGTATGGTCTGACACAGTTGACTTGTTAGCTAAAGAAAAGCGTTGAATGGAATTACCTGTACCAATGGATAGAAAGAAAAACTTCAGACTGAATGAGGAGCCTGGAAAGAAGAAGGATTGGTAATTTTTGCTGTGAGTTGAATGTTCGCCTTTATGTTAAACCAGATGCCTAAGCAATACATAATTCAAAAGTCGCAAGCGGTTGGCCTATTTTCCTGAAGAAGAGAAGAGGATGTAGCAGCAGGTCTGATTCCAGATGAGATAAGATTTTGTTATAACAAAAGTAATGGTTAATGGGCAGGTTCTGGTTTAAGTGAGTTATTCAGTATCACAAAAAAGCTTCTGGCAGACAGGAAAAAAAGACAATTATCCAAAATAGTATTCAATTTTCTTAAGGGAAAATCTTACGGTTCTTATTCTGTAGTTTCCTGGCTTGTTCATTATGCAGTCCTTACTCATAGTGACAATCCTGTGCACTGAATGAAATACAATACAAGTAGCATTTGACTAAAAAGACAGCACTATAATACCTTTTTGCTGAAATACAAAAATTAATTCTGAAATTTTCCAGTTTGTGAGTATTCATAAATACTAATTTGACCTAGTATAAATACTGTTTGACTCCATAGGTCTAACATTCCTTTACTTTCTGCCTGTTCTCCATCTCCAGGAAAACAAAGACATGAGGAAAGGAAATCTAACGCTTGACCACATGTTTGGCCCTAAATTGGATGATCAGCAATGTGAAGGTAAGCCCTCAGTAGTGGGTTTCCTTTTGTTGTTGGCAGATAACTTAAGCATGTAGAGACTTGAAAGTCATCATGAGTTGGAAGTGCTGTAAGTGGCACTGAATGGGGAGACAGAAGTTTTTCCTGCCTCTACCTGCCCCATTTTGGCTCCTGCTCACCTTTATTATCTGTGCCTGTATCCTGGCCCTCCTACCCCATTCCCAAATACCTTCCTTCTTTTTTATATCTTTTTTTCCAATGTCTTGTCCCATTTCTCGCTCCTCTGCATTTCACCCAGACTTCTCAACTCCAACCTTTTCCCTGGTGAGTCTCAACAAAACCAGCAGTGGCGATTATGACATTGTATCAGCAGCCCCGGAGAATTCAAGGGCACAATTGCAAGGTAAGTCCCAGGAAGCTTGTGGATAGAGAATGCTCAGCTGATCTGAGGAGATCATAGCTGTGCCACTGAACATTTTGGAGCTGTGAGAAGATGGAACACGCTTGACAAAGGCTGTGTCCAGCTGTCAAAAACCCTTGTAGTAAAAAATTCCACGTATTTTTTTTTCCAATGACTGACTTGTTCTAGCTAGAACTTTTTTTAAAAGGCAAAACAGGCCAAAAACGAAACCAACACCCTCACAGCTTGAGACAGAGTTTCTAGGAAAATTTGCCACTCCTGCTTCAGCAGAGCGATTCAGCGGCAGACAGCAGCATTTCACACAGAGGCCCTAACTACAGGTGACGCTCCCGTTCCTGCCTATGGATGCTGCAAGTGCACTGTGGCAAGCTTATTTTAGACCCAGTTTTTTATCATTTGAGAGCTGTACCTTGGGTTGTTTGGGGTTGTTCTGGTCTTCAGCTGCAGCTAATGCTTTCTGGTCATTTCTTCCAGAATATTACTGGGATGTAAGTACTTCATCGTGTTACTTCTCTATTCCCAAATGTAATATTCCCAATTGTATATTCATGACAAATAAGTGAAATACAGGGAATGGATCCAAAGATAGGTGAAGACAAATGCACCCTTTCTCATTACTATTTTGTGTTAGGTGCTGTGTGAAAACCTCAGAGACAGTCAGAAAGTACTCGATTCTAAATGGAGTGGGCAAAGGGCAGCAAAGTAAACATAGACAGAGGGACATAAGAGAGAAATAAAAATAAACAAGCAGGTAGACACACTGAGAGCAGAGTATTGATGGCCTCATGCCCAAGTAAGTGCCTAGAAACAAAAGATATGTCCAGATTTGAAGAGCTTCTCTCTAAAACCTTCAAGTAGGAACAAACAGGATTAGGATTGCACTGTGTCTAGTGACTGCCTAAACCTTCTTGGTTTCCATGGCTCATGGCCATGTTTCTGTTTCTGACCTCTAGAGATGAATCCATTAGTAACTGATAATAGTAGGAGAGATGTGTGTAGCTTTGCTTCACACTTGCCTGTTGTTGCCCCACTCCTTGCGTCCCCTCCCTTGCTCCCATGCTCTTACTGTGATGTAGAATTTCCACTGCTTTCAGGATGCCTCTCCCAGAAGCTGTGCTAAGGACGCCCATGTCTCCCAAAATGATTTAAGTTTCAGAAATACCTGTTACCTCCAGCGTAAACTCCCTTAAGCACATGCCATCTGACAAGGTAGCTTCTTAAAATGGAAATGAGAAGCAAGAAACGCCTCTTATGTGGCTTTTGAAAAGTTGTCTCAAGGTATTTAAGGCAAACATGGGTTTTTGAAAGATAGGAGCTCAGTTTTTGCTTCACTTTCCTTGTTATATCTTCTGCTGAATATTACAGGCCAATGGTACTCCCTGAGGGAAGTACTCTGAAACCTAGACCAAAAACATAATGAAAAATTCAGCAGTTGGCATAGCACTTTAAAATAAGGAAGAATACTTTCTTCATCTCTCCCGAAATCACTGTTTCCTGGGCACATGGTGCAGTGTTGTTATACTGTGTGTGCTAATTCTAGTTAAGACAGGGATGAGGATGGAAGTAAGTAACTTCTGCGGAGCAAAGTCTCCCCAGTACAGCTGTTGATGTGCCTGGTAACAGTTTGACTGGAAGCGGCCCCAGTGGACTTTTTTTTTCTTCGCTTGCTTTGAAGGCTATGCAGGTGATGTATCGGTTCAGTTCAGACTGTAAGGTTACTGCATCGTCCTCAGTTTGTTTGGAAAGGAAGACTTGCTACTGCTATTTTACACTGCTGTGTCCTATGGTTTGGGGGGGTGTTGTTTTTGTTTTGGGGCTTGCGGGATTTTCTTTGTGTCATGGGTTTACCTTGTCTTTATGCATCTATTCTTCCTATTCAAATATCTCACTTGTTTTGATGGGGAAGAACATAATGGCATTATTTGCAGGGATTGCAGAACGGTGTCTAAACAGCTAAATTCAAGGGCTATACTAGTTCATCTTTAATCTGATATAGCTCTGAGCACTAGCAATAGCTGCAACATATCAGATATTGTCCTGGCCAAACAAAGATGCACCTTCTCTCTCAGCTGACACCACATGATTTTCGGTATATAAGACATTACTGTATCAGTAATGTTATCTGACAAAGTTACAGATCTAGGAAAATGTGCTTACTGTTTAAAACACTACTGATACTAGTGTGGGCAGCCTACTTCTACAGATGAATGCTTTCCAGCCATTTTGATCCCAGTGCAGTGAAGCAGAAAAAATAAACTAGGTAGACTTCATAAACTGTGATTAAGCACAGTGCAAAATCCTTGGGGGGAAAGTCTCTACACCACAGTTATACAAACAAATTTGGCTCACGCTAGCAGAAAAAAAAAGACTGGACTAGTGGAAAAATACATGGTTGCTGATTTTTCTTAAAATTAATTTATACGAGTGGCTTTGTTGCCTGAGCACATGTTCACGTGGATGTGAGGTGTATTATTCCAACCCTTTCTGTAACATAACCGCGGTGACTGCATCACATGGTGCTAGTGCAAACAAAGTCTCGTTAACAGCCCATGAATAGATGCATTTTCTTAGAATACAGTTTCTCGTGGGGACTATTGACTGGTTCCTGGGCTAGCAGGGGATAAGGATAGGTACGGACAGCTTTGGAAGTATAGAGTAAGTGTAACCTGCAGTGTGCTACAAGACAATTTTGAGTGTTTATCGTATAATCTAAAAGAGTACAAGGTATATAGTTAATTCTGTGACACTTCTGCTTGATTATTGATTGACTTGAAGGCTGTATCTTATATAGTAGAATATAGCTTGTTAAACACCAACAATTCTATCTATATTCGATGTCCTTTTTGTTCTCTTAAAGCCTGCACTTTGAGAGGCCATCACACTGAGCTGGCTTCCTCCGCAAAGCAAGACTCACTGCATTTTCCTTCACATCCATTAGCATCCTATTCACATCAGATCCAACATAAACATTGCTCTCTTGATGGACTCAGCTCAACTTATCTTTCTGATCTTACAGCCATTTATTTTCTTAGCTATTAAGCTACTCATCTTAATCTTTATTTTCTTTCTGTCCCATTGTCTCGTGTTATTAACTCATCTAGTGGGAGCTCCTTCTCCTAGAACACAAGCACTTTTCCTAGTATCATTGCAGAACTTTTTATTTCCCTCTTGACATTCTCGGAAAAGTGTTTTTGGACATACATTAGGAAAAACTTCATGTAAATTCTATACACACTTACACGAAATGATTAAACTTAATTAGAATTTGAAAAACATCTCAATCTTTTAGCAAGGAATATTATTGTAAAGGCTTGACAGTCACATATGATGGATGTGAATAAACTTCATTGCAGGCAATTTTGGCCGTTTCTGAGCCTTCCCTGCATGGGAGTGGAGGAAGTGGGTTAGAGGTATGGAGTCTTCTGGGATTAGGGGTAGTGCAAGCCTTGACGCAGAGTACCTGCACTCTTGAGTCACTATTACGTCAGCATCTTTGTAAAGTCAACTTTAAACTCAAGAGAACATCTTGGTACCTTACTGAACAGGCCCCCTTTCCACCAATTGCCAGTACAGCCCAGTACTCCCCATTTACACAGCCCCGCGGGCTCGGGCATCCCACCGCAGCGTCTCCCGGAGGCCCCCCCGGCCGGGCACCCCCCGCGCCCGGCCCTGCCGGCGGGCGGCAGAGAACCAGCGGAAGAGGCCATCTTTACCGGCCGCCTGCGCACCCCCGCGCTGGGCGGCGGGGGCGGAGGCAGCTTTGCGGGGAGAAATCGCCCGTTGCCCTGAGGGAAAAGCTCGGTGAGCGCAGCGGCCCTGGGCCGCCTCCGACGGCTCCGCACGCCAACGGCCGGGCCATGCGACGGCGCCTCTCCCCCCGCACCGGCCCGCCGCCTCCGCAGGGCGGCCGCGGACCGACAGCGCCCGGGCCACGTGCCCGCGGGGGCAGCCGTGCCCGCCCTCACCGCCCCGAAGGGCCCGCACCGCCCCCAGCGGGCAGCACGCCGCAGGCCCCGGTCCGCCTCCCCGCCCCTGCCACATCCCACTTCCTCAGCCCGCCTCCCCCGCCGGCGGACCCGCCCCGCCGCGCCGCCCCGCCCCCCCGCCGCCGCCCTCTGATTGGTTGAGAGCCGAGAGCGACGCCGCCGCTGGGCAATGGAACCCGAGCTGGCGCGACGGCGGCGCCCAATAGACGCGCGTACCCCCCGCCTCTGCCTGTCGCGGCCGGGCGTCGGGGCTGCGCGTTGCCATTCGGAGGCAGGGCGGCGGGGGGAGCGGATGGTGGTGGCCGCGGCTCCCAGGCACTGGCGGGGGCAGGAGCAGGAGCTGGCTGCGAGCGCCTCGCCCCCTCCCCATCCTACGCCCTCCGGCTGCGTGCGCCCTCGTCGCGCCCCGCCGCCGATCGCCCTGAACCGGCAGCGCTGTACGATGTGAGCGGCCGCGGGGCTCGGCAGCGCCCCCGGTGCCCACGACGCTGGGGCGGGCAGCGATGGCCAGAGCCTGGCGTGGGAACAGCCGCCGTCGCCGATAGGAAGCGCGGGGGCAGCTGGGCAGGCGGCGAGGAGACTCCCTCAGGCCGTGAAGCGCTTGTCCCGTCCTGCCCCGCCCCCTCCCTCTTTCCTTCCCCCCCCTCCCCCCGCGGCCGGTGCATGCGGGGCGCCGGGGGCCGAGCTCGGGCCCCCCGCAGCCGCCGGAGCGAGTGACCCGCCGGGTCCTGCGCATCCCCGCCATGTCTTCCTCGTCCAGCTCCTCGCAGACGCCCCCGTCCCACCACCAGCCCCCACCTCAGAGGATGAGGCGCGGTGCCGCTGGGTCCCCCACTGCCGGCGGCGGCACGGCCGGGGTCCCCGGTAACGGCGCTGGGGGAGGCGCGGCGGGGACCAGCCGGCTGCTCCAGCCCATCCGAGCGACCGTCCCCTACCAGCTCCTGCGGGGCAATCAGCACAGCCCGACCCGGTCCCCCTCCGCCTCGGTGGGCAGCAATACCGGGCTGGGGGGCGGCGGCGGGGGTCGCGGCGGAGGCAGCCCGCCGCCACCCAGCGCGACGCCGCCGTTGGCGGCGGGAGGCGGCGCGGCGGAGCCGGGCAGGGTGAAGGGCAGGCAGCGGCGCTCGCCGGAGAGCGGCGGCGGCGGCGGCAGCAGGAGGAGCAGCTCACCTGAGAGACGGAGTCCCAGCTCCCCGGTGTACAGAGGTAAAGCACCGGGACAAAGCCGGCGTCCTGCTTTCCTGTCCCCCGGGTGTGCTCGCCGGGCCGCGGCCGCCCTGCCTCCGGGCACCCCCGGTCCTCCCTCCCCCTTAGCTCTGCGGTGGGGGGTGCGCCCTGCCCTCCCCCCGGGCCAGCGGGGCTGGGAGCCTGGGGGACTGCCGGCCCGGCCTGGCGGGAGCAACCCCGCTGGAGTCTCAGAGGGCGGGTGGTGGGGAGGTGAGGGTGAGCCCTGAAACACCCCCCCCCACACACCCCCAGGGAGCGGGACAGGTGCCGTGCCCGGGTTTGCCCTGCCAGGAGGGCAACCGAGCGGGGGAAAGCACCTCGTCCCGCCGCCTCCCTTCGGGGAGGCGGGCGAGCCCTTAAATGTCATTCTCCTTCTCGGGCGAGGTGGAGATCCAGCTTGGGAAAAACACCCCCGTCTTCCCCCCGCGCCGCCTGCCAGCGCCGGCCTCGGGAGGAGGCGCCTCCTCGGCGGAGCGGAGCGGAGCGCGGGCGAACCCCGCCGTCCTCGGGGGGCTGCCGGCGGCTCCCCCCGCCCCAGCCCGGCCCCTCTGCGGAGGGGAGTAGCCAGGGCCTCCAGCCACAGGGCTCGTGGTCCTCCTGCCTTTGCGCACGGGCTCTGGGAGCATATGTGTGCTATAGAGGGACGAGTCTAAAATTAACCCGCTTTCCTGTCTACAGGTGTAATTATTTAGTACGGGCTGTTGATGGGTTAGATTTGTATCTGGGGTGTCACAACCCAGTTCTTAAGTGTGTGTTAAAACCAAGCCTCAGACGCACCTCCTTTCTGCAGAGCTCGGTTTCTTAAAGGCTTGCATTTTTATAACATCTTAGGTTGAAATACGTAATGTTTTAAAGCACAGACTCCAAAACAGAAAGGAAATTCCCATATTAGATGCTTAAAAACAAGTAACAGTCTGCCTCCTTGTGATATTTAATACTGAATCCTTGAGGCTGTGAAAAAAAAAAACCCCAATATAGCCAAAATAGGCTTGTAAAGTTTAAAATGTACAATTGATTCCCAGCAAGTCCAACTTAACCTGCGTCAGGTTGTCTGTTAAATTATTGAATGTGTTAAAGTGGCAGTGGCCATCTTACCTCCCCCCCTTCCCCCATCGCTTTAGCAGTTGAATGAATCAGACTAAATGTGCTTTTTATGTTATCCTGCTGTAGCTATCAGGTATCACACATCATCTCTTTCTGGGAACGTTTTATGTGGTTCAGTACCCCTCGCTTGTTCTGCCCCTTCCTTAAGTCTTACTGTGTTTCATTTCTGTGGCAAATTGTGGTCTGTGTTGATTGCCGACGTGTTTTGTAGCAGTGGAATCTGTTACCTTCTCCCCACCCCCCCTTTCAGTTTTAATGTGTAGTAAAACCTTATGATCTGTAGCATTTGTAACTTCGGCAAATCTCCGTCATCAGAACGGTCGTCGGACATGGGCAGCGTTTTGCAAATGATCAAAATGTCACAACCAGTTACGCATGGAGTTAATTTACCTTGTACAGTATTTGGGTTTACACAGATGACCAAATCTGTTGTATTATAATCTGAACAGAGATGCTTCATAACTTCTCAAAAAGATCATCTATTTATGCAGAAGTTTTTGCATGCTTGAAAATTGGAACTGGGCTTCAGTGGTTTTGCTTCATTCAAGCTCTATTTAAAATTTTAAAGATCATGTTTTTCCCCACTGTATGAAATACTGAATGTAGATTTCATTTTTTTCCTTCCTCTTTAACTTTTGGAAAATGCTCATGGAAAACTAGGCAAAACAAAAAAAAAATGGGTCCACATGAATAGTGATGGTGCTGATGATGAATACTGTAAATTATTTAGTTATGGGAACCCAGAGGAAAACATTGTAGTAGTGCAGTGTATAAAGGTCTATGCTTAAGGTGTATTGAGGAGGGAGGAATGTAGGCAGTTACCTGCAAGCAAGGGAAAATACTGCAAAGCTGTGAATTATTTCATTATTATGTACAAATTTTTTATTGGAGGGGAAATTTTAATTTTAGAAAGTGGTTTCAGTCGTCTTCATCTGTGGGCTATTTTAGCCTTAATAAATCAGACTATAAATTAGTCCTGATGACTTTTCCGTCATGAAACTTGTTTGAGCTTGCCTCGCAGTGAACCACATTAGCAGCATACATGGCTTGATTCAGTTTAATGAGTGCAATGTATAAAATCATAAATGGTCCATCAAGAAATGCACCCTGTAATCTGTATGCGCTGCAAGGAATTTCTTCCCCCTCCTCCAGGTCAAGCCAGCTGCTGCTGCAGAAGCTGACATCCTCTAGCAATCCTGAATGAATGAATGAAAACAACGTGATTGCCCTAATAATGACCACAATTGCATACGTCAACAGCTTTATTTTACCAAAATACAGGCACCATTTTCTAGCAGGCAAGGGTATACCCAAGAGATACCCTATTTCTTCAGTCTTGCAAATGAAAAAAGGTTACCAAAAAAAAACCCCCAAAACCTAGAGCTGTTTTTACATAATTTGGAATATAGTTGTGTGCTGTGGGGCAGGATTTTGTCTTTGTTTACCTGCTTGTTCTCAGCATTTTAGTACATGATGTGTGGATACTAAAAATGATGTTTGTAGTCTATACGGTGATAGTAGTATATAGAGAATTGATTGCTGAACAGGAGGACTGCTGCAGTAATAATGGAGGACTTGAGGGGAAAAAAAATGTTCTGTTTCCAAACATGGACCATCTTGCTGCGGCTTGTTAAACAATGTGCTACTCCAGCTATTTATAGTTGTGATCAGTATGCAAGTCTTGGGGAAGTGACTTGATTAAGTTTTTTTGTTAGTTTTTCAAAACCATTTCCCACTGCTGTAAAATGTGAGCTTAGGCTCTAGGTATAATCCTGTTGTTTTTCTCACCAGTGCGGGAGATCTGTTTGTCTTTGGCTCTGCAGTCTGACTTGGATTGTTTCATGAATATGCTCATGCTAGAGACTGCTTATGATTCTGATGGATAGATGTTTTTCTCTTCTTAAAGCACCTGCCCCTTCCCCACCTCCTTTCAGCCTTTTCCAGTATAGATTCCTTGAATTGGCTATCCTACTAAGCTATTTTATTGTAGATATTTTAGTGATTTTCCAGAGGTTCCTTTTATGAAGGAGATTTCTGTGAAAACACTCCAGCTTGGAGCCTCTACAGGTCAGAGCAACTACCATTGCAGGTGTTGACATCACTACTACATGAATGAAAGCAGCATGCTCTGTTTCTTCTCCCGTCATCATCTTTTCTCTCCCTTCTTTCTAGGATGCCATAAACGTTTTTGTTCTGCAGAAAAACCCTGTGTGTTTACAACTGAAACTTTAAGAATATGATGATATTTTCTTCAAGCAAATTTGGGGATTTGTAGTTGTTAGGAAACCATTGATGCCAGTATTTGTATTTTGGTTAGTATTGATACTGAATGGATGAGAAATCATGAATGCTATATACTCATTTCAAGGAAAAAAGGAAGGGGGGGGCGGAATTCTGATATCATAGGATATGCCTGCAAATGTGTGAGTCTGCTCCTTTCCTCTTTTTTTAAACTGTTTATTCCTTACTAGTAGTTACATTTATAGCCTGTATTCATGTTTTAGAGAGTTGGCAATGTAAAAAGTGTCTGGTTGAATGTAACAACACATGGTTTTCTTAGAGGGAATATATCGGATACATCTCTGATTGCATAAATGTAACACCAACAGAATGTGAAGCTGCATGGTTTATGACAAAGGGTGTTTCAATAATGATAATGCAAAAAATCCCTTGAACTGGTCAAACAAAACATATTACTTCCTTGTGAACGCTTATGTTTTACAGAAAAAAAAGCAAGTTGTTTTATTTCTTGACTTACCTGTATAAAATCAGTAGTTGCTATTATTATGTAAAGTAGGTTGTATAAATATAAGAGAGGGGGTTTCCTGTTTAGTTTGTTTTTTCACATGGTATGTGATGTTTTGTATACAAGGAGGGTGTAAATGACTTGGGTATGATTCAAGCTCAATATTGCTTTCATCAAATGCTTTAATTTGTTTAGTGTTAACTCTGGTGGTACTGTAATATTATGCTTCATATTTTTGTAACTTTCACTTACATAGTTTATATCATAAACTTTTTTCCATACCAAATTTTGGAGGCAAAGGTTAGTTTTAAGGACATCTGGAAAAATTGTAATCAATTTGGCTGTTAAGGTTCCCAGTATCTTTTACTTCCCAAAATAACTCCTGAAGTGTTGCCAATGTTAGTAAGAGAAAGGAATGAAAAAATATGCAAAACAGCATAACCCAGTTCTGAGGAATAAGTATGTATATCTGTTGTTATGCTAGTAGATAAGAGGCTAGTGGAGTGAGGAGTGGAGTAAGACAGACAATATTGCTGATCTCTAGACTTGTAAGGGATATCAGTATTCAAAAAACCAAAATTCAGACTTCAAAAGGCAGAACTATTTTAGTATCCTGGATTCAAGCCATCCAATATTTTGGCATCATAAGCCTTTATACCAGAGATCAAGAAGATCTTTCCTTTATTTCTAACAAATGCAGGTAAGGAAATAATTTTTGTGACGCTTCCTATTTCCTGATGCCTGAATAATAGCAGTATTCCCATAATTGTATGGCAAACCCAGTTTTGCTGCAGCTTTGTCCCTCTCTCTTCCCAAAATAGTTTTCATTGGAATATAATATGGTGAAATAAAAGACACTGGCTAAATCTGAACCAGTTGTCTTGAACTCAAAGGCTTTTTAGTTACATGTTTTAACATTATAGCTTTAAATGAGAATAGTATGAGATGTGCTTAATATGTTTCATAAGACAAAATAATTTGTCGTCTTTCAGGTGTTAAAACAACTGCAGGAAAGAAAAATAGAAAGGCATTTTCTCCATTGAACTTGAATGATATTGTAGCAAGGCATTAGCTATTAAGAAAGCACCCCCTTGCCCCATGGGAAAAATAACTTGTATATGTATATATCTATTTTAAATCACTACCTGACCTTTAATTCTTATTCTTTGGACGTAAGCCAGTATTAGCGTGTTACATATGGCCAAACTGAAGTTACTTGCCAACAAAACAGTAAAACAGTGGCTAATACTGAAATTTGGTTTCTGAAACTAATGGTTGCTGGTTTTTGTCCTTTTCTTTCCCGTGGTGGGGAGAACAGAGGTTCTTAAAATGTATCTTAAAATGCAGGGAGGGTAGATCAAGGGAATATATTGCAGAATTGTACGAAAAAGTCAGTGTTTGCCAAGTATAGGCTGACACATAATGAGTTGTTGAGCTTTGCTATATTGATGAAATTGACAGTGGAAAGCTATTTTTTTTAATGGGGTTTATGAAACTACTCTAGATATCATCATTAAAAAAGATAACTGATGTGGTAATTCTGAAATTTCAGTTCAACCTGGACTTGGAAGCAATGGTTGTAAGAATGCAAAACCTATTGGAAATAAAGTATATGCTCCTCAATGTTTCAGTTTAAGTGAATATTTGAATATTTATGGAGCTTCATTAGTTGAGTAATTATCTTCATCTGAAGAAGATAATAGGTTTTTTTCCACAGTGAAAAATGAAAGTTCCGTTTAAATCGGTTGGCAATATCTTCAGTAGAGAAAAGCGTTGCCAACACTTGACTCAATAGTTAGTTCTCTATGGATTTAGCATATGTTCAAGCAAAGTTGTTAACGTAGTAGAGTTTAAACATTGACTAGCATATTTTGAAAAGTATCTTGTATTGATGAAAAAAAGGACCCTGTAGTAAAGATATATAACTGGAAAATTTTGCTCAAAACTTGAGATAGTTAACTGTGTTAATGATCATCATCTTGCTTTAATGTTAATGTTTAAATGCATTGAGTTCTCTCTCTTTCAATGCTGCCTCCCTTGTGAACCTGTAGTGCCTAAACAATGGCTTAAGGCATTTTCAGGCAAGTAAAATAATATTTACATCTCTTCGTTAGAGAGATGCTGTTACATCCACAGCAACTCGTCAGCTTGATATTATCCCCTTTTCCTTCGTGTCACCATTTTTAAGGTGTGGGCAATTCCAAAATGAAGAGAATCGGAGAATAAAGTGAAGGAGAAATGTGTGTTTGTACTTAATCTAATTCTTACATTTTGAGTGTGTATTTACATCTTCCCCAAAATTAGATTGTTCTTTAGTTACGCTTTAAATTTTCCCCTCCTGATTTGACTCTGCACACTAATTTGTATTATTACTATTTTTGAATCAGAAATTAAATCCTAAAGCTTGAAAACAGCTGATGGGTATTGAAACGGATCACAATTTGAGACTTCTGCAGTATGGATACCACACAAAGTATCATGATACAATGTGTAATATCAATCCTTTTGAATGGCGAGTCAGTCTCTCCAACTTCTAGTTTTCCAAAGCTAGGATCTTATCCGTGGAAACACTCACCTGTGGTTGAAATGGAAATACATGCTGTCTTGGGAACCCCCTTCTGCTCTCCCAGCTGTGTGAATATGGATTTAGGATCAGTGCTGTTCCCTTATGTGGTCCCCTTGGACCATCTGGTGATGACTCTGCTCAGACTATGTCTTCTGCTGCTAGTAAGACAGAAGAGGGCATGTAGCTACTGGAGGCTTATCTTGGGGAAGGAAACTCAGCCAGGCCAAGTGGGGCCATGCTGGGGAGTGCCCTCAGTCCACTGTCTCTGGCCTTGTAATATTGCCTCTGCCCCAGTCCTCTTCATTTCTCCTGCACCTTCCCTGCTTGTTTGGTATCTGCACCACTTCTTAGTAGCTGCTGTTGCTGTATTGTACCAAACTATTGACTATCACCCTGTTAAAAACAGATTAGCTTTCTCTGACAGGGGAGGCAGGGGGAACGGAAGGTGCAGATGTCTTCAGTCAAACAGTAACTAATTTCTGCACAAACAATTTGTAAATAGGGATTAACCTAACCAGTTGGTGTTGGATCAATGGAAGATGCTTTTGATGGCAAGTTTTCATTTTGTGTAGTAGTAGATCTCTTAATTAGCTTTCTGTAGTAGATATTGCTGCTTTGGAGACCATATATACTTCACAATAGGTCATAAAATGTTATGAGCTTGGGTTTTGAAACCTTAATGCAAGATACTGTATTGGTTAGACCTTTTTTAGTGGTGAATGTGCCCTAACAATAAATGATGACAGATACTGGTGTTTATAAGGATTTAACTTTCACTGCTGCTATTTTTAAATTGAGGAGTAGCTGTTTGCAATGGATATTATTCTCTGAATCAAATACAAATGAGTGATTAACGACACTGGTTCTTATATGCCACTTGTTTTGCACAATCTGGAACTAGTTTTACCCAAACTACACATTTTGTTTCCTCTTTAGGAAGGATGTGTCTTGTATTTTACTCATAAGAGTGGTGACTAAGAACAGTATGATAGCAGTTCTGTCATGGTTTTTGAATAATCTAAAATCCACTGTAGAATATTTTCTTTTCACTTTGCCTTGAGATAGTCTAAACTGGAATAACAATTTAAGTGTTCCATTCCTTGAACAGTGCAAGTCACCTGTTTGTTAGCTTCATTCTCCTTTCCTACACCCTCACCACCAGGCATTAAGCAAGTAGACTAGTTGTAGACACATTCCTGAACTTCAGGAATTAACACTCATCTCTAATTGGCTTGACTGGTCATTGCAAGATCACTGGTGTTAATACTACAGACTTGAAACTCATTTCTGTAGCTATGTGAATTTTAATTTTGTTTTAGTAAGTATAAATCTTTCTTTTGGAAATGTTTTCTGTAACAGTAACCACCTGGTTGTGAACTGATTAAATGTATGGCAAAATGGGTATTGTATGGCAAAATGGGTATTGTTATATTTTGTGCCTTTTAATCTCTGGTGTTTTGGTGTACAGTGCCTATTCTGGAGTTCTGATAGACATACTTTATGAAGGTTGGCTAGCTGGATTACCTGTAAATCTACATTTTTTTAAAAAGGCTTAATGGTTTGAAAAAACTAAACATTTCAATGTAGGTGCTTAGGCTGCAATACTAAAAAAAAAAAATCAGAACTCTAATAACTTTTGACATCTGTCAACATTTGGAAACCCAAATTTGGAAATAATATGTTCCTACCAGAAAACAAACTCTGGTTACTCAATCACTAGCTAATTCTATTAATCCTAGTCTGCAGAAATTAGCCCGTAAATACAAAGCCCACTTCTTCAAAGTATGACATGTAGTCAGCCATTGGCTATTTAGGAGCAGATTACCTAAGTGCAGATATAAATGCCTAGGCTTGTGAACATATGGCTTCCAAGGATAACAGGACAGTTGCTTTTATTAGATGAAGTGCTGTACCCATGCTGGATCAGAAATGTTGCTGGATAAACCTTGAAAATTCTGCACCTTGTTCCCAGAACTCAACCCACTTACACACAGCGTAGAGGAGCCAGTGAGTGGCTCTACAAGACCTGTGGGTCTCTGTAGGTATTTAACATGGTCTCACTACTGCTTCTTCTGCACATCACGGCAGAGCTCATTAGGCCAGTAGGACTAGAAGAAGCTGTTGATTGTAGCAGGTATTGGTGTGGGTGCGGTCTGTGCTCTGGAAGGGTTTGGTGAGTACAGTCCTCACACGGAGTCAGCTTAAATTCAGTGCTGCATGTCAGCTAATCAGTTTTACTGGAGTCTGGAGTGCTGGAAAGTACATTGCAAAACCCAAGTGGCTTTGCGGTGTTGACTCTGTGCAGTTAGGTGTTATACCTCCGTATCCAGTATGTCATATATAATTCAAAACCTTTGTTATACATGATATCTTAACTTTCTGTTATTCAAAGTAATGGAGAGTTGACTTGCTTACTAAAAATTAAACCTAGATTTATGCTGAGTGTCCTGGAACAGACTTTGAACAGTGTGACTCTAAAAATATCTGCTAACTGCTGAAGAATGCAGACTAAGACTTAGGTTTACACAGTAGTTGGGAAGCTGCCAGGTTAAAGGAGAAGCTGTCTTCACAGGAGTGAATTTCAGTTAACGTCTTCAAATTTTCATTCTTAACTGATACCTGTGTTTGCTTAATTGTGGCAACTGATAGTGGAATACCCTTACACATCCTTTCTCTCATATTCTGATTTCTCTGGTATTTCACCTTCAGTGGCTCCTTTGTTGTACCTTATACCCTGCCCTGAATAATCATCTTTGCAATGTTTTCTTCCTCCACAAAGAAACCATAAAATGAAAAATCTCTCATGGGCAAAAATGTAATTAACTCATGCATGTTCAAAAGTAATGTGTATTTGAGAAACATCCATACAAGGAAATGACTAGAGACTTCAGACTTGGGAAGTTGTCCACACTGAAGATCCAAATAACCTTTGGGCATTACTGTAGAAACAGAGACTCATGCTTTCAAACCAAGTTGTGTATTGAAGTGTGCAGTCCATATACTGTTAAAAATATTAATTTTATGAAACTGTTGTATACATCTACATTAATTTCTTCCAAAGAAGAAACTAGCCTATTAAGATTATTGGCATCTCATGATTTTATTTAGTGATGTGTGTAACCTTTAATACAAAGCTGGAGGATGCAGGGAGATCTTTTGGTTGGAAGAACTATAGTACAAACTCAGTTTGGCTGCATTGAAGATAGGAATTGCCAAAACTGACAACTAAAAATCTGGGAGAAGCAGAAGAAATGGATGTGCTGGCACTGTATGTACAATAAATGTTAGATGTTTTCTACAGCTAGGCCTTTTTTAATCATGCAAATTTACATGCATATACAGCAAACCAAAAATCCTACATAGAGGTGTGTTCTAAAATTCATAAATGTGGAGTGAAGCTTCACATTTCAGAAGGAAATAGTTTGAAAATTTGGCTAAACAGGGTTGCTCTGACTTGAATACAGGGAGACTCTTTTAATGGAAAATGTTAACACTATTGGAATCTTTCAGACATCAGAGAAACTCAAAGATGTGATCAGATTGCATGGACACTTAATCTCAAAAAGGCCTCTAGGAATAAGCAGAGAGCCTGCAAGAAACAGCACGAAGAACTGAGAAAAGAATGTCACATTATCAATCAAAAAGTGAGTCTTAGCTGAGAATTGTTAAAACCCGAACGGACTTGGACTTTGCATGCTTTAAGACAGA
This sequence comes from Gavia stellata, assembly GCF_030936135.1. Taxonomy (NCBI): domain Eukaryota; kingdom Metazoa; phylum Chordata; class Aves; order Gaviiformes; family Gaviidae; genus Gavia; species Gavia stellata. The sequence goes on from NC_082599.1 coordinate 29,013,562, forward strand.
CAATAGAAACATGCAAATAGATAAATAAGGAAAAAGTAGTTGCAGCCATTTGGTACCAAGAAAAAAGAGATTAAGGAGTATCTGAGACTGATTTGCTGGAATGTATGGTTTCAAAAATCAACTCCAAGGACTAGTAGCAGAAATCTCAGAGGAAATAGCACAGACATTTATTCAATGCTTTGTGCTCACCAGGACGAAGTATAGGTAATCAACTTTCAATAAGGACAGTGATTTTTTTAATCCAGGAAGACACAAAAAAAAAAAAGAATTTTGAGAGAGGGTAATTTGGAACTACCAAGACTATGATAAATACAGATTGCAGATTTTGATGAAGTCAATTCAGTGATCTCCATTGCAGAATTGCAGAAAAGCCCACTCAGAAGTTCACACTTATCGTCAACTTTCTAAGGCAATCTTCTGCATAGGAGGTGATACTATTTGAGAATAGATACCTGAGTATAGCAGAAACGATGCTGATGTTTTCAAAATGTGAAAAATTTTCAGTCCAGTTCTACAATGTAGAGATCTGTTGTCTAACTTCAGCTATAGGTGAAACATCAGAAGAAATTCTGAGGGATGGTGGAAAGCAGTGAGAAATTTTAAAGTGTAAAATGAGCTTTCCAAATTGTGTCATGCTAACCTGATGGTTTTGATAAGAGAACTGATTTTCTAGACGGGAAGTAGATGTTATCTGCTTAGGCAAATTTTAAAATTAGGGTGATGAAACCGTTGATGAATTTTGAGAGGTTTAATTAGTATGCAGGAAGATCATGCAACAAGAGTTGAAGGACCTTGGGAGTTGAAATAATATTTTTTGAAAGTGAGATTTAAAATTAAAGATTGGAGGTTTATGTATGTGAGGTTGTGCTTGAGCAGAATATCTTTTCCTCTAAGTGGGAACATGTAATTTGAAAATACTGGAGAGTAGAGTTGGGTGATGGTGGGATCTCTAAACTGCCGACATAAAGTGACTGAAAAAGTACGGGGCACAGGTCAGGTCTTGCAGAAATGAGCAACCTGCTGCATAGGGGCTTGCTGAGACACTGCATATGGTTTTGGTGCTCTGCAATTTGAGAAAGGTAAAATCAAACTGGAACAGGCTCAGAGAAGGACTGCTAGGTTAGGAGTTTAACCATGCGATGATGAAAAAAAATTACTCCGAATAAAAATACAATTGCCTTCTCTGACTCCAAGTGAGCGGGGAAGGGGATGGAGAGGTGGGAAGGAAGAACTGTAAGTTAGTGCTAGGACATGAAGGGGTGGATTGGTTTGACAATGTAAATGTTTGTGTGGAAAACTATAAGAAGGCCTGAAACCATCAGAAAAAAAAAAAAATACCTTCCTGGAACATTTTTCCAGTAGGAATCGTGGGGGCAAAATACCCAGGTGCTGTAAGGCTGAATTTGTAATCTGTTTTTAAGTGATTATGTGTGTTTTGTCAGTGATAGTTGAGAACTGGGCTCCTGATTTAAGAAGGTGTTTCTAGTTCTTTGTTTCTATGACTTTAACTGGTAATGAAAAGATAATTTATTTAATCAGCAAAGTTGGGCAGTCTGATTTAAGCAATCAGTTTTAATCTGGTTTTACGTTTCTATTTTTCAGTATTTTTTTCAGAAAAAAATATTATTCTTGTTTAGTATAATTAGCTCTAGCTAGGAGAATGCTTTCTATCTCTAATCATTGGTGATCATTATGATGGCATTGTGTAGCCTACCATGCATTGATTACAGTTCTTTGTGTATTTCAGCTGTGAAAATGGTAAATCATGCCTTCTGATTTTTTAAGGTTTTTTTTTTTTATTCACAATTATGTCCAGCTGCATTTTGGTGGAAAGTGGAATTAGATTAAAGGTGTACAAAACCCTCACTTTTCTACAACATTTTGTTAAAGTGTAAGTGTTATCATTATAAGAAAAAAAAAATCCCTTCAGAATCATCAAGTTTATTCAACAAAGGTGGTATTACCTTTAGTTACTGAATTAATTGCATGTGTTTGTAACTTCCTTCAAGATTTTAATTACTAATACACTGGAAGAAAAAAAACAGCTTTAGTGCTCTTTTTGATTCCTAGTTCATTTCTCAATATTGGATAAATTTATCATTCAACAGATCTAAATTAATGAACTAAAATGAAGACAATTCTCTGTGCCTATGAAAGTGCACAACAGTTTATGGTTGGTTGTGTGTTTCAATGTGCTCTTTTTCCCAGGTACTTAGCTGCTGAGCTCCAGTCAATTTTGTGTTGACTTTTTAAAGTAGGAACATTTTTGAGATACATTATTTCTCAATAAAGTATCAAACTCAAAAGTTCAGGTATTTGCATAGTGTTTAAGTTTGAAGTGATAACCTGACAAAGAAAAATATATTCTAAAAATGTGAAATACATAAAAATCTGAAAGGTTTGTAATTAGTGTTTTATCTACCTGGTGTCCTGTTCAAGTGCGAATGTGTAGGTTACATCTATTGAACAAAGCAGGCTTTTGTGATATTAAATGCTTAGTCTTTTGTATACAGGTCCTGTACATGCCAGCGGTTATCTTTGTTTGAAGAATAACTTAGCTTTAGAGGGCTGAAACTTTCTTCCTTATAGTTTGTTTATTTTTCTTACTGAGATTAGAGCGTTCTTTCTATGCTTGATCTTTAAGGATAATGTTGATTTTAAACAGGGGAGTTTTGCTGTGAACAAAATCTGACTTCTGGAAGATATGCATAGTCACATTTTACTTGACCTGTAGTTGGGTGGAATTAGGGACATGAGGCAGAGACCATGTTTCAACATATATGCATAGGCAACCAAGATTTTGGGAGTCAGCTTGTAGGTACAATGAAATTTGTATGCCTACAGATTTATCCATCTGTCCCTCTTCCTCCACGTATCTATAGCTTAGCTCTGAGCACTGTGCCTTCCTGTGCGGTTAGGTGAGTAGAACTGTACGTCCTTGAAGAGTCATGCATAAAACCTGCTTGATGGAAGGAAATGCCTTGGTACTCCTGTTGGATTCATTGACTAATCAGATGACCTCTTCCCTTTCTAGGTGGTTTAGTCATGGGCATAAAAGATAACTCAATAGAGTTGATTCCCAAAACCCTTACTATGGGTCTTTGTCTACAGTTTTCCTTTGAAAGAGCAGACTGGTTTTTTGTTTTGTTTTCCCAGTATAGGCTACCTTTTGTATTGGTAGACTTGCTGTTTCATGCAGTTCAGTTTGAATTCTCATAAGCCTTGTCACATACAAAATCAAATTTGCCCTGACTGCCAAACTGTGAAGTGGAAGACTGGTTCCCCTCTATTTTTTTTCTTTTCCCCTTTCTTCCTCCCCTGAAGAATCTTGGATGTAGAAAGCACATCATTCATGGACCTGGATCTCTGAAAAGATCTCAGGTATCATGAAGTGGACTGCTTTCTGCTCATTCAGTTTGGTTGTTGGAGCCTTGGTTAGATTATGGTGCCGTTCTGTTCCTTTTTTTGGTCGGTTCAATGTTATGGATAATGGGAAGAAATTAGAGTGGGTTATGTCAGTCTGTTCTGAGTAGTTACTTCACAATGTCATCCCCCTTAATTTTCAGTCATCTCCTGTCTCAGTTTCTAAAAATAGAAACCTGGCAATAATTTCTGAAGTTGATACAACTGAATCAAAACCAATGTGGTGTACATAATGAAGACAGATGTTTTACGGAGCTGAATGTACAGTATTTTTAGAGATGTATCAGAAGGTAACTTAAAATGACCATCTCTTGTTATGTCCCTTTGTCTTAGAAATATCCTTTTGGTAGCAAAACACTGTACTGCATTTAAAATGTTTGAAAAAGCTAGTATTTTGCTTTGTTTTATGCTATTGAAGACATTAAGCTGTTTAATTTGAAATTACAGAAGGAAGACTGCAATAACTTCATATTTTTTCTGTTCAATTACATATTAGGGCGTCGTGTTTTTTAAGTTGCTATTTAAAATCCTATTTTTTGTTATTTTGTATGAACTGTACATGGCAGACAGTATGCTCTTTGTTGTTCTGCAGGACTCTGAACCATTAATGCAGTCATTCAGCCAGTTTGCAGACTCAGTCAGAAACAAGTCTGTCAGTCACTGGCAACTGGGAAACGTCTTTTGAGCCAATAGGTCTATCCTGTGGAGTAAAACTTCTAGGGACTCCAAATCCCTCGCTAATCCTTTTCTTGAGAGATTTTGGCTCCAGTTACAAGAGAAAAGCCTTCTTGAGAATGAAGATTGAATTTTTTTTTGAGTGGCCTCTAAATCCCCGTTATTCAATCTTTTTCCTTGCAATGTCATAAAGACAAATTCTGCAAATAAACATGCGCCAGTTTGTCCATCTGCCTACATAATCAGGGCAGGAAAGACCAATCAAATATACATTCAGGAGTCAGTACAGTATCACTATATACTCGCTTAAAAAACAAACAAAAAGGCAAAACCCTTGACCAGACTCTTCAGGGAACGTTCCTCCTCTTGTATCTGAAATTCTGCTTTTGTAGTACTCAATGAATCACTGTCCGAAGCAAGCAAGAGCAGAGGTATCTCTTTTCATGCTTGTGGAAGGTGTAACAGAGAGGGGACTTTTGACTAGATGTGTGTCGGGCAGTCAGCAGCAGCCGCTGCTGTGATAACCATGACATAAGTGTTGGGCCATCATTCTTAGTAGTCACTGTGGGTCACCATTACTTAATAATCAGCTGGCCATTTCTAGTTTATGATTTCCCATGCTGCGTTCCCATGTACTTCATTATTTAAGAGGCATTCACACAAGCGCTTCTGAATCATTGGTTTGTAGATAGTTGAAAATTTATTGTCATCTCTAATAGGAATGTCCTAGAAATATCTGATACTCCTTTGTAATGTGCTATCCTAGTCTCTGCATCTCCTTCGAGCCAGACTACTTCAACTCTGACGTTGGGGGTCTTGAAAAGAGTCTTAAGCAGACTAGGATATCCATCAAAGTGACTCCTTCCAAGAGTCTTTGGTTTTTTTGGAGAAAATTCTTTTGAAGTTAGTATTAATTTCCTAGGTAAAATCTGAAATTCTTTAGGAATGGATGAGACCTAAGCATTTCACTAGTAGCTCTGAAGGTGAACCAGAAGGTTCTGCAGAGTATTAGCAACTGAACTGAAGAGAAACAACATCCCATGAAACTTTATTTTGGAATTTAGTACTGATATTTCATGGTGTCGTGACTTGGCTGTCTTGGGTAAATAGTTTAAGTTATACATGAACTTTCAAGAAAAAATCAAGATATTACTGCAAGAATGTTGTCTAGCCTTTTGGCAGGAGAGTGTCACAGTTAGCTGACATCAATGAGACGACTATTAATTCTAGTTTTAGGGAAGAATGAATTTTATTTCATGTTTTTGACTCAACTTGAGAGGAATCTGTGTCATCTGAGAAATTCTTAGGATAATTTTAGTCTTTTTAAGCTGGATATATCCATGCAAGGATGTGAGTGGAAAAGTTTTGGCCAAATTTGAACTGCATCTGCTAGCTGCTAAAAGAGCGATGGAAAGAAAAGATGCTGACAGATGAGCTCTGGTGGATTTAGCTGAAGCAGTTTTTATAATGGTACTAATGCTACCTGTCAATCTTGCTCTGCTGCTGCAGGTGATTTTCCTCATTGCACGCATGGCAGAAAGCATTATTTAAGCTAAAATGGACTGTGAACAGGGTTTTGAGATTATGTGCAGGTTAGCTGCCTCTATGTTGGATGGGAAGGCAATCTCTTCATTTTAGAGCTGTAGCAGATGGTTTTATTTGAGCCCTATGTCCTTTTCAAAAGAGCTGTCGTGTTAGTCTCTTACTAAATTACATTTTGCTGGCAGGGAAATGGAAACCTTTTTTCAGTCAGCCTAGGTGGTATAACTAGAATTCTTTTGGCTCTCAATGCAGCATGCAGAACGATAATTTCATGATTTCATGCAGTTTATTTTAGTTGATTCCTGCTGGGAGGCAGGATCATGCTGAATTTCACCAGCTGTAGTATTCAGGTGGACCCTTGTGCCATTTTACATAAAATCATTTGTAACTGGAAATGTGTAGCAATAACCCCTAAATACATACCATTAAAACTTGTGGTGTATTTTAAATAACGCATGAGGTATTTTGCTTTCGTATGAGCATACATCTTGCTTTTGTAGTTTCTAGCTAACTTTTTCAGGTAACGTTATGCTTCTTAAGTACTATGCTCCAAACTTGCTCTGGAGGTAGAGCTGAGCTCCTTGTGAGATGTGTCACACATCACTGAGAAAGAGAGCAGAATTGCTCAAATACTGTCAAATGTGTTATAGTCTGAAACTTGGGTAAAATAATTCTGTAACTTAGAAATTTCTGAATATTGATGAAGCCTTTCTGAATGCTGAAGTTTGTTGGCTAACTTCAGGAGCTGTTGAAGTGCTTCAGATATTGGATGGCACTTGCAGCACTTTTTTTTTTTTTTTGCTTCTGTGAGAAAACCAGAGCATGAGGTTTCCATCCAGACAAAGTCACTGGGACTGGAGAAGAATATGCGTGATAGGAGCATCAAAATCCCATTGGTAATGAAAGTTTGGGGAGGAGTGAAAGTTCTGTAGTAGCTCCTAGAGGAGCAAGAAGCCAGACTTATAATGAGGTGAGAAAAGCAAAATTAAGAAATAAATCCTGAGAGTAGTTTTAATATTTAGAAAAATAATTTAAGCTGATCTGAGCCACCACTGTTGTGTTCCAGTTCAACTCTGCTCTCTGTGGCATCCAGTCATCTTTAAGTTCATTACTGTACAATACAGTTTGTCAAATGCTAATTTGTAGAAGTTCTTTCAAATTTCATGCTTGCAGATCCCTTCTCCTTTATTTTTTTATGGTCTAAGGATATGTATCTTAAATGGGTGAGAGCCGAAACTGTTGTTGAACAGACCTCAGTGCTGCTGCAGCTGTGTGGTTCCTCCTGGCTCTCCTGTGGTTGTTTCTGCCCCTTATATTACGCCAACCTGCCTGTAATGGGGAAAACCATGAGTTTATTACTTTTTTCGGGTAGATTTTATTTTTCTTTGTTTAACTTGGTAAATCACCTTACTAGGTGGATTTGTACATTTGCGCATGCCATCTCAAAGTAGATGGAAGGAGCGCAGACAGCAATGGAATAGGGTTGGCATTACATTAGTGCTAACTTGGATTGGTTTATGCAGTTGAGAAGTGGTGTCCTTGGTTTGTTTCCTGTAATTCAAAAAAATAGTGAAGACTAGCAGGCACTCAGGAGACTGTACCTTGAACTTTCCTTCTTCTAGCTTCAGGGTTTGTCAGTGTCCTGCAGTCTGCTTCCTAGATTACCATGGAAAAATATAAATGTAGTAACTTCTGGTAGTGTTTGTGGCTGTTGTCGTTGTAGTGCAATTACGTGAGTTATTAATGCTGGGATTGCTGTTGCCTTTCCTCTGGGTGTAGAACAAGACACAGACCTTAGATCATTCTCTGGTTGTATATATTTTATTTGTGTTTTGGACTTGTGTTTTCTTGTGGTTTGGTTTGGTTTGTTGTTTTTTTTTCAGCAAGACTTTTTACATTTAAAGTTTGCAAAGGTAAAATTTGCTTAGTCTTTATTTCCCCATCTTCAGACATTGTCTTACCAGTTTGTCTCTGCATGGTCTCTAACTTGTTTTAAAAGTTGTTTTTAGAACATACTTAACTACTTAAGTATCTAACAAATTCCTGATAGATTTTTCACATGTACTGTATTTCTAATGAACAGAGCTTTTGGAGGAATTTTCAAAACTCAGGCTACCTGGGAAAGTAGTGTAGTGTCATAGCATGGCAGTGAAGGTTGGAAGAATGCTTTGTAGGTATGCACCGTTTTAGGTACTTTTGTGTTTTCAGCACAAATGTAAATACTGATTTCATGTTTAAAATTTGTCACCTTTATTTTGGATTTCAGGCTTTCTTTTAATAGTTCAAAAATCTTTCTTAAAATGCACATTTGTCACAATGGGAATCCTATGAGGCTAGATCTGTTTGAAATTGTAGGGATTTGGTTTATAGATAACATTGCAATCAAAACAGTTATATTATACAAAGGCAGTAGGATATACTATCATGCTTCCAATTCACAGCATTATTTAGAACTCTTCACCTAAAATTAGTTGTTAATGAAGTGTTTCAGCAGCTCTACATTTCTCTAAAATGGTCTGTTCTAACATTACCATGTTCCTATATCATACTGTAAGCATGCTGCATTAGTGCAAGCTGTACCTTAACCATTGTGCTGAATGCTATATAAAACACTGATGATGGAGTCTGCCTTTTGAGATCCAGCAATTCTAGATGATATACCAAGAGAAAATGCATGTGGAGGTCAGTGCCCATGTTTGGTCTCAGAAGTGCTGCTAGCAGGTCTGCTCTCAAGTTCTGAGCAGTGAGTAGGGTTTTGGTGGGTTGGATCAGTGCATAGCATGTGACTAACTTGAAAGTGATCTCACTTGCAAACTTCTTTTAGTAGGTGTGAGCAAGATAGACAGTAGGGCTTAGGTTGGCTTATGTAAAGTCTGGAAAACGAGTATATGAAGTAATTTTGCCTAAAGGACAAAGCGAGATGGTCCAGAGAGCATGCTGTAAAACTCTGATGTGGGAAAGAACAATCTCATGAATCACTCTGCTCTCTGCTTTCCAAATGAAATGCAGGAAAAGGTGTTCCATGATCTAGGTGTATGGGGAGAGAAGTACAGGGAGGAGTCAAAGATTGCAGGCGCTGTGATGAGTGAAGACAAACACGGCAGCTGCCTTGACCTGAGCTGTGTCAGAGGGAAATACACAGTCACACGCTTTCAGCTTGCTAAGGCCTGTATTGAGATCTTGTAAATAATATGGAATGACATACATGAGACCAAGAAATCAGATATGCATCTTCTAAAGAATCATAAATTTTGTCATGATTTGTGTTTTAGTATTTAGACAGCTAAGCAAGCTGACCTAAAAAAAAAAGTAACCCAATACTGATACTATGTTATATTTTCTATTTCTTGAGTTGCATTGTCACAGCATTTAAATTTGCTTTTTGTTTTTTGTTGATGAAAAGGTATCGCATAAGTAGCCTGGTTCTTTGCATCAACACTTTAAGTGTTGTTGCTTTTTGTAACTGTTAATTTTTCCCTTATGTATTTTTTCTCCTTTGTCTGATGTTATTTGCTTTGATGTGATGGCATTCTTTTCGGCTTGGCATTTAAACAAAAGTTTCTGATGTGTTTTTGCCATTGTGTGTCATAGCTAGCTTTTAACAGTTAATATAAAATTTAGCCTGACTTTTTTGTTGATTTTGTTCTGGTTTTCTACAGTGGACAGGCCAAAATCCCAGCAAATAAGAACTTCTGGTACCATAAGGCGAACTTCTTCTTTGGACACAATAACAGGACCTTACCTCACAGGACAGTGGCCACGTGATCCCCACGTACACTACCCTTCATGTATGAAAGATAAATCTACTCAGGTAAAAAGCTGTAAAACAAGACAACAGAGATGTTTCATATAATGGATGTCTTCCTGATAATACTTTTATCACCTGATCTGGAATCTTAGCTCAACTTAATTCTGAAGAAATGTGGGTTCACTTAGTTTTATTATAAATCTAAAGCCCTAAAAACAGGATACAGTAGTGTTCTTTAATCAGTGTCAATTCAATAACATGGTATGCAACAGATAATATTTTTATGCTTTTAGAAAACAGTTGCTAAAAATAATATTCTATATGTGGACAGGTCTGTTGAGGTTAAATAAGCAGATTTCAATCTCAGCCTTGTATCTGGTTTATTTTGAAGCTGCTATAACCAAAATTGTGCTGAGTATTATTTAAAAAAAAAAAAAGATTCCATAGTAGTAGTAGTAGTGGCTGCCAAACTAAAGATTTTACTAAATCGTGGTAATAACTCTGTGGGTCTCAAAAAGTGTATTCGGGGGGGGAAGGAGAAGGAGAGAGGTTAGTGTTAAGAAGAATTGATCAATTTGTCACTAGAGGGGAAGTCAGGAAGAGGAAGCTGGGAGTGAGCATGTAATGTGGTCTTGAGATGTTCCCTCTGCTGCTTAGTAGCAAGAAAGACAAACAAAAATGCTCTGTGGAAGAGTTGCCTTTTGAAGCCAGACATCAGAATGAGAACCTTACCTCCAGGTACAAAGGGAAGGAGATTATTTATGGCCTGATACCCTTGGATCCTCCTCAGGGCTCTATCCTTAGCAGGATAGAGCTATCCTCAGCCTACCTCTGGCAGATAGGCTGCTGCAGCATTCATAGTGCTCCAGTGCTCTTTGGCTAGAAGGCTGAACATTATTTCTTGCCTGATTGCTCCTCACGCTGGAGCTTGTTGCCCACAAAGAGATCACTGTCAAACAGGTAAAAAAATACGTAATTCTAAAAAACCCAAATTATTAGCATTCTTGGTTTTTCTGTAGTGTTATTAGGGTGTGGAGTAAGTCATCTGAGTTTGTGTTGTAAAATAATTTGGAAACTAGAAAGAACTATCTATTTTTTTATTATATTTTCAATCTACAGGCCATATAGGGATGGTTGTTAAATCTGTTTTCTATCTCTTGTGCCATGATTCTGGTCCATTGTTACCGAGGGTGTCCTGCAATGAAAAATGATACTTCTGTCATCCTACCTTTTGCTTATAACTTTCTTGTGCCATTAGGAATTGTTTTTAATGGAAGCTTATGTTGTCACAATGCATATGATACTTTAAAAGATCAAGGATTTTTCTGTCGTAACTTCACTTGTAGGTGTATAGGTTTTGGTTAGTTTCCACCGACTTGCAACACACTTGTCACCCATTCTGCCACCACTGCTTAGAGCAAATGCATCAGCTCTTTAAATTGATTCTAGGTTTTAGTCTTTTGTGTAATACTGAATTTCTCAGGACAAGTTAGAATGTATAAATAATTTTCCACATCTCTTTAAAATCTACTGTAACGCAACACAGGAAGTCCTCTGATGGAAGGATAAGCGTAGAATGCTTAGAAAAGAAAAAAGATCTGTCTATATGATCCAGAAATCCTATTTAATGAATTTGGGAATCTGATGATTAAAATTGTTCAAGGAAACTTTTAGAAACTGTGTTGGGAACCTTTAAGAAAATGCTGTCTTCATGTCCTACTAATTCATTTTGAAACCAGCCAGCCAGTTCTAGCAAAAAAGAAGAACAAGCAGTCATCTTTACTGTCATGAAAAATCTACCTAAAAAGCTCATAGTCCTTGATTTACTTCCAAGGTGCCTTCCTTTCACAATACTGTGACCATAATTTCCAGGCAGGAGATTTTCAGTTAACATGCTTTGTAGTTACTGTATTTCTTAACCCCTCTCTCATAAAACATGTATCCATATCAAACTTTGCAAATACCCTTATGAATAGAAAATGAACAATATTTAAACATTCACAGACAAACCTTTTCACTAGTTACAGAAAAGAGAAAGAAACTTGTTCTATAAATATTTAAGCTCCAAGCATTTGGCAGTAAAATTGCTTTCCTAGTGAGCTCAAGTAAGTGTTTAGGTGATTTGACCTGTTGGCTGCCACCCTTTGCCTCATTCAGAAACAAAGCTCAGGGAGGAAAAAAAAAAAAAAGTTTTACCTTTTCAGCATAATCAAATGTAACAGAGAGGAAAGGCAGTACTGTTGTCATTACAATGTGAAGTATTATTTCAAAGGGATAAGGGCAGGGAAGTTTCATGGTTCGGATTTGTGTGGATATCTTCTAACAAGTATTACATTAGCTGTCTTTTTATTCAAATTATGCAAAAATCAAGCATTTAGCAGTGTTTAAGTTCAGTTGAAAAACATGTGTCTTGACTGCTCAGGACTATAAGAATATGTAAAATGTAACAAGCATGGTGATTGGCACAGCAAATTCAGTTTTTTAAAAAATAAAGTGTTCACTAGGGAGGCTTGTACATAAATTTGATCACAAAATATTGACTTATGTTTTGGTTATGTGGGGTTTTTTTGTTGTTTGAGCTCTGTGTAATTTGAAGTATATCTAATTTCAAGAATTGAGGATGAGTTCCAAGTCATTGATAGGATGCATGCATGACAAATTAAAGTAAATTAAATTAAAACCTTGCTCTTTGCTTGTGTACCAGCACAAGTACTTCCATTACTTCATGTTTGTTGGCTAAGTAACAGTTTAGCTCATGGGACTTGGTATAGTTTACAGGAGCTAAAAATAATAACACTTCGTAGTTTAGCAGAGTGGAAGATGGTAACAAGCAAAATAAATAAAACCAAGATAATGAAAATCAATAAACCAATTTTTTTGTATGAGCGTGTTTCATTGGAGAATAAATTATCTCTTGTGTTACTTCTAAACTCATGAACTGTACTGTCAGTATAACCTACGTTGTAGGTGGAATAATTATTTCTCTCTTAAGGGTACTTTTTGTCCCTAATTAAACATTAATTTAAAATCCAAATGTTCTGCAGTTTCATGAAGGTGGTTATTATGGCTGTTCCAAGTTTCTTAGAATTCTTGTAGTTAAAAAAAAAAAGGCAGATTCTGATCTTCACTGTGATCAGATGAACTTTAATGAATTTTATTCCAAGTTCTTGTTTCCCACTTAAGTTCTTTGAACCTGTATAGTGCTCATGAATAAAATGTTTCTTCTTTCTCTGAAATTAAACCAGGATTTAAAAAAAAGAATTAAAAAATATCTTATTATTTAAATAGAGGAAAATAAGTTTGTTTTAGTTTCTGTTGCATCTTGGAGAATAGTAACCGTAGTTCATATTTCTGTGTCTCTCTTACCCATGGCAAGTGTTTTGACTGAAAACACTGAAGAGAAGTGACGTAGTTATATTTGCTTTTGGGAAAACATACTATGCATTGTGACATTTACACAATTCCAGATTTCTCAGAATTCTGCATGCGGTTATGCTCATCTCTGTGTGTGTGCATGTGCATACAACTAGCTGATCTTGAAGGAGCAGGAAGTTTTGGATAACCAAAGGTATGCCATTTTATTTAGTAGTGTTTTAAGTATTTCAGAAATGCAGGGAAACTTACTATTATATGAAGTTACTGTATGTGTTCATATACTTTGTGATCCCCTTCCCAATTTTCTCTGCTGTCCTACTTCCCTCTCGTTTTTGGTAAAATTTGAACTTTTCATTAAGGCCATTTAAAACTCAGTATAGCTTCCTTCCTCATTTTTTCTGTCTCTGTTGGGAGCACTGATTGAGCAATTTTGTATGCTTCCCCTTCATGCTATACGTGTAAGAATTTTCCCCTTCCTAGTGTAAGGAATAGTTCAATGTTGAAATGGTTATGCCTAACCTCAGAATCTTCAGAAACATTTGGATAATCATCATAGTTTATTAATATAATTATTTGGCAGTACCTAAATAATTTAAAAGATTTTTGTAAAATTAAAAACAAGGAGAGCTTAGGGATAAACATGTGATGTTGGATGTCATAACAAAGGTATTGCCAGTTAAAGTTCGTCTGTGTAATCTTTCTCGATCTAAATAATACAAAGAAAAGGACAAATGACCAAGTGGAATATGATTCAGTTATTTCCCTCACTGGCCCCCCCCCCAATTAACTTCTTAAACTGGATTTCAATATGCCTGGATATGCCTTTTTCATTGTATATGGCAATTACGTATTATGCAAACGGAAATGAAGAAAGTTTGTAAAATGCCTTTCAGAATTTTTACTTCTCTCTAATGTGAAGAATAATTCAGAGTTATTAAACTGGAATGCTTGGCTAAAATATGTTTTTGTTGTTCTTGTGTGTGGGTCAAGGCTTTAATGCAGTTACCTCTCATTAGTCACCTGAGTAATGTTTTGTTTTCTTTTGGGTAGAAATATTGTTGCTTGAAAATTAACATCATAACCCAGAAGGCTCCCTTACGTGAAACTTTTTTATTGGTGTATTAGTTATCACTGCTTTTATGTGATATTTTAATGACGTACTTTGAGGGGGAGGGGCCAAGGAGGAAGAGATATGTGTCATATAACTGTGAATTTATCATTCTGACTTTTCTTAACCTATCTGATGTTTAAGAGGAGTCATCACCTATAGTCAGATTAACTTGTAACTCTTTAGGCCATTTCTTTCTGTAAAATTTCTGGAGGGCCTTGGAATGCTTTAGAAACATATGAAGACTCATCAGACTTACCTTCTAGTGCTGTTGTTGGGTTTCTTTTGAACATGGAAGTTCTTCAAAAACATTATTGCTTCCCATGTAAATCCTAGACTTGCATTCTTAATCTTTGCACCCTTCCCCCAATCTGGAATGCAGGCTAGATATAGTAATTAGAGCTAAGGGCTGGCAATAAAATGTGAGATATTTAGAGTCATTCAGTCTTATTTTAGGCTTAGGTAGGTTGGTACTCCATGCAGTCATTCTGATCTAAATGAAGTGGAAAGAATGTAGGTGTATATCCCTGACATGGGTGGAAAAGCAAGGCAGAATTACCAAATACGTTGGAAGAAATGCTAATCTCTACAAGGATGGGTGAGTTAGAACAATGGTAATTGTGATTTACATTAAGACTGAAGAGAGCAACCAGATGTGGTGTTCTCAGCATGTCCTATCCCATGCGCATGCTTTAAGCATTGTGTCAACTGAAACGGGGACCATGAACCTTCACATTTCGAAATACCAACGATCCTCCTCTTGAAACTGCAATATGCGTTACTTAATGTTTTCAAGGTTCTCCTCCTAAAATGTTTTAAATCTTAGTTTCTGACTATAGACTTGCAGGAATAATCCTTCAGTTTCATGAAGTTAGTTCATACTTAAGTGATGCTGTAAATTTGTTTCAGCTCTGAAATATGACCAGTTTCACAGATAGCGCCTATGACCTCTCTTACTGTGTTTCTGACTTGAGACGCCGCAACTTTGGTTTCGTATATTGTGATTCAGGAATTTTTCTTCAAATACAGTTTTGAGTTAGTTTTTTACTTTTTTTTAATATGTTTAACACATGGGAAGTACACTTGCAGCTTCAAATGAAGACTTCCATGAATAAGGCTGTTTTGTAGAAGTTGTAAATAAAGATAAGAAAAAATTTTCATGAAGTGTGGCATATCAAGGGTGCTCTACACCCCCATCTTATTTGTGATGTAAATTACAACATTCAAGTGAGATATGAGGTACTCATACATTAGCTAAACTTAAAAGCAGAATTTCTGTTTGAATGTAACAAGTGTGGGGTTCTTTGTTTTGTGTGGGGTTTTTTTTTTGTTTGTTTGTTTTTTTTAAAAAGCTTTTGCTTGAATATAAGGATTTTGGGTTACAAACCCAAGACTTATCTTCATATAATGTGGGTTACAATATATTATAAGCAGCAATTTCTAGAGTTTGAAGAAGGCTGGCTTGCTAGAATATTCTAGTAACAGCTTATGTTGTGTTATTTTTTAACCTTTTTTCTTTTTTCCATCTGAATATAAATAGAACATTAATATAACATTGCTTGACTTCAGTACTGTGCTAAGAACATCATATAGTATTTGTAATCTAATACTGCAAATAAAATTGAGGGGCACAAATAGTCTGCTCCCTGTGTACTGATACTTGTGTGTATATTTTGAAAGGTTGTGACTTGACTCAATTTCCCAGAGATTGAAAGCAACTGTGTAATTCTTGTCTCAAGGGAGATAGTATTTGAGCAGAAGAGAGTGTCAAAGCATATTTGAGAAAGTACAAAATTTAGTATTAAGTGAATGGGTGTTTTATATTTGTTATTTTTGATTTCTGTTTAAATCCCCTGCAATATAAGGATTCCCACCTCTCTCTACTAACACTCACTAGTGTTGTTGATGAAGTCCTTCAGGGTGTTGCTATTAGTTTGTTTTTATTCTTGCCATCTGGATCAATATCTGTGCTTATTTAAAAAATATAGGCAAGCTCTTGCTTTCTACATAATAGGTTTTTTTTGGTTTTTGACAGTTTACTCCTCTTTGTTGGTAAACTCACTTTGGCTTTTTAGATACTTGATGGCTTTTCTGTTCTGCTTTTAGTGATCCCTGGTACACCTTCCTGCACTACAGGAAAATATTTAAGCATCTGAAATGCTTGTTTCTACTTCATCCTGTAGTTGTTCCCAAACTATGGAGCAGTGTTGTATTCAGAATACACTCTTGGGAAGATAAATTTTCAAATAATTCCCTTTGCACTGATGTTTTTCTGGTTTTGTATGAGGGTATGGTTCTAGCTGGACTTGGGATATAGTAAAATACTTTAAGAAAAGAGTAATTCAAATTGGAAAATAAATTGTGATAGATTGGGAAAGCCAATGATGTTGAAAAAAGAGCAAGTTTCCCCCCATTTTCTCTAGCTCTTTAGAAATCTGTAAGCCACTTCAGTGTTTAAAAAAAAAAATTTAAAAGCAAGACAATGTCTTTCACACAAAATTCAGGGAGGTGGTAAGTACCTAATGAACAAGAACAACTAATCATTTAGAAAATGGCTCCGCTAAAATGCAGAGTGAGTGAATGCACACAGAGGTAGCGCGTCTGTGGCAGGGGCTCTGCTTTGGGTGGTGAGAGTCATGGGTTGCCTGGCTGAGGGACTTCCATGTTTCCCTCACAGTTTTAAATAACTGTTTCAACTCTTCACTCTTGCTAATTATTTTTTTTTTTTCATAACCACATTATCTTCTGGCTTCTTCCCCAGACCCACACAGAGAGAGTCATAGAATAAATACACAGAACCCTAACTTCCATAAAGACTTGCTTTTTTCTTTCCTGGGAACATGCAGCAAAAACTTCATTACTGATTTTTCCCATTTTGCTTTCTAATGGCCCACACAGCTTGCGGGGCCTTTGGTGGAAGTATTCCTGGTGGTGTAAAAATGGCAGAGAAGAACCACCCCCAAAACCGTGGAAAATGCAGGGCTGGCAGAAAACACAAGTGGGATATGTAGGCCTATGCACACAAAGTGACTTAGCACATTAAATATTAGCACTTACGAGTTAGGTGCCGGGCTGTAGGCCATAGAATACTATGGCAGGGCAGTGATTATAAAGGTATAGCCTATGCTCTGACACTGCAGTTCAGTGCTGAATGGTGCCAGGCCAGGCCTGGCACGCTTGGCTTGAGCGGCCTGGCCCTGGAGGGCTGCTTCCACCTGCCTTCCCAGGGCAGCGAGGGTGAGGAGCTGCGGACGTTGTTTTTGTGGTGTTCTCCAAGGCGATGCCTGGCCTCCTTTCTGAGCAGAACAGCGTCCGCTATGTGTGTGCGTACTACAGAAGTTTCTAGACCCTAGAGAGGAAACAAGAGTAAGGCAAGCTATGGAGGAACAGGGTTTCTATGCATGAGAAGGGAGTCCTGCAGGGAGGTGGATCCCAGATCCTACCTGTACTGCTGGGCTGGGATCCTGTTTCCCTTGGAGAAGTATTAGCAGTGGTCCCCTCCCTGCCAAATTCTCATCATTTTCAGTGGTATAGTTTTATTTCTCGCAGCCTTATTGTGAAAGATTCAGCTAATATAAGTAGGAATTGTTGAAAAATAATATTTTATTTTTTTCACAAATTTATGTATGTGCCTATAGCTCTGATTTTTATATGGTTCATACCCCAAACTCTCCCTGGATTTTAGATGTCGCCATTGCTCCTCTGGCAGCTGGTGACTCTCTTGTTCAGAAATGCTGGTGGATACCCTCAATTTTCATAACAGTCTTGTGGTGAATAGGCACAGGAGCTGGGAGATCTGGCTTCCAGACCCTTTTCAATCTTTGGGGTTTAACTTTATCGCTCCTACATCCAAGGACAGTCCCCAAACTTCTGGGCTTGCAGACAAGGCTGGAAAAGGCCTGCTCTTCACTGTTCTGCTCGTGTAGGTCGGTGCCAAAAATAATAAAAGGTGTCTCAAACTCTGTATCAAGTCAGAGTTAGCAAGAAGGAATTGATTATGTGGCCCAGTGATTAAGGAAGACAGGTGGAAGAAGTGAATCCTGGCTTTTGGTCTCTTGAGTTTGTATATTTTTTTTAATCTTATGGTTTCTAAATTGTCTGCTGAGTGAAGACTAGAAATGGATGCCAAAGCGCAGATGGGAGTAGTCAGATAAGGTTTTTTTGTGATTGTCAGGCCTCTGATTCCTTCTTCAGTAGTGTGCATTGTCCTCACCTTTTGTAAATGAAAGTTTACAAAGCCTTAGTTTTCTATTTTGATTTTTTATGTATTGAGACTATTACTGCTGCATATCAGGTTCTGAAATTTATTCTTCATGTTTAATGCCTGAACTCTAACACTGCAGAAAGAGTAAAGCAATAATTTGTGCCAAAAGTTTTTCTTAACTGGAGAATTCAGTACAGTATATTTTCCTTTATTTTTTTTTTTCCCTCTAGACACCTAGCTGTTGGGCTGAAGAGGGGGCAGAAAAGAGATCACATCAGCGCTCAGCATCATGGGGAAGTGCTGATCAACTAAAAGAGGTGAGAAGTTTAGCACAGTGGAGCCTTTCAAGTTTTGATATGCCCAAGACATTTTTTAATCCCTATCTGGCGTCCAGGAAACTGCACCCTTTCCCTCCCCTCTGTTGCTTTTGAAACAGATTTCACCTCCAACGTAAGAGTTTTCAAGAGTGGTTGTTGGTTTATGCCTGTTGGATTTCCTCCCTTCCTACTACACAGTGTTGGCTGTGAAGGAGTGGCCAGAGTGAGTGCTGAGAAACCAGCTTGTTGTTGTTGCTTACTATTTTTTCTGTTCAGAGTTACCTTAGCTAGCTTTCTGTTCTTTTAATGCTGCTCTCCTGAAAGAGGCAAAGTGTAAATCAGTATGCTAGCATATTCTTGTTTAGAAATTTTGTTCAAGATTAAGGGTGGATATAGAGAGGACATCACTTTCACAAATGAAAAAGGAGGGTAAGCGTTGACACAGTAATGGTATGATTACTTGAAATGCTCGTTAATCATATGTATTTTGCTGTAGACTACAATTGTGACTAGAAGGAACCCACCAAGAATTAAGTGGATTTGCATCATGAGAAAGTAGATACAGTAAAATGATCTCCAGCTCAGCTGAAATTACAATATTTCAGTTTTTGTCCCAGTAAACTCCATTCCTCTAGCTCTGTCCAGTAGCTAATAACTGGCCTGCAGTCAGCCTCATGCCCCTGTCAGGAAGAGTGCAGCCTCTGTTCAAGAGCTACACCTTTCTTTTTAAGAAAAGAATCTTGCAGCATGTTCTCTTGGGGTGGGACTTTTCCGTGATACTCTGGGCTTTCTGCATCTTCTCTCCTGGCTCCCCGTTTAGTAAGACATTAAAAAATGAGAAGAAATGTGTAGGTTGTCTGAGGAGATGATGTTACTGGAGATACATAGTCTTCTTCTGGACAGACATTGATAGGAATAATAGTTGTCATAAGGAGTGATGTAAGTTTAATCACTTTAATTTTAAAATCAGATTTGACAAATATGGAATAATCTTGCATTCCAGTGGTGGCAATAGCCTCATTTTTAAAGATGAGGGCCTGGGCCAAAGAGAGATCAATCCAAAGAGGGCTGTCTGTTCCCATCTCATTGAGTACCTGTTATGAAACCCACCATAGCTGATTTATTAGTACAGGGGCCTTCAGTTGCCTGGGTGACTTCATTTGCAGCTGTGAGGAAGCACCCAGAATCACAGATTAAGTGTCCAGAAATTAGTGCAGAAGGAGTTTTGTGTCTGAAAAGTTTTGGCATAAACATTACTTACCAGCACAAAGGAATTGTAGCAGGGGCAGGAATAGCATCTGTATTTCCAGGATAACGCTTGCTTGCTTTTACTGGGAGACCATCCTTCATCTTTTGGTGGTTCCCTATCAAGTTCTGCAACAAGGAGGTTTTCTTCACCACAGGGCTGTGACTGTCAGCGATAGTGAAACCTTCAGAACGTAAGCAAGTCTCTGCCATTTGATAACAGTGATCCATTGTGTTAGGTTGCCATCCTTTTTATGGACTGACCACAAGAGAAAGATAAGAAACATGACCAATGGGTTTCATGGTTCCTTTCTGATAGAACACAGTCATGGAAAAAATGCGTGTGGAAAGGAATTGTTTCTCTCCAAATTTTGCAATGGTTGTTCACCCCAAAACCTGCCCTGTCTTCTCCAGGTTATAGTTCTTTCCCTTCCTCTGTCTTCATTTCTCCAGCTTCTCAAGCCAGTTTTCTTGTATTTTGTAGTTCCCCAGGTTCATAGTCCCAGTGTCATTCTGCATGCATTATCCAGATAATTCTCGTGGGTCTTCCCTTCCGTGACCTCTTGCTCATTTACCTTCCAGCTCCTTGTCTGTTCTGTCTCTCCATCATTTGGCTTCTGTTTTATCTGTGTCTTTTTCCTGTCCCTCACCTGTAAGTCCTGGTTCCAGTTTCTCTGTCTGGCTGCTTAATGCCTGTGTGGTGGGTGTTAGGAGTTTGTTCAATACCAACAGTATCTGTGCACTCAGTTTATTTGTGCCACAGTAATCAGCAGTTTCTGGAAGGAGAAATTCTCTGGGGCAGTTCTGTTGAAACTGTAAAGCCCAGTAGAGACAGAATTACTAGCAAATGTAGCTGCCAGTTCCAAACATCTTTCTTCAACATGTGCAAACTGAAATTTTTTCTAAAGCTTCACCAAATGTAAAGGTTTTTCCAAGGGAATAGAGGGGCACATTCCCAGCATAAAAGACCCCCAGACAAATGTTTGGCTTTTTCTTCCAAAGCATTGGACAACAGAACTTCCCAGGTAAAAAGCTACAATAATGTGGTTTAGCACATAAAATGGTAAAATTATTTCCACCCCACTCCCCCTTTCATTTTAATCTCATTCTTAAAACAAATCTAATACTTGTACTGAAATCTCTGATGGGAAGGGGATAGGAAAGCTGAGTGTTGCATGGTACACTTCAGAGAAAATTTGACAAAGCTATAGGCAGCTGAAAGCAAGAGCTTAAGTAATGGAAATAAAAGTGTCACCTCTCCTGGGCAACTGCATTTGTTATGAGTAACATAGGTAACACTAGTTCCGCTCAGCATTTTGAATTCTTTCCCATAGCATTTGACAGTAAACAAGTAGACAGCTTTTCACAGTTTCCTTGGCTTGTCTTAGCAGTTTGGATTCATGTTTTCTTGCTCCAACAATTAATGGAATGATTTTTAGCATGTATTTTTTATGTTGATACTGTAAACTAGCCAAATACTTGATGCATAGTTTTAATTGGTTTTGATAAAAGAAGATTGAATGTGCTTTTAAGTTTTAAAAAAAAAATGTTTTTTCCTTATTTTGCCCTTGAATTGAAATAGGTGGGTGTCAGCATTGAATCTGTCTAGCAGTGAAATAGGCAATGCTTGCTTTCTTGTACTGGGTCTATTAAAAAATATACAACTCCCCAGCTTTCACTATGCTTTGTGATGATAGAGTGTACCTTTTTTATCACCTCCTAACAAGATTTACTTTTTTTGTGCTGAAGGGATCTACTGCTTGTTTTTACGAGTCTTGAATACAACTACTTGTAAGATAATGCCAGACTGCTTTAACATTATTTTAATAGATACACATCTTGACTGGGAGATAAAGAATGCTATCAGAGTCTTTATACAGGACACAAACCAAGTAGTGATTTGAAGCACTGGTATTTTTTCCCCTTTCAACTTGAATAGTTAGTTTGGAATTCTGTTGAAGTTGAATAGGGACAATTTTAGTTATAGCTTACCCTGAACTGGAATTTACCCAGAACTGGAAAAACCCGGGATTTAAAACAAATGGCTTTCAGTTTGTGTATTTTTTTAAAGACGCATTTCAGACGGCTGAATTTTCACTTCCCTTAAGCACCTCTGTATGTTGTATCTGTTACACTGACACCAGCAACCCCCCGTTGGAAGGTTCCTTTTGCTCTAACAAAATACTTGAAAAGGACTTCGGAATAAAAGAGAATAGAGTATGAGAGCTTGCACTTCTTATGTGCTTTCATATACCAATCAAAAGATTGTATTCAAAGGTTTAGGGTGAATTTCTAATGCTTATTTTACTCTTTGACCGACTGGTTAACTTGTTTATTAACAAATGGTTCACGAATGAGTTAGAGCTTGCTCTCATTAATAAGGAGTTTGTGGCTTGTTCAGCAATAGGAAGTTACTATGTTGCACAGTCTACTTGTAGAAATACAGCCTATTAGCTGGTAAATATTAATGAGCATTTGGACAGGAATGGTGACGTGACATGTTCCTTCATATTAGTAGTCTGCATCTAGGTCTCTTCAAATGAAAAGTTATCACTATACTCAGCTTATTCCAGTGCTGTAAAGAACCGACCTAATTCGCTTATTTCTCAGGTTTGTGCCATTAGTTATATTAGACTGCATGCATATTACAGGTGGTATAGACAAGATTCATATTTATTTCAAGCACACTTCTAGCTGTAAAAATATTCAGCAAGCAAAAAATATAGGGCTTTTTCCTAACTTCTTGTTTGTTTAATAATTTTTGATGGTCATCTTATAGTTGGCTGTATGACAGTAAACCATCAAGGCTGAACTACAAGTTTGTGTCCTGTATGACTTGATGTAGGTTTATTACTGTTATGATGCACTGATCTTTGTGTTTTCTTGGGGTTTTTTGTTGTTTTTTTTTTTTCTTATAAATTACTCTAAAGTACGTCAAGAAAAGTGTCTTTCTGATACATCAACAATATTGCAGGGAACAGTTACAGGAAGAGGAAAGGCTGAAAACATTTTTGAAATGTGGACAGATGTGTGCTTTGTGCTTCCCCCCCCAATACAGTCACATGAGTACTTGCCAAATGTGAACGAAAGAATATAATTTGAAATTTACCACCATATATGTTTACAACTTGTAGTAGCAAAATAATTTTAAATAATTGTATCTGAATATTGGAAGTAGGGTTCAAATTGTGTTTATTCCTTGAGGAATTCCTTGATTTTTTTTTTCCTTCAATTTTTTTTATTTTCAGCTCTATCCTCTAAGAAAATGCCTGTATTGTATAATGAGAACTTTCTGTCCATCTTCAAGCTAGGTAGACAGGGAGAGCATTTGAATTGGTATACTAAAATCACTGTCATGTTTTATGGATCTAAGTGCACATACGTGCAAGGCTAAGGCTTTAACGTCTTCAACAACTGGATGCTTTAAAGGATACAGTTTAGATCTTTTTGTGATGATTTACATGTGCTCCTTAATATGATTCTGTATGCCCCAGTCACCTTCACGCTCAGTACTTGGGCATGTGAGGGAAATGGTGTCCCAAACCCTTTCTGTTCTTCTTAGCTGTCCTGTTAAAAAGGCATGGTTTGTTACTGCACTTTGTTACTGCACTTTTCTCCCCCAGCATAGCATGTTATTCCTTTTCTGCCTCGTCTTCCTAACTGAAATATTTGTATTGCTGCCCTGAATGGAGATCAGTGGCAGAGTGTATTTACACCAGTGTAATGGCTGGATCTTAAAGTACATATTTTCCTGATGCCAATCACTTGGCACCATTTTCTTTACATAGCAAATTCCTGAGCTCATATTACAGAATCACAGAATCACTAAGGTTGGAAAAGACCTGTAAGATCATCAAGTCCAACCATCAACCAAAAAAAAAACCCACCACCACCATGCCTATTAAGCCATGTCCCACAATGCCACGTCCACACATTCCTTGAATACCTCCAGGGAGGGTGACTCCACCACTTCCCTGGGCAGTTTATTCCAGTGTGTGACCACTCTCTCAGTAAGGAAATTTTTCCTAATATCCAGTCTGAATCTCCCCGGGCGCAACTTGCATCAGTCAAGTGCCCAAGAGACAGGATCATCTGCTTCTTTTGAGATACTGGGTAAAACAGGTGCCATCAAGGCATATGTTTGACTCCTTCCTCACTACACAAATTATATCTGCTTTCCGAGGATTAGTGTACCTCATGTTTATCTGCAGCTCATTTTGGTTATGTTTGATGCACTGATTGTGCTTCTCTGCTGTTTAAGAAGAAGGTGAAGATAAGCTTCTAGGAAGCTAGCACACCTACCTCTTTCTTTTAGTAGTAGTGGCTTTATTTGAGTTTGAGATGGAAAATAATTGGTAATAAAAGGATACTCTTGTAGAAGAAAGAAGCTGTTGAGATTTCAGGATTAGCTTTATCAAGTGGTAGATTCGCTGTGTTCTCCCCATGGTGAAAAGATGGAGCATCATTTAGATGGGAGGATTCTTCTGTCCATATACACAGTACCACTGCATGCTTAGTGTGGCTGCTCTGAAGCTGGGTTGTCTGTGCTGGCAAGCCTCTGTCTCCTGTGTCTGGAGGATGAATAAGAAATGGCAGATTCCTTTTTATATGTCCATCCTTACTTTCTCTTTTTTTTTTGGTCTGATGGTAACTACCACATCATGGAAAGCTAGGGTCCTTCAAATTCAGGGCTAAGGACAGATGATCTGAGAAGGCATATCTATTTCTTCGCTGCACTGCATGTTTGGCTTAAGTGATCATATCAGCTCCAGATACAGTCAGATTCTTCAGCAAGTTTTCATCTTTCTCTTTCTCCCTAGTGACCCAAGAAGCCTTTTCTTTCTGTTCCTGTCAAGAACCTACTGACTGCCAAAATGCACATACTCTTGAGGTGGCTGAGAGAACCTCAGATTCCAGGGGTCTGTGATTCCTTTCAGGATATCAGAGCTTCGAGGTTTTGGTCAGCCTAGAGACATACCAGCCTATCAATGCTTTCCCATTTAATGCTTTCACTGTCCAAATTTTACAGTGAGAAGCTATGTTCTCAAAGATTTGCAAGCTGTTTGTGACAGAAATCAGTCAACCAGATCTCTCATGAGGAATTGTATAGATCTTTTTTTATAGCATGCTCCTGAGGAAAGCTCAGAAAGCCAGATTTCATTTAAATAAAAAAAATACGGCATTTAACTTTTTAACTAGGAGGAAGCGCATAGCATCAAGGAGAGGCAGCAGAAATGAAAGATTTATATGCAGCACTCTCCCTCCTTTCTGATTATTCTTGTAGCCAGCCATCTCAGTCCACAGCTGTCCTCTGATCTGGGCATTGTTTTTCTCTTCTGTTTTCAAGTTTTTAAAGGGGAAGATGAAGATTATTTCCCTGTTCTCCCCATTCTCCAACATTCTGATATAAGACATAGATTTTTGTAGATATATGTATACTTACTAGACTGGTTACCTGCTTGCTTTTTAATCTCTCTATGGAGCTAGATTTCCTAATTGCCATTACTCCTACAGGGACAATGGGGAAGTTCTGGACCAATTTGTTTGTAGAGATGAAGTATCTCTTCAGACTCCTTCAAAGTGTCTTCCATGGTACCTGAGCTGTACCTTTCATCAAGAGATTAGTCTCCCAGTTCTCTAAATCTAGCTTGTCTGTGTTAGAAACTCAGTCATATTAGGGCTCTGTCTTTCTGGATGTATTCTACACACAGACGCTTTTGGAAGTCTGGACTGTTTGTCTGTTGTTGACAGATCAAAGTATTCAACCATTTCTGAGTAGCAGTTCTCTGAACATGGGTAATGAGCTGTGGCAAGACTTGATATGAAACCTTAAAGGTGGATCCTCCTTTTGTGAGTGATACTAGAGACGTCACAAAGAAAAGTCCACAGCCTGGAGCAAAGCTCCATCCAAAACTTTTCACCAAGCACTGTCATCTCTGACACTGTGAAGAGTGATGTGAAGTGATTCTCTACCACAGAGTTGCTTTGCAAGAGCACTAGTGATATATTTAACTACTTCGAGTTAACCACAGAGTGCATGTACTTGTAAGCTGTCACTCAGAAAGAGAGGTTACTTTGCAGCTGATGAAGTTCTTTGAAATATGAATTCCGTATGCATTTACTTCTCCTTACTTGCCCTTCAGGTTTTTAAAAATTGTATCTCTAGTTAAAAATGAAATGGGGCCGTGCATGCTTTGCCTTGTGTGCCAGTGTGCTGAGCATGAGGAATAGTGGGACTTGAGCCCAAAGGAAAAAATTACCCAGTCTTAAGGAAGTGTCTATCTGTTGTGTGAATTTGCACGTAGTCTAAACTTCTGAGACAATGCTTATAGAAGTAAATACTCTCTTTCATGTAGAAATTATCCAGTAGGAATAAATACGCGGAGGAATCCCCAAATGAAATTCTTTGTTTTCTTGTTAAGGATCAGGTCAAATGGATAATGGCTTTAGTTGCATTTGACCTTCAAAATACATAACTTTTGATTAGACATGTTTGCAGCAGATAGCAGAAAAGATAATTCCGTCTGCCTGGAGAAATCTGTGATAATTTAGCCTGCAGGGAAATGCTATTAAGTATACTAAGTAAGTTCTCTAAGATGAGCAATGCATATTGATTGCCAGTTGTTTGTGAAGGCCCTTTGCTTTTACAGTGAATTATCATGGGAAAACTTTGGTTCGGTTTAAGATGTAGGCTTCGTAGTCCCCAGTTTAAACCAGTTATAGGCCAGAAATTGCTACAAGTTGTCATTCTGACTGCTTTTGTTTGCATCAGTTATTACACTGGTTGTTTGTAAATGAGAAAGTTGAGTAATTAAACTAAGCCTGCTGTCATATTCGGATTGGCGAATAATAGAGCAGATACATTGGAGAAAGAAAGAAGCTTTAATGCTCATGCTTCAAGGGAAGGGAATTGCATATGCTTGTAAAATCCTCCAAAGAGGACTTAAAATGTCTGTGATTCCCTTTATACGTGAAGATTTGAGCAGTTACCCATTCGATAACTCATTATCACTTCACCTGAACTTCTTTCCAGCAGATTGCCAAACTGAGGCAGCAGCTTCAGCGCAGTAAGCAGAGTAGTCGTCACAGTAAAGAGAAAGAACGTCAGTCACCTCTCCATGGCAACCATATAGCAATCAGTCAGACTCAGGTAAGTAGACAGTTGCTTATATTAACAGCCTCTTCCTACCTTATCAGGGTTGGCTGAATAGCGTGCTGTTTCTTCCCATCTTTCTTCTGTTTGTTTTCTTATGTGGTATGCTGAAGTGCTTAACAACCTGATACCATTGCATCTTCACTGAAATTTATCTCATAGTTGTCATATAATAAAAGAAAGAAGGGTTGCAGCAGGGTAGCAACTAAAATATATTAAGATGCTGTAAAAATTCTGAGCATGGCCAGATAAGACTGTGTTTCCAGGAATACATACTTGCTTCCAAGACTGATTTTTGTGGTACACTTTCAAAAGTCTCTGCTCCTCTGGAAGGTATTTGCTTATCAGTTTCTCAACCCAATTTCATCTGAGATCGTTTTTAAAAAAAAAAAAAAAGAAAGAAAAAGAAAGTACCAAGGGTAAGCAGGTTGGATTGGCAGCCCAACAACTGGTCAGGCTTTGAGCAGCAAGCAGAACACTAACTCGCTTGTTACAAACATACTTGTAATTCACCTTACTATGTATTCATCAGTAAAAGACAGCAATGCTGTATCACCAGAGGTTTGGGGGGAAATCTCATTTCCTTGTTACATTTTAAGAATCTTTCTGATACTTTGCTTATTGGTCAATTCCTGGCCAGAGAGGCAATTTCCACATGACATCAAGGAAAACAATATTGTGGTGTTTACTTTCTAAAAAGAAAGTGATAATTCACCTTGAATTTAAATTCAGCTGAAATCAAGATGATGCTTGCCACAGTACCCCGTGACTGGTGACTAGAGGATCTGTCACACTACGGGATAAAAGTCTTTTTCTTCGTGGTTTTGTCTAGGACATACCTCTTGGTTGTTATGGAATCATTGTCAATACAGGATCCTGTCTTCTAGCATGAGAGTTTGTGGTTGCAGTGGCTATGTTACAGTACAGTTGTTAGAGTATATTTTGAATTTCCATCATATTAGATGGAAAAATTGCTATCATCACCAGCCTGTTCTTGTTCCAGGTACTGTGACTTACTGTAAAACCTCAATCAGGCATAATCTTTAGGATGCAAAATATTATGTCCAGATTGTGTTGATGATCATTCTCATGTTCTATACCAATGGGCATTGTGATGACAGGACTTCTCTCCAGCCATCAGTCTATGGATTTGATATCCTCCTCTCTGAGAGATTAAGCTCAGGCTCCTAGTCTGACAGCTTCTGTTTTCTGTTGTCTTATTACTTACCTATTTTTCAAAGTGATGTGTGAGTTTAGGCAAATTTTAATATAGCTGATCATTTTAACACTAGCCTGGCTAAGACAATTTTTGCTTTCAGATAATTTTCATGTTTCACAAAGTTAGAAAAATTTGCCTGTGCTCTGAGAATATCTTTATTTCTGCTAATATAAAGATGCTGACACATATGAAGAATAGCTTTGGACAGATCACCTGGCCAAATTACCTGACCATGAACCAGATTCTTAGCAGGGTGCAATGGAGGATGCCCCATGCAGCGTCTGCTCTAGCCATTACAGACTGCCAGTGAAATTGAAACCCAATTATGAGTTCTAAAGCTCAGGCAAGGTTCAGTCAATGACTTCATGAACCTTAAGCCACTTCTAGAAAGCAGTTAATCAAGTCTCGTTTGACAGTGCAGACATTTGAGTCCTGATTAAATTTCACCTACAGTGGATCCTTAACTTGGACTCCATGTTACTAACAGGCCACTATTTGAACTCCTGAAACGTTGGTTCTGTCATTGTATTTCCTGACTGCCTTTTTAAATAGCTAGTGTTTTAGAAAGAAGAGGTTGAGCTGCGATGGCTGATCCTTTATGTTCCTTCTTCTGCTTGGATGAAATCTCGTGGTTGAAACCTAATATTGTGATGAAGACACATAGGAAATTTATGTTCCTCGTGAAACTTTTATGCCTCTATTACAAAGGATCCCACCACATTTTGCATAGAAAAGGGTTTTGCTTTCCATCTCAAAGTAAGCTGTTGCAGGTACCTGTGCCACTATTTATAGTCACAGTAAAAACAGTCTTTGACACAGACTGAAAACCACCTAGGATATATGCTTTTAAGGAACATTCTTTAGTACTTGGAGCTCACTTTGTCATAGCTTGTGCACCATTTTGATTTCTCAAGAAGGTGTTCTCTGATGAGGCCGGTGAAGCTTTCAGTTCCAGCATCATTGTGGGAAGCTGTCCTGCAGGCAATGTGTTTTGTCAGAGTCAGACAATGCCTCCACACAAGTGACATGCATCTTTGGAGCTGCACATTATGCAAGGTTCATCTGGCAAGAACTCAAAAAAAATTTTTACATTTTGTCTTAAGCATCCTGTGATTCTGTGAACAAGAGGAGAACATATATTGGGAAGTGACACTGTTCATGGCTGTCAGCGTAGGTGCATCTATGCTCTGTACCTGCTGCCAAGGAAAAGCTTTTGAGGTTGACTGCACAAGATGCATGTGCACTCTTGTGAACTGTTCCTGTTGGTAATGGAGCTCCACTCCAACAGGTTTTTCTGAAAACTGTACTTGTATTTATTTACATGCTTGATTCTTAAACTCAGAATGATTTCTTTTAAGACCTTTGACATAAAGTTCTGAAAAACTATAAGCTAATGAAATTAAAGGTTCAGAATGAATGCTTTATTTTTCTTTCACTAAAGCCAACCAAAAGAGACTAAAATTGTATTAAGTGACTATTTCAGTTGAGTGGTTAAGCTTTAGGAATGTTATGAAATGCCTTTTGGATCCCAGTTAAACCATCAACATCAGCACCCTGTGTGCTCCCCATTCCCCTACTGTGTATTCTGTAGTCTATACATCTGGACAGTACATATACCTGCCTGCTTACTGATAAGTGAAGTAGTAGAATGCTTTTATTATAGACCATTCTGAGTTAAGTAGAGGTGATTTTAGTGGCTTTTGATCTATGCAAGCATTTCTTTTTATTTAAATTTTCCAAGTAAAGATGGTCTTCCAGATGGCAAAATTAATACACAGCTTCTTACTTTTTAGATTTTTAGTACTGGTCTCAGACTTGTGTCTTTATTCCATTTTCCAACTTCAAATCATGTTGCTCTCTACCTTCTAGGCTTCTATTTCCAGATCAGTCCCTATGCCACTGTCAAACATTTCAGTGCCAAAATCAACTGTTTCACGTGTGCCGTGTAATGTAGAAGGAATAAGCCCTGAACTGGAAAAAGTTTTCATTAAGGAAAACAGTGGAAAAGAAGAAGTATCCAAGGTAAGTTTATATTAACGTGTTTATGGTTGTTTTTTCTTCATAATCTGTAAACACATGGGAAACCTTCCTCGTGGCGGAAGTTACAAATAGTTTTTTTCACAGAACTGTTTGTTTGAAAATTTTGTTTCAGTGTTTTAGAGGGGTGTTTTGTTTTCGGTGTTTTTTTTCTTTTTAAAGGGCTTCTGGCCAAACGTACTTTGTTTAGAATGCCCTTTCTGTAGAGAACTTGAAAATTTTTGTGCGAAATGCAAGTGCTTGAAAAATTAGGTACTTCAGGCTACAGTAGTAAGTAAGTAGAGACCAGGAGATTCATTTATTTCCTTCATTTTGCATTCCTTTTCTTAGGCAAGACTTAAGTTTTCTGTGCTATGCTCTGCTTTTTGGTTTTAAGGCTTTTCTTCCATAAACTGAATGTGGACCATTTTACTTCCATGAAACCACTGTGATCTGTTACGGGAGATGTCTGTATAGGAAATACTGACAAATGGGGCAGCTTTGCTTATGTGGGAGAACTGAAGCATTGGACTTGTCGTTGAGCAGCACTGGAGCGCTTAGATGACACTTAAAATGTGAAATACTTGGTTTACAGCCACTGTTCCCTAAATAGCCAATGCAAATTTTCTGCTGTGGAATAAACTACTCCACTGTTTTTTTTAATCTTCTCTAAGGTGTATGTTCTTTTCTTGTGAATAGTCATGTAATAGCAATTCAATGTACAAGTCAAGCTATAAAACTTTAATCAGAGGTTTAAGATTCCAAAACCTGATATTTGTTGTTCTTCATTTCAGCAATAAACTTTAAAAGTTTTGGAATAGTCTTGGCTTCTCCAGAGGCTTAGTTGTGCAGACAAAGCAGTCTTAAGAATGAAATACTCTAGTAGTAGTAGAAGTTTTATGCTAAGTTTGCCTTCCTAAGGCTGTCTTATCCCTTTAGAAGGGGTGTGTAACAGGGGAATAAGGAAAAAACAAACACACAAACCGAAACAGAAAGCCCAAATCAATGCACCGGGTTGCACCATCTCCAAAAACAGTATAGAAAGGTATGTATTACAGTGCCACTATTGATGTTGCAATGGCGAGGGTTGTAATCTCCTATGGTTAGAGGACATTTCATTTATTTACCAGACAAATCATCTTCATAAATGTTGTCCTTGGGCTTTAACAGCTTATACTGGGGATGCAGAACTTGGTCTCCTAAGTTACTGAATGTACTAGCTCTGATCCAGCATAACGGTTAAGGACATACTTAAGTGCATTGTTGGATTGGGGCCAGAGGTGCTCAGCAGTTTGCGAAACCAAGGCAATACTGAACCCTTCCTCCAAACATCTAGCTGGGAAGAGTCTTCAGACACAAAAGTTATAAATTAGACATTGCCCTTGAAGTCAAGTCCATATTTGTGGGCAGAGGGTTGTTCCCCGCTATGTAACTCTTAATTTCTGTGAAGTCTGGTCTAGTGGGAACTAAAGTGGGACTCCTAGCATGGTCTTGGAGTTTACCAGATCTCGTAGCTTACTTATGGAAGATCATAACAAGAGTAATTTACTCAGTCTTACTGCTGGTGAACTTTCTCCTAACCCAACAATTTACCTTCTTTTTAGCCTGGGGGAGTTGAGGCAGCTAGGTTAAAGGTTAGGAATTACTGAACAAAAGATAAACCATAGGAAACCAAACTTCATTAGTTTCACTGCTAGTGAAACAATTCGTTTTTCTTTCAATTTTCTGCATTTCTTTCTTGCTGTAACATTCTGTATTTTTAGAAATTATTTTAAAATATCAATCAAAGGTAGTTGGTTGCTTTGGGTGATGTGTGAAGGATAAATTATTCTATAGACTCGCTTGTAAGACTGGTGTTCTTGAATTTTTTTCTATTAGTCTCTCATCTCTCCAGTATAAACTTGTGATTTTTTTTTTTTTAAACAACTGTTTCTTAGTTCATACATTGAAATCAGACTAGGTGATGTATAGGACAAAACCAAGCTTAAGGTTAAAGCAGTTTTATGGATATTACTTAAATAACTTTTTAAATTTAGCTCCCACTTAAAATGGGTAACCAGTGAAACTTTTCTCCCAGTTTCATACTTCCTTACTTACTCTTCAGATACACAAATCAATTTAATTTATTTTTTAGACTTGATGGCCTTAATGTAGGGAGTGGGAGGTAAGAGGTGTTCCCTCTTACAGAATGCATTGCGAAAATAATAGAAAGTGCCCTGTAGCAGGACACAGATATGTTCGTAGGTCTCCTATGATGAAAAAAATATTACCGGAACTATCTTTCAAGAATACAGAAGTAATTAGAAACGAAGCAATTTTGATGGACTATCACGCAATATAAGTGAAATGATTAATGCGTTCCTTGTCTGATTTCTAATGCTTCTGGAAATAGATAACAAGATGGTTTTATGTACCTACCAGAATAATAATAGAAGGACGTTTTCTAATTTGCACAGATGCAGAGGATCCTTACTTAAATCTTCATATTATTCATCTGAAAAGTCTGGGTTTTTCCAAGTATTCTTTCCCAGGATACATTATGTTTTTTTGAACTTGAACCTTATCTAATGCATTGATGACTTCACTGATGCTAGAAGGAAGAAGCGCTTTCGTATGTCTGCCTTTGTGTTCCAGTCTAGAGAACAGTTTTAAACCAAAAGCATTGAATGCTTTGCTCTCAGGAAGTTACCTCCCAAATAGATGTAAGGCTTGTGAAGAACAGATTATTTTTAACGCTCCCGTTGGTATATTATATCATCATAGCATTCCTGATGCTACTAAGTAGGGCGTTCTTGTTTTTTTCCAGCAAAAAGATAGATACTGAAAACAATGTGGTGAATTTTAAATGTGTTGAGAAAAGCATGCTATTGTCAAATTGAGCATTTCCATACCTTTGCAGGGAGATGAGGGTAGTATGTAACTGTGTCCAAGAACACGCTGTCCTGTAGGGATTGGCAGGTGTCCTGTCAGAATACATTTGGCATAAGGTTAGTACGTGACTGGATACTCTTGCAAAAAAACCCTAAAAACCAGCATATAGAATGCAGTAATTTCTAGTTGGTTTCCATGCATTGAGTGTTATGAAAACTAATAGCAGCTGTACCAAATTAGTTACCCTATTTATTATGTTGTAAGGTTGTGAGGACTTCAGTTTTTAGAATAGTTTAGGCATGACTCATGGAAAGTAACTTCTGAAGTATTTTTTATGTTGATCAGGTTTAATACATAAAGTTTTTATTAAGTGGAATACTTTCAGTTGATATTTTCATGAAGTTTTTCACACTTGTCAAAACTTGGATTCAATATTAAGGGAAAGATAAATACAGAAGCACAGTAATCTGAAATATTTGCTGGCATTTTCTATGCCTTAAAAGTTATTTTACTTGGAAAGAGTGATAAATATTTAGCTTTTTCTCCTTGTGTGTGTATTTAGAGGCATGTCTAAAAATATGGATAACTTTTTGTACCTCAAATTTTAATTCAGTGGAAGTTGAAATATGTGATTTGGGATGTAATTCCTGATTATATAAGACTATGTTGTTCCTCCAGGTGTCAAAGAATGTCTGTGTTACCCTGCAGCTTTTAATTATGTGATCACTTACTGTTTTTTTCCCTCCCTGGAATCTTTGCTTTACCTGTTACGTAAAGTGTAATATATGCACTTAATGAGCATCTGTTTGGTGTTTTTGGTTTCTCCTCATTAGATATGTGTCCTAATGCTCACTATTAAACCTTGCTTTGAAGTCAGAAATCTGAATTTCTTCCTGGGTTTTTGCTTCTGTATAATAGGAGAGTGTCTGAAATTTTGTTCTCTTTTTATATGTGAGAAGAAAGATACTATCTGCACTTTATGGATGGAGAAACGCAAATCCATCAGGCTTCTGTAATGTGATTCTTCAGGTAACTCAGGATACTGAGTGCTATTTTAGGAGTCTAAAGTGCAGCTCCCATAGTCTCCTTCTGCATCTGTGAATGTTGAAGACTTTTGCAAATCAGTCTGGGCATCCAGAAAAGATAACCATAAAAGAGAGAGTTGGTTCAGACGACTTCCTGGTGTCTCATAGAATTTTTGTGGCAGAGGTGGAAATGAAAACGCTGTTCTGCAGAGCAGTTATTTTTTTGGTTATGTTAGTTATGAGATTGTTTTCTTTCTACAGCTTCAGTCTTGTTTTCTCTCTCTTTTCTGTCTAACAAATGATACAATGCTTCAGATCTATCTTGCACATTGAATGAGTCATGGCCTGTTGGGGGTGATGGGAATAGTAACGTAGTCATGTTGTAACGCATATGCAATGTGAACTGAGCTGTTGGAACAGACCACACAACTGTGTCCAAACCTTCGAGCATTTGATGTACCAACTGTAATGTTCTCTTTATAGTGTGTTTCTTTGCTTTTAATTGTAATGCGAAATAGTATTAACTGGAAGGCTCTTAAGAAGAAAAGGATCTTCCCACTCTGCTAAGTCTGCCTCTTTGTATAATATGTGGTGGTTTTCTGGATAGGCTGTTGCTGAAAAGGGGAGAATGCAATAGTTGGCCAATAGGTTTCATGTCCTCATTGATAGCAAGAGAGTGTTAGGTTGACTTTCAGGCTCTGGAACAGGCTGTTATAATGTTGGAATATATGGAGAAGAGGAAAGCAATAAAATAAAAATGTTCACTTGAAGTGAGAAGGAATAAGACATTAATTTTTTGTAGCTAGAACATTTAAGCTGTTCTCTGTGGCTTGAATACAGTCGTCACTGAAGTGAGGATAAAAACGATATTTAAATCTTGCAGGCATTTTTTCCCCTTCCCTTTTAAGCAAAACTGTAATTCTCATTTGATTTCTTACATTTAAAGCATCACTGTCTTTATGATAAAACTAATTTTCCACTGGGAAGGACAAGTAAGTAGAGCGTGCCAGTCTACTACTGTGAACATGTCTATGCAGTATATTGTAGAATGGGATGCAAGATCGCTCTGGCCAGTGCCAGCTAGGCTGATATGAGCAGGCAGTGCTTCCTAGCTTTGATTCAAGACAAAGCTTGTGAAACTTATATAAGCCTGTGCATCATCTGCTTAGTTGCCATTTTGTCAGAGGTCACCTATGAAGCGAAGGATGGAATGTAGAGGTGTGCTAGAGAATTATGACTTGTACGGTTTCATTTATAATTGTAATTCAGCTGGTTGTTATGGCAATAGTATGCCATTGTATTTGACATTTTCTGCTTTCCCTTTTACCCAAATGTGATTTCTGTCAGAGTACTTGTTTTTCCTTCATAATAAGTGACCTTTACTGAAAATTGTATTACTAAGTGTAATTAGAGATCTATTTGTTGGGGAGGTTTGCTTTTTTAAAGTATCAGGAAAAAAATATACAAACATTATACCAGCATGTCTTGAAGGGCGTTCTGGTGTTAACTTTGCATTAAGAGGGTATAGTTGGCTTGGAACATGTTCACATTGTCCCAGCATTCAGCATAATTAATGTATGTTGTGTCCGTTGTACATCGCATCATTTTCTTCTATAAAGTTGTTCTTTCAAAAATGGCTTGTTTGCTGCTCTTAAGGCCTTGCCTCGTTACTTCAGTTATGAGTGCTACAGGCTGACATTGCTTAGGAGTTTAATCTTTTCTCTGTAACCTGAATTGCTTGTTTCTCTTGCAGCCTTTGGATATCCCTGATGGTCGAAGGGCCCCATTACCTGCTCACTATCGTAGTAGTAGTACACGAAGCATTGACACTCAGACTCCATCTGTTCAAGAGCGCAGCAGCAGCTGCAGCAGTCATTCACCATGTGTCTCTCCCTTTTGCCCTCCTGAATCTCAGGATGGGAGTCCTTGCTCAACAGAAGATTTACTCTATGACCGTGATAAAGGTGAGAGTAGAATGGCCTGCCTTTACCTATGGGAGGCATGTGATGTCCTGCTTTTACAACTACCTTCATTTTACTCATTACATCAGTTTTTGTTTTTGTTTGATTGTTGTGGAGGGATTAAGGATTTATCTTAAAATTGGTTTTGTTTGTTTACATATCTTTTCCCCTCTTGTTTGTGAAACTTCACAAACATCTTCCATAAATATGTCAGAGGAGCACAGCAAACAGACTTAACTATTTATGAAGATTCTAATGTGAAGAATTCAGATTGTGACATGTTTATGTTTAAAAAGGGTTTCAGGAAGGTAGACTGTGGTAGACTATATATTCATCATGGGTGAGTTACTTGCTGATCAAAATGGTGATGAAGTTTTGGATTACTTTTAAAAGTACTCTGCTTCTGAACATTCCACTTGAAGCTATTTGGTGAGGAGCTCAGATGTAAGTTTGAACAATCTGATGGAGAGTAATTATTTGTCTGTGTATGTTGCGTAACAACCCAAAATTTCTGAATAATTTATGTGTTTATATGTCAATATCCTGCATTTTTTTCAAACTCTGTAAAATGTCATTTGGTTTTTTAGAGGGCGTAAACTGGAGTTCCAGTAATTAAGAGTTACTGACAGAACATGTAGTATAAAAATATAGGCACCAGTGTAAAAAGACTGATTTTTTTGGACAACTGTTTACTAATGAAATTATTCTTGGGCTTCTGGTTATCTAGACATAAGTCTTTTATCAGCTGGAGATGTGGACTTCAGCTTGGAGGGATTCACGGTTTGGGTAAAATGTGCAAGCTAACAGTAGTAAGTTTCACAGAGGAAGACTTAACGTAGATGTACTAATGAGCTAAAGACAACAAGATTTTGAGGTTATAAGTAAGGTTAAACTTTTTCTGTAAGTATTCTCTGTTTAATAATTCTTAAAGTAATTTGGAAATAAGATTGGGGAAGGCAGCAGGAGAAATAATAGCTTTTCTTGGTTTCTGAAAAGTATTGCTTTCCCATCTTGGATTTAAAAGGAAGTAGTGGAAAACAAACCCACCTGCCCAAATCCTGAATTGGGGGTGGGTGTGTGCACCTGTGTAAGTTAACCACATCAAAGTAAAAGTCTTAGCTCAGCATGATAGTTGGCCGTGCTCCAAAAATAACAGAGATATTAGCTTCCCCACATGCACTTCTTTCTTATAGTAGGCATGTGAATTATAATGTGTTGTCAAGACTGAATCACTATAGAGACATCCACTAAAGTATTAGCACACAAGGAAACGTCTTGACAGGTAAATTTGTTCATCTATGTCCTGATAACAAATATAAGTTAAAAAGCAAGGAAAAGAAAAGAATAACTCCTTTTGCAGTTAGTACTCAATTATCACAGTAATTGGAATTTTCAGTGGTATTTTATTGGCAGTAGCAAGTGAAGACAGTTTGAAATAGTGCATCTAACCTTCTTAATGCTTTTCAAAAGTTTTTATGTCCTGTCTTGGAATTTTTGAACGGCTAATCAGAGTAAAATTTATTGCTGAACTTCACAAGAGTAGATACTTGTGGATTTTGGTTTTAAGACTGGCTTTAATGCT
Organism: Gavia stellata; assembly: GCF_030936135.1. NCBI lineage: Eukaryota > Metazoa > Chordata > Aves > Gaviiformes > Gaviidae > Gavia > Gavia stellata. The sequence continues at coordinate 29,051,026 of NC_082599.1, forward strand.
AGGTTTGTATCAAAAGTCTGCTTTAGTAGTAGTGTATAGGTGACAGTGATAAACAGCCAGCTTTGTAAAGTTAATATAATTGCATCTTTAAATTAGTTTAAGAAAGATACTTAATACTGTGCTTATGAAAGATAAAAGCTTGAACTGCTCATCACAACTTCATTCTTTAAGGACAAGATAGAAACTAGAAAAATGCATTGTGGTTTTCCAACAGGAAAGTGATGTGTTCAGAGGTTGTAAAAGTATAGTCAGAAAAGGCGCCTTTTATTCTCAGATCATTAAGGTCCCGCAGGCCAGTTGTCCTGAATGTTAGCTTCAAAAAAGTTTAATTATAGATAAATGAGGGATATAGGGAGAAATTATAAGGGAATAGCAACTTTTGAGAGGCAGTTTATTAACATCCACAACAGATGTTAACTGCTTTATAAAACAAAACTCATGAAGTTTTTTGCACCTTCATTTTAAGGTTGTTGTGATGCTAGAATAGAACTGAGTTTGCTGTAAGGCCTGTTAAGTCTTGAAAAATGCATTTACGTATATGCATATATGTATAACCAAACGTAGACATACAACCCAAGATAATTTCTGTTACTTTTCTCAAGTTGAGGTTTTATTTTCCCCTCTACGGAAATAACTTGGCTTTACCATTAAAAAAATATAATTATCAGCTTTATGAATGCTCCTGAGTGTGTTGCTGAATCGGAAAGGAAGGTTAGTAGTTTCAGAGACATGAGCAGTGAGAGGAGCCAGCACTCTGTACAGACGCAGCACTGCTTTACATTTCTAAAGCATCTTTTATTTCTTGTGCAAAGCTGTGCTTTGGCCTGAGGCCCTCACAGCTGCTCTTTGGACTGTATCAGCTGTTTGGTTTACATTTCTGCAAGAAGCTGCTAATTCTATTGAATTTTTCAAAAGAAAGTGAAAGCTAAATTTCAGAAAAGGCCCATGATACCGTTCCGAATGGAGCAATGATACTAAATGATACTGATTGGAGCAGAGAGGGAAGGGTGGGAGAGAAGAAGGTAGTTTAATGGCACCTGGCTTTATGATTTTGTTTTCAAATATCAGCCTACTGCAGGCTAAGTGACTGCCTTGCTGCATTAAAGCTACCGGTTTCGCTAGATCTGTTTTGTGATACTCTGGTCCATGAGACTATAGTATATAATTCAGAGTGCTACATAGCGTACTTGGCAGCTGTGACAGAGGTAAAGTGCAAAGGCTTCCTAAGGTACAAGCAGATGAAATTTGGTTTTTTCATACAAAAATAGATAGCATAACCTGCTTTTCAGAGGTTTTGATTTAGGTGCTTTTGTGCAGCATTGCGTATTCCTGCTGTTGCTAGCAGGCTGTTAGAAGCAACATGTTTGTGAAGATGAACTGAAGATACTTCTTTAACTTCTGGGCATCTGATTCATAGTTTTTAAAATGAAAATTGTGTGTGAAGTCTTTGGATAGGCTTAAACAAAGGTATTTTTTAACCTATCGAAACAAATCCCAAAGCTCACTGGCAAAGTTTCCTGTTTCCTTTAAGTTTTGTCACTGAAAAAATTGTTTTACAGATTCTTTTTTAGTTTGCGTCTTTTGTTGCTGTAATATATGCAAGCTAAAATTTGTGGTATTAAGTCTTATGGTTAAAATTGTAATTGAACACAAAAATACTATCTTAAACATTTTCTAGATAACAGAATATATCCATTTTGAACAATTATGTTTAGAAATTCTGTGTAATATGGCTCCATATTGTCTGCTATGTGGTTATGGTAACAAAACTCACTTTAAAGGTTACATCTGTTAATCGTCAGTCATTGTCATCTTAATTAAATTTGATTAGTTGGTTGAAATATGCCAGCAGAGCACACCCTACAGGTGGAAGCGTGGAAGATGCAGATGTGTCCTCTGACATGAAGGCTCATGCATTGCAGCCTCTGAGACAGTAAAAAAAAAAGTGTAAATAGCACAGTTTGAGAATACACATTTGCAGTGTCATTAAGGATTAATAATGTGATAGTTTAGCACTTAAAAGAGCTTACAGGATACACAAGTGGAGACTGGCTTAAGCTGTAAATTCTACCTCTTACCACTTTAACTCATGGCCTATTTTCCCAGTACCCTTCCGTTCTTGCACTGCTGCTGTACCTGTAGAACCAACAGCAAACTTGTACATGTGAGCCTCCTAATGACCACACGCATTTCTCAAATAGTAGTGTGGTGTGTGTTTGATCAAAATGAAAAGCTAACAACTTAGTAAGCTTTAAAAGCAGGGAGGTTAAAGAGAGAAACAGAATGGTTAAATTATACAATAAAATTTTTTTTTACTTGTTTAAGAGCTCTCTTATATAGAAAGTTTCATCCAGACAGGGCTAAATAAACTGAAAACTTGATTGAAAACTGAACTGGCTAGACAAAACTATAAATCTTCCAAGAACTGACTTAACTTTGAATTCAGCTCGATTCTTTCCTTGGATGTACTTCCACAGTTTTCCACTATTTGGTGGAATGAACAGTAGCACGTTTTATGTCTCAAATTTTTTAAATAGAAACTTGAATCTTCAATTTTAAATATTAGAAGGAGGAAACAAACTGTCTGGGTTCTGTTAATGATTTCTGTGTTTGGAATGAGCTCTGTGGGCCAACAGTGGAAAGATGCCAACAGGACCATCACGCTTCCAGCTTGGCAAATATCTGTATTGTCTCTAAGCTTTTTCTGCCTTTGTACAGTTAACACCTAAAATTCTGTAAATAGAAGTGCTGTGTTCACTCTACAGCAGGAAAGAAATGAATAATCAATACACAACTGAGGCTGACTTCAACTGTGGTTTTTTTTTTCCCCTCATATCTTTCATAGTAAATCTCCAAAGGGAAGTGTGACATTTGAGTTGATTTGTGTCTTGTAAGAGGAAGCAGAGATGTTTCAAAACCTCTAATGATTAGCCTTTGTATTTGAGTCATAGTTATATAAGTTTATGTAGTTACTGTTTGCAAACTGTTAAAGACAACCTTTTATGCTTCAGTGAATCTAGACCATAGTGCTTGAAGCTTTGGTTGGTTTTCCACTGTTGCTGACAAGGCACATATGAACAACAGCAGAATAAATAAAGGTATCTGAGTTAAAAATGGTAAGGTACCCCACATTGGTGGAAAGACTCAAAAGGAGCTAAAGCAAGAGCAGTTATTTCTCTCCGAATAAGGTGTGTTTGTAAGTTGGGGGATCCTCTTTAACCTTGCCATTTCATTTTTTTAATTGTAAGCCCAAGCAGAGAATAGGGAGCCACTAATACTAGCCTGAGATAGATGTTGCTCTTTGAAAAGGTAGAAGCCACTGCAGAAAGCTAATTTTCTGTAATTATTTTTGTGCCTACTTTATTTGCTTAATGCATTGAATATCATGTTGCCAAGATGAGTGTTTAAAGTGAACCCTTTCATAGTCTTAATTTTTCAAACTTCTGTCCTTCTGTCATTACCAGAGTTGAGCCTTCTCTCTTACAATTTCTGAGAAGTACAAAGAAATCTGCCTATTGCCTTGTGTCCAAGATCTTCACACTTGTACTTCTAAGTGTGTCTAGTAAAATATGCACAGACAGCTGGAGTTACGGAGAATACCTATATCATATAGTTAGTAGTGATGAGAGAATTGAATTGTGGAAGGTTTATTTTGGATACTAAAACAACTTCACAATTGTGAAGCAAGTAAGGTAGGACATTGTAATGATGAGGTATCAGTACCTGTGTTACAAACATGCTTTGTTTCTTTGCAACTTTGGAAGTATTCATGAGACTAATGAGGTCAATATTCCAGTACAGAATTATGTTTTAAAATAAGATACATGCTGTATACACACATTTTCAATAACTGTGTTCATACAGTGAGAAGGGTATTGTCATTACCACTCATAATTCTTCTGCATGTATTATGCATATTACGTTGTTTGTTTATGTTTTTTGAAACACATAATAAAGAATGTATTTGTTTCCAGGATCACAGCTCTACTTTGTTCTGATTGCAGTGTTCTGGATAAAAATATCCTCCTATTACGTGTTGTTATATGATAGATTACTGCTGCACTGAAGCTTTTATTCAGAAGAAATGTGCTATACAAGGGTGTTAGAAATAGCCTGCAATAAAGGAAGCGTTGTGGTAGAAGCAAACAGGCATAGTGGCTAAATTGTGAAAAAAGGCATCTTGTTTGGAAATCAAATTTAATCAAAAAGCACTCTCAATCTCTAGTAATATAACTGCTTTAAATTTTCAGACAGTGGGAGTAGCTCACCGTTGCCCAAGTATGCCTCATCTCCCAAACCAAACAACAGCTACATGTTCAAACGAGAGCCCCCAGAGGGATGTGAGCGAGTGAAGGTCTTTGAGGAAATGTCGTAAGTAATGCCTTTTATATCAGCTGGTATCTGCAAAGCAGTAAACCTGTTTACTGAGCCTATTCAACTGCAGATGAATAAACTATTCCAGCTGATGAGTTTTTCAGGAGCAAACTATTCTTAGAGTTTGTACAGAAGAGAAGTTGAAGTGTTCTTGTTGGTTTGAAGAGGAAATGGAGTCTTTTATGCTTGAAATCTTTTTGTGCATTTATAAAAGGCAACAAAAATCCAAGCAGAAAAGATAAGGTACATTTAATTTCCTAAGCATTTATGAACCTCTTTCCATATATTTTTTTATTAACTTCTTAAATGTTCGTGGCTTAAAACAAAAACTCTCCTTGTCATACTTCTTTATCAATTTCAAGCATAGGTTGCATTTTGACACGTATCAAACATATAAAATAGAATGAAACCTATATAAAGTGTTTATAGACAGTAGTATACTTATGGCATAGACTTTGCTCAATATTTTTGCTGAGCAAGAAATTGGAAATTAAAATCTTGGACGTCATGTCTTTTTCCCATAGACCCAGCAGTATTTGAGCACATGCTGTCAAGGTTGCATGCTTAGCTCCTGTGGATGAAAGAATTAAGGAGGGGACATTTCTTGCTCTAACAGCATTCATTGCCTACTGGATGGTGAAGGAGCAATGTTGGCTTGTGGAGGAAGCCTCCAGACAAATTACGGAATAAGGGAAAGGAGGGGTCTATTTCATGGAGGTTCTCAAAGGGATTTAATATTACTACATGTATTGTTGCTGCATTGTTCTTATTAAAGAAGAATTTGTGCCATTCTAAATTACTGTGGCATTTTTCATTTGCATATGTACTGCAGATTTTTCTTGCTGGAAGTTGCATGTTTATCCAGTAATTATCAAGTCATTTTTGTGACAGTACTGTTTTTAATGCTGTGGATCAGTTAGCTGACTACCAATATGGAAGATGTTTGCCCCTCTGTCCAATTAATCCCATTCCTTGTCATTCACATTTTAGCAACGTGTAGAACCACAAAGTCCATGACGTATAAAACATCATGGTTGGCCAGGTATATAATCTTTTTTCTTGTTGTAGGTCTCGTCAGCCTGTCTCAGCCCCTCTCTTTTCATGTCCTGACAAAAACAAGGTTAATTTCATCCCAACCGGGTCAGCTTTCTGTCCTGTAAAACTTCTGGGCCCCCTCCTTCCTGCTTCAGACCTGACGCTGAAGAACTCTCCAAACTCTGGTCAAAGCACAGCTTTGAGCACCCTGACTGTTGAGCAGCTTTCGTCTCGGGTCTCTTTCTCATCTCTGTCAGATGACACCAGCACAATGGACTCTACAGAGGTCCCAGTACAGCAACCGTCCCAGCAGCAGCAGCCGCTTTTGCAAGAAATTCAGACTGAAGACCATTCCTCTCCTCAGAGCTATGTGTTAATCTAGACCAAGGTGGAGCAGGCCTCTGCCCTGAAACAATGATTAAGGAGATAATAGTTCAGATACATCTGCATGAGGTGGCAACCTTTCAGAACAACACGGAATACTTAGCAGCATTTGAAAAAATATCTCAACGCTGTTCTTGGCAGGGACAGAATTCATGTTCAGCATTTTTTGTGAGAAAGCAGTAATGCCTGCAGAATCCATATATCATTAAGCATTTTAAGTGGAGACTATGCATTTCATAGTATGTTTGACCAGATTAGTACTGTGTCCTGTGTTCTGTTTCAAATTCTACAGTATAAATAAGCTCTATATATATAAAAAAAAAAGTTGCCTGTCTGAATAGAAAATGTCTTGCTGTGTTGTGTCCTATGGAAAATACTGTACTTCAGGATTATGTTTACAATCGATCCAGGTGTTTATGTTTCTAACTTCTGTAATACACACAATGCAAAAAAAAAAAAAAAAAAAAAAATGGCCACAACAGTTGCACAGTGCCCACCCTATGGCCTAGCTTCAGGTACTTCTCTCGAAGTGTAAACTCAGGTAACTTGGAATGTATATCATACTGGGATATAAAATATTTTACAGCTACAAAGCTAAAGAGGGAACATCACTCTTTTGCCTTTCCTTATTTTATGCATTAATATTTCCTCATTACATTCCACTTTCTTGGAATAAGTGCATTCAGATCCAGGCGAATGATGACCCTGGACATGGGTGAACATGAGGAGAACCAGCAAATCTGTGATGTATATCACTTTGTCATGTGCTTACAAGTAAAACAACTGTTGCATTTACTGTCATTTCAATATATGTAAAAATGTGGCATTTAAAGGTTTCAGGTGTTGCTCAGTTAATGACTGTTAAACTGTTGCAAATAAAGTGTTCAGTACTAGGCTGTACATGAGAAACATTCCATGTTGTGTGTGAGAGGATTTTGAAAGACAAGAATGTTTTTGTTCAAGGACCGAAATTCTTTCAGGTTTCACAGGGGGTGATGGGGATTTCCTCTCATGTTTTTGTTGGCAGTTAAGGATGTGAAATGCTACTGTTACCGACTAAAAGTCAAATTAATGTTTAGTTTCTCTTTTGGAAATGTTTGTTCATTTGCTGGTTGGAAATAGGTTTTCAGATTTTGTCAGGCGGTGTTAGATGAGCAAGCATTTTATTTATGTAGTGAGTAATTGTGTTTGAATTAAAGTCCAAAGGTAGCAAGTGGGTGTTCTAAGAGGGGTGGGGAAAACAATGGTTTTAAGTTCATGTTACTTAATCCAGGCTTCTCCCGTAACTTTCAGTTAGTTAAGTTGTGTGTGTAAAAGTGTGTTTTCCCCCCTCCTGAAGTGTGAATAAAAAAAAATTCTTGTAAAATAATCCTGGTTTTGCAGGCTGGACACTTTCTCAAAATAGTACACAGCAAGAACGGGTTAGTGGTGCTCTTCTATTGTACTGGAACAAGAGGAGCATTGCTTTCAGAGATAATTTCCTGTGATACAAAGAGGACCCCAAAGGCAAAATAAACTTGATGTTCTTGCTCCATTGCTTTCAGCCCAGTGGAACCACATTTATGCTGTGTGCATAAGGTTCACCTTTTCCAGGAATTGAAGAGATTAGTAGCCTGCAGCTACTGAGCATTTAAACTTGCTCCATTATGTTTTTTCCTCTTTTGAAGGTGTGATTGGAGGGGGGTGAGAGTAAGCCACCAATAACTACTCACTAAATATGTGCTTTCTTTGGAGATAAAGCATTGTTTCCTTTTTATTACTGAGGTTTTGCTAATACTATGTTACAAGGTGGAATTTGCAGCCTATAAAACAGTCACTGTTTTTTGACTCCCCTTGCAGAAAACATAGAAGGAGAGAGAGATCTGTCTCTAACCATTTTAATGAGAAAAACCTTCTTGAAACACAACAGCCATCTTTAACCGTACTAATCTCAGGCCTAGGTGAAAACACTATATATTTTATAGACTGAAGATAAAGGGGAGAAAATACTCGTGGTGTAAGTATTGATTCCTTTTAATATTTTTCTTTCTAGAATAACATTGCAGTATGATGACCTTTTTATGCTCTGGTTATGTCCAGACAATAAATCGTAGTCTGTTATTGGTGTTAGGTTACCAGGGGATATGACGAGTGGGTTTTAGATCAGTGATGAACTCTGTACAATATTTGCAATGCCATTACATGTTCTTTTTATTTTTTCCACGAGAAACTAAATATTAATTAAATTGCACATTTGTTCTTAGCAGATTTGAAGGTTTTGAACCAAATGTGTTAAAGCTAATGCTTTGCCATGTAAATTTCCCAGCAGTTGTTTATCTCACTTGTATTTGACATCCAGCTGTAGAAATTTGTCAAATATTGTTTAAAGTTTTGTACATAGTTGTACTGTTATTTCTAGCCACTGTGCTGAACAGTATTCAAGTTATCACATAATACTGCTTTACACAAGGAAATGTGTGGCTTTTGTTTTGTATTTTTTTCGGTATAGAAGTTACTGTGTCTTATTTAAATAAAAATTATAGTTAAAAAAAAGGTGGTGGGGGGACACACAAAAGCAGTCGTTCATTTATTTGTTTTGGAAACTATGAAACACCATAGAATGAGATTAAAGTTTAATATTGTTCCAGATTTACATCTAGAATAATGTCAACCATGTATCTTTATGACTAGTGTGCTATGTCTTAAAGAATAAGATAATGTCTTATGTATTGATTTTTGCATAACACTGTTCTAGGGAGGAAAAAAGTCTAAAAATAGCTGAATGCTTAAATATGCTTTAAAAATAGCATATTTTATTTCTGCATATGATGAGGTTTTTCTCTCTTCAGAGCACAGAAAAAGAAGAATCAGTTAAGTGTTATTGGAAACTGTGTATCCGCTGCTGTTTGTGGTATGGCTAATTTCAAGTTATCTGTTGAAAATTATGAAAGCCATTAGATGTTTCACTATGTGAAACTAAACTAAACCCCTAAAGGATGTGGTATAAATCTACTGACAGTCTTGGTTTCATGTTGTTTTGTATGAGTCAAATGATTGTCATTTGACTTGCAGAATAATTCTTTCCAGATGGGGGGGTGAGGGGGAGGGAGGAAGAAAGAATAATAATATTTAAATGCATGTAAATCCTCCAAAGTCAGTGTTTACTGAAGCAGTATGGCAATAACCAGCAAGAATGATTGAATGCTTGTTATCAGGAAGTGGAAATTTAAGTTTTCAGCATCCCAAAGACTACAAGGTTTCAATGTGACTATGTTAAAAACATTAACTGAAAGTGCTGAAAGTCTGGACCCTCAAAGGATGTAGTATCCCACCCTGCTATGAAAATGCTTGCTCTTCTTCAGTCAGAAACGGCTTAGTTTCAGCCATTTCATCATCAGCTTGTAGGGCTTGCTAGGAAAAGCTTTGTGATCACCTTGTCCTCTAAATGGGTTTGGCTGCAGCAGTTTCAGGCTGTCCTTGTGTGGGAGGGCATTCTCTTCTCAAGAGTTACTTTGACAAAAGTGTGTAGCTCACCCTGAAAAGATGTGATGCGACTTGTACCACGGGTAACTTTTTCACCGTCCCTGTGAACCTAGGCCTCACCTGGTTAGTTATGGTTGCGGTAACGTGACGCTTCCACATAAGCCACACTTCGAAGTTGCGTGCTGTGTGTAATTCACTGCCTATGTCTTCCTCAAAGCCAAAACAAGCAGTCCGAAAAGTGCTGAGAGTAGAGAGCTAATGAAATAATTTTGCCTTGTGTCCCTGCTTTGTGACTAAAAGTTCTTCTTCAACTTGAACGTTTTATTTTCTAGCAATTCATGGCTCTAGAAATGGACTCTTCAGAGACTGGAGGGCTGTGTAAGGGGAGCCCTTGGCTATGTACACTGAGGGTAGGGGGCAACAGATAGTGACCTGCTTGTTTTAGGAAGCAGGGCGCTGTCAGGGAAGTGATTTATGGCTTCCTGAGAAATGAGCTCTTGGGAAGAGCCAGATACTGTCCCAAGGGTAGAGCCTTGGTATCTCCACAGTATTTAAACATAAGCCTGGAGTAATACAAAATAAACACAAGAAATTGAATGGATTAGAGATGTTGGCTGACAGCGCAGTTGCCAACAAAGACCACTGAGGCTTAGCAAACTAGCTCCTGGCCTTACTCCATGGTAGTGGATTGATACCTTCATCTGTTGCTTGAGGTAAAATCCAAGCAGCTTGAAGTTGACAGATGACTCATAGAAGTATAAATCAATTACTGCTGTAAAACAGCCTGGCTTGCTTTGTAAAATATAGCCATGCAGGCACAAATTTGAAGCTACACAATTGGGAGGAAATAACCACAGTTCCCGCAGTGTGTTTCTAGAACCTAAAAGCAAGGAAGAAGTGAGTGAAAGCTGGGAAAGTACATCTGTTACTGGGATGTACACGTACAGCCATTCATAGTTGGTGCTTGGCTAAAAGGAAGTTGTTTGATCAGACTGTCATGCAGTTAAAAATATGTATATATTGTCTCTGTTTGCATTAGTGTAACCGGTCCTGGAAAACTAGTTCAGGAGAGGCTGGGCAAGGCTCAGGGAAGAGCTATAGGAATGAGTGAAGTACTGGAAAAAACAGCACGGTTTTGTAAGAGCGCAATGTTTAACCTAACAGTTGAGGAGTGACTTAATTCCAGTTAGTAAATACCTACATAGGAAATACTTAGTAATGAGCTACTTAAATGTAACAGACATGGAATACTAAACTCAAGCAGTAAGAAAATGAAGCTAGATGAATTCACACTAAAAATGTAGATTTATTTTAGCATGAAGGGTAATTATGTACTGGGCCAAGGTGGATTTTTTCAAGTACTGATAATGTTTAAAATGAGATGATTTTACAAAGGATGTGCTCAAAGGAGATGTTTTTATAAGCCTTACTAACTTATGATTATTTGGGGCTTTTTACATTTCAGTTGACTTTAAAGAGGTATGTTCTTTTAACTACCTTAAGCATTCTTGCCTCACCGAAGAAGTATCATGCTGCAGTATTTTTAACTAGGGAATTAACACTTTTTTTAAAACTGTCTGGAATAGCTCTTTGAAGATAATTTCTGGCTTCTGAAAATTTTTGGTTTGTGTCACACATGAATGAAGTCTCCAGTAAAGCAGAAGTGGTTGAGTAGCTTTATAATTGTTTTGATTCTGTCACCTCCTCAATAGCACCATAATTTTGGAGAGATGGCAAGAAACTGTGGAGTAGGCAGTGTCTTTTGGAGTGCAACAGTGTGTCACTCAGGTGGGGCTGATCGAGAAGGTAGAGTGTTTCCTCAGGAAAAGACCACTATTGGAAGTGAGTGAACATGCAAGTTAAACTGCTAATTCAGTTGATAACAAGAAAGAATAGCAAGCAGATGAAGCTGGTTAGAGAGATGACCCCTTTTTTAAGAACAACTTGAAATTGTATCTCAGGTTGTAACAAGTTCTGCTGTTAAATTGGCTGCCTTGAGCTGTAGCCTGGAAGAAGAGGAAGTTGTGTAATCTTTTTTTTTTTTCCCCGTTGAATTAGAGACTGAGCTTGTTAACGAAGCACAATTAGGCTAACAACTGCACCTGTAGAAAAATAAGTTCTGGGGGTTTAAAATTTTTTTTGTTGTGTGTATGTGCATAGTGAATTGTGTGATTAAACTTTGCAGTGATTTGTACAGCTGTTGGTTGAGAAATAGGGTTTGCTCAGGGCAACGTATCTTTAGTAATACCCATGATAATCTATTTCTTGTACCCTTGTTTTTACTTTTATTTCTCCAAATAAACTGTAAGTAAACAGCATATTCTAAATCCAGACTGCTAGGCATAGCAGTCATGTTAACTAATTCTGGGTGTCTGTCTGCTTACTGCAGGAGGAGATGAGATCTGAGAGCTCTTGAGGTTTTTGTGGAAGGAGGTTCTTTCTCCAAGGAGGAGAAAGCTCACAGAAACTAGACTCCCTGTTAAGGTTTGGTGCCAAAAGGCTGGGTGATGCAATTACTCCTTTCTGATTTCTATTCGGATAAGGATTTCTAGTCCTGCCCTATCTCTATGATACAGAGGTTTCTCAGGGAGTAACAGTGTCCCTTTCCATAAGATTGGTGGTATCTTTGGGCTTGTTACATAGGGAAAGAAGAACTTATTCTTGTGAAAAATTAAAAAAGTAAGGGTGTTGCCTTTGGAAACTAAACATTGTTTTTAGGAAATAGGGGGAGATATGCTTGGCTCTGCTTTTGTGATTCCTTTGGATTCTAATTCATTGTACTTCCAGAGAATGCTGAAAAACATTCAGCATTTTGGTGTCAGTCGCTGAAAAAATAAGTTTCAGGTTACATCTCTATGATAATACAGAGATGGTACCATACTACAGGCTTTCACTGCATAGTTTTATTTTGGATGGGGCGTGTGTGTATTTTAAGTATTGCCACCTCTTTCAGGGACTCTTGTTCATGAAATGAAGTTGGGTACAATGGTGGATGTGTTTTCTGTTCTAGTGAAGAATGCCAAGGAGACAGGTTAGACACTTTCTGAATTCAGTACCTGAGAAACCTGCTTCCCTCTAGGGAGGAGTGTCTGTTCTGACCCTCTTCTGGAGGGGACTACTAAACCCTTGGGGGCAGGGACAAGATGAAGATGGTGGCAGTAGGTCTCTCAGTTTCGAAGCAATGGGAAAGCAAAGGCAGCCTAGGCACTACCTGTACCTGATCTGGAGGGTAACCTTGTATGTGCGTATTTGTATGTACAGGATGTTCTTTGGGTTAGGAAGACAGTGGATGCCTTAATGCTCTGGAGGAGTGTTAGCCTGGATAAGTGTCATTCGTTCTCCAAATCTGTCTCTTTGGTGGCATCCTAACTGAAAGGCTGTTGAATACAGCACTGTAGCATGATTTGGTTTTGTTTCCAGTAGGTGAGAAAATGTATCTACTAGACTGGACAACAAACTAGATGCTCAGGAAAAAAAACTTGTTTGGGAATCCTGTGAGTACTTCAGTGTGGGGCATCCCAGCAGCCTAGGGTCTTTGGTATTTGTGTACGTGCCCTGTGATGCCTGTGGAAATGCACTGAGGGAGACTAAATGTCTAAAGATTGATGTGCCTTCAGGATTAGGGACTGTTGAATAGAGTTGTAAGAATACTCTGGATGTGGAAAGTCAATTTGTGGATATAACCCTTTTGATCAGAAATGTCATAATTGTCATAAATGTCAGCTGGAGCAGGTTGCTCAGGCAGTGTCCAGTCAGGTTTGGCATATCTGCAGGGACAGAGACTCCATGACCTCCCTGGGCAACCTGTTCCAGTGTTTGACCACACTCACAGTAAAAAACGTAATTTGGTACGTTTAAGTAGAATTTCCTGTATTTCAGTTTGTGCCCATTGTCTCTGGGCACCACTAAGAAAAGTCTGGCGCCATCCTTTTTGACACCAATCCCCCTCCTCCCATTTCAAATCTTGATCCATGTGGATCAGATTCCCCCCTGAGCCTTCTACAGTGCTGAGTAGAGAGGAAGGATTGAGCCTGGAGCAGGTGATCCCTGAAAATCAACCAGGTCTCTTACACTCATTTCCAGGGCTGTATCCCATGGGTTTTTTCCAAGCAGGTCCCTGAAGGGCCCAAAGTCCGCTCCTAAAGTCCATGTTTGTGATCCTGCTTTTTGCTTTTTCCCCTCCCTCTCCAGATCCTAAACTTCACCATCTTGTGGTAACTTTGGCCAAGGCTGCCCCCAACCTTCATGTTCCTGACCATTTGTTCTTTGCAGGTATGAGATCTAGCTGACCATCTCCCCTCACCAGCTCCTGACTGTGTCAGGAAGTTATCAGGGTACTGCAGAAACCTCCTGGATTGTTTGTCTCCTGCTGTATTGTTCCTGCAACAGATTTCAGGGTTGTTCAGGGCCCCCAAACGTAAGGTGTCTTCCAGTTGTCTGAAGAAGGCCTCATCTATTCCCTTGTCATCAGGTGGTCTGTAGCAGACACTCACCATGTTGCCCACATTGGTCTGCCCTCTAATCCTGACCCATGAGCTCTCATCTGGGTCACCACAGATCCCAAAGTCATCCTAAGGCATCCATGCCTTCCCAGTACTCTCCCACATAAAGCTACCCCTCCTTACCATCCTGGCCAGTCCTACCTAAAGAGCTGCTATCCAGCCATGGCTGTGCTCCAGTTGTGTTAGCTGTCCCACCACAATTCTGTGATCCCAGTGAGATCATAGCCCTGCAACTGCATGCAGGCCTCTAATTCCTCCTGTTTGCTCCCAGGCTGTATGTGTGAGCTTATAGCCCCTTCAGGGAGCCACCCTGATCTCCCAGAAGTGCTAGGAGAGCTCCCCGCAGTGCTGTTGTCTTGGCACTTAGCTTATTTTTGTTGACCTCTGAGGTCTGTCTTGACCACATCACCCTGCACCCTTTGTTTGCCAAACCTTTGTCACTTGACGATGGGTCTGTGGGCCAGAGAGGCCTTGGCAGTCTCTCCATAACATCCTGGATCCAAGTCCCCAGCATGCTGCAAACCTCCCTAGATGACAGGTTGGGTTGGCAGCGGGGAGTTGCCCACTGCTGTCAATTGCCACTGCCTCCTAGTACAGCTGCACAGCTCAGGCTTGGCAGGCTTAGTGGGATGCAGCTCCCAGCCCCCTGCCTGCTACCAGGGCACTGGTCCTGTTCTGGAGATGCAGATCTGCAGGTGGAGCAGGAGCCATCCTCCTGGTGCCAGAAGTCACCAGCTCCCAGCCTTCGCCATCGTAGGAGTCTCTATTTCCCAACCCAATAAGCATAGGCTCTGCCTGCTTCTCCTGTGTGGCAGTCTCCTTTCCGCTGTCTCTGATGGCCGGGAGGGGTTTCCTCCTCCTCATTGCAAACCAAGAGGATGTGATGTGGTCTTCTGCAGCCTTTGGGACTTAAGGCAGGCAGCATCACAGTGTTGTTTCGGGATCCGGCAGGAAGCTGGGGACAGGAACCATCATGAGCCCATGAATCACAGTAAGACTGGTGCCAAGCTACTTGACGCTGTTGTGGGTCAGGCTTTTTCTTTTTTTAATATGCCCTGGTGCAGAAGCTTAAGCATCTTGATAGAGATTTTGTCGATGCTGATGGTGTGTACATTGGATTAAGTCTTCCCTGCGGAGAGGCACTTGCTTCATTTTGGCAGTCCTCCCTGCAGAAAGGAACTTGTTTTGTTTCGGTGCTGCTACACAACAGAAGGACTTGTTTTGGGGCCATAAAAGCATTCTTCTGTATCTTAAAATACTGTCCTTTTTTCACTTGGATAACAACCATCAAAGAAAACATTACGTACCTCAACCTCAATTAAGCCCCTCCATTAGATACTTCATGTGTTTATGGGGAATGGAGAGGGAACCCGAACCACTTACAGGGAAGCTGTACTGTTCATTAAAAACCACCCCAGGACAGACAGTTCAATCTGCTCCTGCAAATCTCAAGTAGGAAAATGACCCATTATGGATTTTTAGTGTTTTCTGATGCAGTTAATGTTTGCTAACAGGATGGGCTGTTAAAATGGGTGGGGGCAAGAGGAGGGGCTTGCAGCAGTGTC
The DNA here is from genome assembly GCF_030936135.1 of Gavia stellata. Lineage (NCBI taxonomy): Eukaryota > Metazoa > Chordata > Aves > Gaviiformes > Gaviidae > Gavia > Gavia stellata. Next base: position 29,066,348 of record NC_082599.1, read on the forward strand.
AGTGCAGGCTTTCTTCCTCAATGCCTGATTGGTTTTTAATCTTGTTTCCCTTTATACTTTGTTTAGGCAACGTTCCCATGGCTTAAACGGTGAGCTGTGAGATGTACGTGTGCTCTCTGAGGTCTGTCTAGCCTTTGAAGCACAGTAATAATAACTAATATATGTGGCAAAGGCCGGTGAAGCCACAAGCTCTCCTACCTCCAAGGAGACCCAGATCACTTCCCTTAAAAATGAAAGCAAAAGCTGCAAAGTGCTCAGTGAGGGAGGGGGAGGGAGGGTTAAGGGTAGACAAAAGGAAGATTTTGTTTGAGTAAGGCTTTTTATAATTACTGTTTCCCTACATGAAGAGCAGTAACAGCTGTGTATACCTTGTAGGTAAGCTTGGCTGTGGTTTGGTGACAAGTAGAGGTGACCGCAGGCACTGCCCGAGGGCTCTGGTAGCACTGCTGCCGCTGCTGGCATTTCCCCGCGGTGCAGGCTCGCGTGTCTGTGACCTCTGCTGCCTCAAACATTGTTTATTTCTTTCCTTTTTTTTTTTTTGCTAAGCTTTCAGCTAGATCAGTGCCATTACAGGCTCTTCTTTCAGTTGGAAAGGGCCTGCTAGGACACCAGGGGGTGGTGGCCCACATTTAGATGGGTTTGGGATGCTCATAGACCCGAGCCCTGAGTAGGCTTCTGTGACTTAACAGCATAGGCTGGCATTTTGGGGGAAAAGCCTTGAATCACTTACGTGCCCATGGTTCCTTTGCAGCCCTGGCTGCTGTCACCAAATCCAGGGACAATCTCGCGGAAAGGTTAGATCGGGCCAAGACCCAGCTAAACTGTAGATCTGAAAAATCCCTCCAGGGCTTGTCTCATTGTTCAGAATCTCTGTTGTCTTCTAAGAATCAAATCAAACTATCACCCTGCCAGGGTGGGGGTTGCTCTCTGTTGTCAGAATTTGGAGTTTGGAGCTCTGGTACTCAAATTCAAAGCAGAGATGATCATGGAAAACTACACACACGGACTGCCTAAACAGTCCAGGAAAATATGCAGCTGTAACAGCAAAGCAGTTACTTCAATGGCCCATGATTTTAATTTCTGTATTTTATGTGTCAAGGGTTTATGCTGAGGATTGCACTTTGATTAATAGTAGGGATTTGGGATTTTTTCCTTGTCAGATCCTGCTCCTGTTACATTCAGCATGCTTGTTTCCTGCAGCCAGCTGTTATCCACCCAACTAGGTTAGAGACAGGGTGGACGATTTCATTGTGTAGCGCTCTTCAATTTTTTTTTTTTTTTCCCCCCTCTCTTCAGCCTGTTGATGAGGCTTACGGCTCCCAGCAACTGTCCCTGGGCCTTTCCTACTGCCATAATAGCTATTGAAGTCCAAAATAAAAGAAACACCCTACAGAAAAGGTTTCTGGACTAGATGAAAGGCTTTTGTTTAAAGAGAAGGCTGGCTGTAACTTCTTTAACAGCTTAGGTAGGTCTGCAGTCACTTCTAAAGTCCCTTACCTACTTTTTTCTCCTCTTTTTGGTGTTCGTTACCCCATAAAAATTCCAACAGCAACCAGTATGAACAGCTGGCAGGTAGAATGAGCCAGACCTTTACCTCCAAGCTACAGCATGCTTCTCTCTTTTTAATTTAAATTTTGTAATTTTTTGAAAGCAGCCAAAACTTCACACCCTTCCACTACAGATTAATTACAAGGTTGGGCACATCAAGCTTTCACTATGGTGGAACAGAGATAAAAGTTGATGCGGTTGATGGCAGTTGTACACAGCTCCCTGGCAAACAGCAGCCTCCTCCCTTCAACAACCAGTCACAGACTGGTTTGGGTTGGAAGTGACCTGTAAAGATCATCTAATCCAACCTCCCCTGCCATGGACATCTACTAGATCAGGTTGCTCAAAGCCCCACCCGACCTGACCTTGAACGCTTCCAAAGATGGGGCATCCGCAACTTCCCTGGGCAACCAGTTCCAGTGTCTTGCCACCCTCATCGTAAAAAATTTCTTCCTTATGTCCAATCTACACCCTACCCTCTTTCCGTTCAAAACTGTTGACCCTTGTCCTCAGGACCTGGTAAAAAGTCTCTCTCAGTCTTTCTTATACAGCCTCTTTGTATATTGAAAGGCTGCAAAGAGGTGTCCCCAGAGCCTTCTCTTCTCCAGGCTGACCAATCCCAACTCTCTCAGCCTTTCTTCGTAGCAGACATGCTCCAGCCTTCTGACCATTTTTGTGGCCTTCCTCTGGACCTGCTCCAGCAGGTCTAACAAACATGTGCAGGCAAATACCTTGTGTTACTTAAAAGGAAGATTATACTGGTTTCTAATTAGTCAATGAGAAAGTCAATTTTATGCTTAGAGAACACTGTTAATGAACATCTGGGTAATGGTCTGAGCGACTGCAAAGCCAGGCTGCCTTGGAGCTGGAGGCTGGATGGTTACCCAAGGCAAAACTTGCTGAACCTGCAGGGCCTGTTTGGCCATGGTACCCTTGTTTACCGTCACTGGAGAGTCTCTGTGTGTGTGTGTGTGCATGTGCGTGTGCGTGAGAGATATCAGGCTCACTTGCTCTGTGGCATGGCAGCCGGGCTGTGCACGCTAAGTGTGTGCCGAGCGAGGAGAGCAGCCCCAACAGTAGGAAGCGGCTCGTTTGTACCTAGTTTGCCAACACAGCACTAGACTTTCCCAGCGTTTCTGTTTCTCAGTTGAGGCAAACCCTCTACTGCTTGGCTGTTGGCAAGCCTACCTGTCGCTCTGCTTCCTGCCTTCCCATATGGTGGCTTGTTTAAGACATTTACAAGGAGCAGAAATTGTAAAAGTAGGCTACCCAGAGGGGGATTTACAGTAAATGCTAGATGAAGTAGTGTGCCTAGGTCGCAGTGAGGTCACAACTTCCAGTTACTTACACACACATAGTGGTAAAAACCTAGAAATATGCTGGGTTGCTGGCTGGCCATGGCTTACTGTGGCAGAAGTTGGACTCCTGCAACTATTCCTTGCTGATGAGGTGAGTCAGAGTGGCCGCAGGCTGCCCAGCTCACAGCACGGCAGGGCCTCCCTGTGCTGCCCAGCTCATCCCTGCTGGCCTGCCCCAGTGCCTCTCTACCAGGGAGGAGAAAACAGCTGGGTGCTGGACCAAGTGGGAGGAAGCAGCAACTGCATGCTGGGCAGAAGAGGAAGGGAGCTTGAAAAACTGAGGAGGGACCCAACACTGGCAGCTGCACCTTTACCATGTCATTGTCCCGCTGCTATGCTGAGTAATCTTCTTTGGGAACTGCACTGAGAGAGGACAGGTCCTTCCACCTCTTCTTCCTTTGCCCTGGGGCTATTTCACCCCACATGGTCTCAGCAGCAAGCATGGAGACTGCAACCACCATGCCAGTCCCCTGGCACCTACAGTGGGACCTGATGGTAGATGGCAAATGGTAGTGGCAGAGACTCCAGCAAAACTCAGAGTTATGCACACCACCTGCGTGCTGTGTCCTCATGTCAACCTCCTACTCTCCTGTGCCTTTCTAGGCTCAGATCCTGGAGTGGTCAGGGCTTGTAGGTCTGCTGCTAGTCCCACTTGGAGCAAAGCTGCTGCTGGTGCTGCTTCTCCACTCAGAGTCACCTTGTTGCTTAGGTGATCCTATGTTTTTCTAGCACGTGCAGCTCCTAAAGTTTGAAGGGCACCTACTTAAAAAAGGGTGTTGAGGGAAGGCAGGTGGCTGCTTGTGGCCAAGCGGTCCTGCTTTGGAGTACAACAATGTCATGTCCATGCAGTGCTGGATATGGAAACAGCAGAAGGGAACAAGGTAAGTAAGTCATATTCCATTATGTTGGAAATAACTTCTGATTACTTACTTAAGAAGGCCAGAAAAGTTACTTGAAAAAGTTACTTGTTCGTTTTCTCCGTGAGCTGTTCAATTCCCAAGGCACACACTCCAATTCCCCTGAAGCAGCTGTTCCTAGACTTGCAGAAATCTTGACTCACCAAAATCAATTACATCAACTTTAATAAACTTCCTGATAAAGACAGACAGTTAATCAATAACTACTATTTTCATCTGCCATAGGGGTTCTGCAGCTGTTTTTATTGTAAAACAATCCACTACTAAAACAGAATATGCAACTGGAATGAAGCATTCTAAATCAAGATGAACGTTATGTGTGTGGAACAATCAATCTGTAATTTTACCAGGATGATGAACTACCCTGTTGTCCCAACTATTTCTGAGCCTGAATGCACATCACAGAAAACCCTCTCACAATGGCACGAGGGCTCGGAATTACTCTGCAGCCCAGGCTGTTGAGAAGCATGTGCCATAAACTTCAGTAGTAGTAGGGAAGTATTGTTTGTAACTCTGTAATTAAGATTTTTGCCTGGAAAATGCCTATTTGCAGGATGTTAGCTTTCTTGCTCTAGTTTTCAACTTCAACAATTATGATAATGTATTGTACACAGGGATTTCAATTACTTTTCTTTAAGCAAAATCAATTATCTTTTAAATACCTCTGGCTCCTTTTTTTCATTTGAAAGTGTGAAAAAATTGCATGGGCTTAAGACTAAGAATTCAAAGCTAATGTTAATTTCAAAAATTACATTTGACAAGAAATTAATACATAATATGAACTAATCAGTATTGCAATTGGGGGGGGAGGAAAAACCTCTGCAATCATGGTTTCTCCTGTGTAAAAGGGTTGATTGTTCAGATGGTTTTTCTACTTAACATGATGAGGATTCAGAACATCTTTAGCTGAACTTTTGCAATGCCATTAATTGTCCCAATCAAGACAGGAGGTCTATAATCCATGACCTAAAAACCAAACACAAATGTTTTTCTGAGTCTTAAAGAACAGTTGATTAGCTGCTTCGAAGTCAATACAGGCTCATCTTTGCTTTTAGCCTAACTGCTTCAGCTACTAACAATGCTAGAGTGGATCGTCCTGAAGTGTTTTAGCAACTATCAAGACAAACATAATCCAGAGCAAGTTTAGCAACCACAGACTTGCTTAAAGTTGCAAGAATCTGTTTAATGATTTCAGTGGTAACCAAGTTGGGCTGAAAGGCAGCCTGTCTATCCCTTGAGCTCCTAACGTTTTTGGCATTGCAGATAATTACAGTTTGAGATGAAGAGGATTTTGGGCAAACATCCTGTGTTATGAGTGCTAGCTTGCACTCATAAGTGTAAGCGCACCTCAGCATAAACCTTAGGTATTTCCCAGTTAATCCGCTTTGTAGATGCCTTTTTTACTGCCAGAGACTGCAGCCCAAAGTCAGGAGTTCAGGCTCTCCCCTAATGCTGAAGAAAGATACACATCTCAGAAAAGATGGCTTATTCAGCAAGGAGCTGCCAGTACCAAACTGTAGCAAATAATACTGTTCTCAAGTTTTATCTTTAGAAACAAGAGTCTACATCAGCTTCCATGTCTTTATTACCAACCTCAGTGCTGGGGACCTGGGTGGGCTGGGTACTGTGCAAAGAGAAGACCAGACTGTCCTTTCCCCTTATACATGAAAATATACTGCTTAACATCTGAAGAACTTCTCTGGCAAAAACTGAAGTACCTTGAGACTTCCAGGCCATGGGGTGGGATTTTGAACACTCCAGTTTTGTACAGAGGTATTTAAAACTTGCTGAGAATTAAGGCAGACGAACTCCAGTCAGTCCAACCCCCCCCCCCTCCACTGATAGCATGCAGTTTTAGCTAGGAGGTATCAAATGTACGTTAATGCTGCTCAGTGCAGCCACCAAATGATGTTTTGCTGCATTTGAGAAGCAGCAGGTCAGTTTGGTTAACTTCTGTATTTATATAGTAGTTTTCAGGTTTCCAATGCAGGTACTTAGTTATCTAATAGACCATAAGGCAAGGAATAACTAACTGAGTATACAGTTAAAAGGTAGTGAAAAACTTCACCAACGTAAAAGGAAAATTAACTGAATTAAAAAAGGCCAAATACAATAAATTGCAAAGCAGGTCTTACACAGCACACAGAGCAAGTATGCAGAACTTAAGATCTTAAGCAGCTGCTGACACATGGTTTTTACCTTCCTTTGCTGTAAAAGGAAAGCAGGGAGGCAAAGGGACACCAAGTGAGTTCAAATTTTCTTACTGTCCTACTGGACTACTATTCAGAAACAGCATGAGGTAATGATATGGATTATTAGGTACTATCTAAAAACTGTTCATATGTTTTCTCTTCAGATGCTTGTTACGCACCAATTCAAGAGCACACTAGCATTCCAGTGGGAATAAAAGGTCTTTTTTGTCAAAATCATTTTATTAAAGAGTTAATGTCACAACAAGCTCAAAATAACACATGCTTCAGAAATAAATTGGATGAAAAATACTCCAAACAGAAATATGAATGTTTTGAAGGCATGGTAAAGCATCAGTTGCAAGAAACTTCTGCAAACAGGTACAAATTCTGTTGGTGCAATGGAGAAAAACCTCAGAAAAGAAGCCTGCTAGGCATGACTTCTGTTTAGGTAGTGCAGTTTGTCTAATAAGTTAAATCAGAAAGAGCACAATTTCCATGGCTGCACAGACAGAGATGTATTTCTTCAATAATTAGCCCCAGCACATATTTTTCACTGTGAGTACTAACAAAACAAATTTAGTAGACATCTTAACATAGCAGTAATATATATAACTATATACATGATAGATGTTTGACTCATGCAGCCTCCTCAGTTACATGATTTTTTTCTTTTATTTACTCAAGAAACATTATAAAAAAATAGGTTTGCAATTTATATTTCACTCCAGTGTTAGCTCCGCATCACCTCAGGCAAAGACAGTGTTTCAGCAGATAATCTAATTTGGCAAGAAATCTGCCCTAATTCTTAACCTCATTTTTGTAAATCCACGTAGAAAATAAATGTGAACTCTTTATACAAAACAAGAGCAAATAACTGTAGCTATATAAAAGGGGATTCATTCCCTTTAGTTTTATTATCATGGCACATACTTCATAGTTTCACAACAGCATACTAATTTTCATTAGTTTTTTTAAACCCCAAAATAGTGTTGATGAATGGAGGAATGTGAGTTACCATAGGCAGCTGACTCATGCATTAAGCAATTCATGTTCTTTATCAGTTTTCCCAACAGCATCAGGATTGGATAACGGGTCAAGGTCAGCAAAGAGACTGAACCAGGCAGTCAAGTCTTTAGGATTCTTTGTAGGTTCTGGGGGGAAAAAAAAAAAAAGTACAGACTTGTCAGCTATTTTAAAACAAAACTGACTGAATGTTTGACTGAGGTCAAACAAACACCATGCTATTGTTTAATTTATTACTAAGGGCACTTCTGACAAGAAAATTGGAATGAGTGATGGCATTTTAAAACACTACCTTTTACAGAATATGGAACTTTAGTAAGAATGAATGTTTTACATCTGTCTGTCTGTCTGTGTTATTTTATATGGCTCCTGCCATGATAAGTACAGGAACACTTTAATTAAAAATAGAAACAATCTCACTCTGTCTAGCTTTGTTTCATGAAAGGTATTTTACTTGTGTGTGCACCTGCATGCCTGCAAAAACGTAAAAGGAAAGTGATGGAAAATTTTACTTTCGACCTCTCTTACAGGACTAAATTCCTTCTCCTAAATCCAGTTCATGTGACTGTTCTGTCCCCCCTGTATACAACCACACAAGGTCATTACTCATCTGGAATGAAGTTTTAATGGGAAGGTATTGGCTGGAGATACAGGGGGTGTGTTTGATAGCCAGTTCCAAGTATAGCTTCTAGTATTAGGGTGTATTTTTTGATGGATATAAAAAAAAATGTGAACCAGGAATATGTTCCAACATCAGCTGGACTATTGCATCTATGTGTCTATACTGGCACACAGATTTCATAGAGGTCTCCTACCTTCTCTTATTCCAAAAGGGCAGATGTTCAGGTTAAAGCTTTGGCTTCTATAAAAAAGGTACATCACCACTTGCTTTGTTTTCTGTGACCCTATGCTTAACATGTATTATATTGATAGTGAAGTAAGATGTGCTCCTCCACTCAGAGAGATAATGTCACAGGAAAGTATTCCTTTGTGACACAAGGAATTTACGTTCAAAATAGGCTCTGCCTGGCATGACTTTCATCTTGGTGTCTGCAAGGCTGGAGTATCTGCCACTTTCATAAACTCAGGCATGACTTTCATCTTGGTGTCTGCAAGGCTGGAGTATCTGCCACTTTCATAAACTCAGAGTTCAAAGTAGCCGAAGGCCATTCCTTTTTCTGGTGAAGGTACTGTGGCTGTGGTAATACACACTATTTCCAAAACATTTTCCAAAACTCCTTAACCCTTTTTTTTTCTGCTGAGCTGAAAAATGTCGGTCTTTTAATCCCAGGAGGCAGGAGAAGGAATACACATCGCTCCTTTCTTCTGCACTGAACATCTTTGACATAGCTTCTGATAGAATGTGAATGCACAGGATAGGCTACAAACTGGCAATAAGGATTCAACATATTTCTGGTTCACTTATCCAGAAAACCCTAGTCAAAAAGCAGGGCTTTGTCTCAGTAGGTGGCAGAACGATGCACTCTAGGCTCAGTTGCAAGAAGTGAATTAAGTTTCAAACAGATGATTACTGAGATGATGTATGTTACCAACAAAATTTGCAATTAGAGCTCTTCTGCCTTATCAGTAGCCTGTATTTTAGCCACACTGTCCTCCTAGAGCTTCAAAACACTGTTTAGCTTAGACAAAGTGCATGCAGAAGCTATTCTGTGTGACTCAAAATTAAAGTAGCAAAATAAACTGTAAACTACTCAGCTTCCTCCTTATATAGTAAATTACTCTTTTGACATACTACTAGCACTGAGGCCTACAAAAAAAATACACACATATCATACACGTAACGCTGAAACAGAGGAATTAATTAGTAAGCACAAGATTCTTGACATGTAACTACTAGAAAAAGAGGTTTTATTATGACAGAGTAACTGAGAAGACTGGAAAGATACAAGAGTCACAGATAAAAAGGAAAAGCAAAGTAACTGAAAAAATACATGACTGTGTCACCTTTCACAGGCGTCTTGTTAGCATTCACATTCAGGCTGTTTGGTTTCTGTGCTGGCTGTGGTATAGATGGTCGGCTCACACTGTTAGCTGCCCATCCTAAAATTCAATAATACAGCAGCATTAGTGTGAAGAATTACTTTGTTAACTCCGACACCCCACTGTCTGGCAGCACAATGAGCACGTCAGACAATGGAGCAGAATATTATGTTTATGGTTATAGCCGTTCGTATCTTTCCTCATACACAAGAAATCAACAGTCAGATGCTGCAGAAAAGCAACATCCTTGGGAAAAGAACATCTGTGCATCAGTTTCATCATCTCCAGATTCAGGCAACTGTATGCTTTTCAAACCTTTAACCTGGCTAAAAAACATTTTTTCTTGTTTCTTTTATCCAGTCAGTTAATACTTGTTCACAGAAAGGCCAGTACAGTAATCAAGTCAAGCATAGCTGTAGGGAGAAGAATATCACTTACATTTGGGTGAAAATGTCACACATATTACACATTTTTTCCACCTTTCTTTACTTTTACAGTTCCAAAGACTTTCATTTTATCAGAAAAAACGTATTTAGAGACCCTAGATTTGAAATTAGTTAATTTTGAAATTATTAATCCTGAAAAAAATAATTTCTTGCAAAACACTTTGAAGAATTAAATTCAAGATGCACTACTTTGAGTTAAGTTAAAACTAGGTTTTAAAGGAGTATTTTTTTGTTCTTCATTTGAAAGGATCTTCTCAGCAGGGAGAAAGTAACTATGCAGGAAAAAGTGAAACGGGGTATTCACAATTTTTTGTTCTTACATGCATATTCCATAGCCACAAAAGAGTAATGATAAATACAGTTAATGAGGCCAGATGAGTTAGGCTGGCAAAATGAACTAGGGGTGGTGTACCACAAAAACATATTAGGAAAAAATGGAGCATTTTTGTCCCTGGCTTAAGATATTTAAATTCTTATGCTTTATCACATTGAGAGGACTGGAGGTCGTATTTCTAATTTCAGTAATATCTCCTTTAAGTGTGGCCTGATCAATTATCCATCCATCTCAGGGATCTAGTATATCTAATTCTGCAGTATCACAAACAGGATACTCATCTGTGCATGTAGTTAGCATTTCCTTATTCAGTCTCTTTTTTCTACAAGTTATGCTCTCACATTCTTTTCTACTCTCTTTGTCCTTCCTCCCCATAGTTTCTTCTTCTTTTGAGACCCCTGTCAGATGTTGGTACCCCGTGTCCTGACAGTTACTGTAACAGCCATGTAAGTCACATAAACCCTTCCTCTCTCTTAACAGATTATTCTCGTCACTCTCTGATCTTACCTTGACTATAAAAGGTCTGAAGCTCAAGCTGTGTTATTAAAAAGAGGCAAGAGGAGTGCTTCTATAAAATCACATGAATTAGGAAGGAAATTTAAAGCCACAAACATCCTCTGTATCTAAGGAAACAAACCAAAAACTTCTTCAAAATCTGGATGCAGAGTGTTCACATATATTTGTTCTAGGCAAAGGTGATAAAGGCTTATGAGCTAGCCTGTGCCCCCTGAAAATGAGATTTTAGAGTTTAATCTTTCAAATAAGCGAATTTGAATCATAAATAATGAAGAGTATGGCATAACACTTTAGAATGACATACTTTTCCAGGCATTTTCTCTGCTTGTGTTACAAAAGAGGAGAATGGCAGAGGACGTTACACACAACTGCAGAAAACTGTAACACTTTCATTTGTTTGGAGATGTATTGCGAGAAAGTGTTTTAATATGTCAATGGATGGCAACAGATAAATTGAGCAGCTTAAGCAAATAGGGCCAAATCCTAATTTCATAGAAATGAATGGGAGTGCTGCCTGGAAACTTTCTGTGCAAGTCCCAGTGATTTCAGTGAGATCAGGAGTTGGCTCCCCAAGACCTCACTGATGTTCATCGACACTGATGTGACTGGCAGAACAGAGAGCAAAACATCACAGACCAGTTAACTCCTTTGGAGCCCTCCTTTTGGGTCCCTGGACTAAGGCTTGGAGAGTAGCACATCCGTGAGAGATGCTGCGGTCTGGTTCTCTGTTCATTGAAACGCAGGTAGCTCAAGTACCACTTAGGAAAAAAAGAGAACCTAATAGCAGCAACAAAAACATCCAACCAAAAACGCTCCAGGAAACGTGTGATGCTTTCGTAATGAACTTATCCATCTACGAAGGTATTGGGAAAGACTGACACAGAATTTTTATTAAATACTTTAATGAATTATATTTTTAGTGTCCACTCACAGTGAGCTGCAAAGAACAACTTTGCCTTTCAAGAACAAACTGCAGCCTATCAATTTGAAAGCAGTTGTTGCCCCTAAGCCTGTTCTGGTTTGGCTGTTCACAGGATGGCTTTGTTAAGTGACTAGATAAAAAATTATTGCTGAGACAGCAAGGAAACCAAACAGCTTACTTTTCAGCTAGCATCTTCACAAACATTACCACGATTAAATTTAGAAGTGGAAATGGTGAGCTGCGCATTTTCTTACCAACTAGAATATATGTTCATATAGGGAAAGATAAAAAGGAGCCCTTAGTTGTACGAATAAGTAAGTAAATGAGGCCATAAACATCATGAAAGAGAAAGCCAATGCTCTCCCTGAAAAAGCAGAAAGGCAACCAAACTACAAAGCTGTATCTGGAGAAGAATCTAAAAGATTTGTTGGGAGCATGCTTTGTTTCTAATATATATACACACACACATTTATATGTATTTTAAACCGGCACCTGGTAGTCCCATAGCAATTCAAAGTCCCATTGTGCTAGATCCTGCCTATAAATACAGCCAGAGAAAACTCCGAGCTGGGAATTCCTGACCGTAACAGTTTATAACCTGCATAGCATTGTGCCTGTTTTACAGATTAAGATCTGAGGCAGAGAGAAAACAAAGCCCCAAAGATTTATGAGCATGCTTAACGTAAAATAAGTAAGTAATCCTACTGAAGTTAATAGAAAAGTTAATGTGCTTAAAGTTAAGCATGTGAGTTTTAAGAATCTTTATGGTCTTAAGGCCAAATTCACACAGGAAGTATCCAACATTGAGGCTCCAGTGTAGCACTTCACACTGAATAATTATTAAGCAATCCTACCAATTAGGGAAAAAAAAAAATGTGTAGGAGACGTATCACAAGTCCTCAGTAAAAATATCCATAATTCATATATTCTAATATTTCCAACTTGTATGTTTAGGTATGTTTATACTGCAGTCAGTATTTTGTTAAAAAAACCCTCTCTGTTCCCAAATTTATTGATAAGGTCAAATTATGAAACAAGTGCTGTGAAGTGAAATGAAATGCAGTTTAAGATTAAAGCTGAGATTTCACAAGATATAAAATGGACAGAATTTCAGCTTCTGTTAAAAAACGAGAAACAAAAAATGTAAAAAGAAAAACAGTCTATGAAAGTTAGTTTAAATAATGCATTTTACTTGGCAACTACAGTTATCTGGGAACATGCTGATTATCAGATATAACCGTTCAGCTGATTAGCCCTGACTTTTCAAATGCCAGTAGATCAATTACCATGATATTCTGCCGAAACCTTGGAAATCCATTTGAAAACATCAACATATTTTATTCTTCCAATACAGATTTATTCTTTTTCTTATTCAAAAAGATTTTGGGATACCATGATGACTGAAATGGATTTTCCATTTCTAGTGTTCCTTGAATGCAACATACCTGAGTTCTGATTTTGAAGTGCTAACAGTGCAGCCAATGGCAGTGTCTTGTGCAAATGACAGCAATCACAACAGCCTCAGAAAGGATACCCAGCCCTGTTTGCCATTTATACCTCAAAAATATTTTTCCTTCAAAAACATGTTCACGTTTAAAAACATGTAAAAACTCTGAAAAAAAAAAAATCAATCCCATAATATTTCTGTTGCTATTTTCAGTAATTTGCTTAAAATCTATGTATGTCTCTGTATCAAGAAAGGTGGTTTTCATTGTTCCTTTTCCCCCTTTCAATAGATACCACATACATCTCTGGTCACAAACTGTTTAATTTGACAGTGCAATGACTAAACATCATGACTTTTTTAGCTCATATTTTATGAGGTTAAATCCTACACTCTTCCAGTTCCTCTTCACTCTATCAATCATACTCATATATGCATGTACCTCATCATAAAAATACATCTAAAACAACAGTGCATCATTGCAAATGTCACTCCCGCAGTTTCTGTGTAAGCATTGAAGTCAGTGAACCCAAATATTTTGCTTTAGGGGTGGTGGTGGTAACTGTATTAATTATAAGGTAAATTTGACTTTCTTATTCTTGCCAAAATATCACAGGTCATTTTACAACTTGTATGGTTGTACCAGTTGCATGGGTTCCAGGAAGTAGCCTTCAGGATGGAATCAGTCTGCCAGTCTTTCCTACATCACTCTTCCCCAGATGAGATTTAAATGACTTGTCACAGAGCCCAAAAAGGCAAGGTCCTCCTCCAGCCTGCAAAGCCCTGGGAGAAATCTAGCCAGACTTGTGGGGAGGACAAAGGTAGTTGCTGTTGGCTGGTTACGATCAGTCTGACTTCCTCCCTCCCTTCCTCAAGGCCAAAGCAGCAGCAGGAAAGCTCTGCACTAGTTCCCCTCTTTCCTTTCCTCTCCCCCCCAGCAGCAGCTTGGAAAAGCCTAGAAAATGAAGTGCATAGAAGAAAGGGGAGAGAAAGAGTTGCATCAGTAGATAACAGCCTACAAGAGGAATCCACCTGTATGGGTGCTAGGAGGAGACAACCCATTCTACCTTACCTGTGTACCTACATGCAACAGTATGGGATACTTCAAAAAAACCAGAAAATGAATTAATGCAATTGATTTTCACTAAGTTGTTTAAAAATAGTATTCCCAGACAAAATACAGTAATCATTTTTGTTTCTTTGGCCCCTTAACAGAAACAGCAGTTGTGATTTAAACAGTAAAACCGACTCAAACAGATTTTCTGTTGCAGAAAAAAAAAATATCTCAAAGGCCTGCAGAACATTTCAGGAAGCTCAATGAAAACATTCAAGACAGTAATTTTGACTTTAGATTTTAGGGTACTTCATTCACAAACTCTGAATGAGCCAGGCTAGAAAAACAAATATGCTACTCACATGTTTTTCTCCAGGCCACACTGTGCTTTAACTTCAGGGTTTCTGCAGCTATGGCACAACATAAGCTGTCACCACACTTCGACATAGCAGAAAAACATACTCTAAAACCTAAAACCAAAACGCTAACAGAACAAGATGAGCTCTCACCATGTAAAGATGACTGCAAGTCATTCATGTTTTGGTCTAACAGCTGTGAGGGCAAGTAACCTGATGGTGTTGGTGCCACAGATAATGAAGTGTTCTCCACATCTCCAGCTGAAGAGTTCATGGTGAGATCAGCAAGTGCCACCTGTCCAAAAACAGCTGTCCACTCTTTGCTGAATTCCCCCTCATCCAGGGAGGAAGCATTGAGGATCTCATTCAGTAATACCATGTCATCCTTATCACCAGGTTCTGACTCCAAGGACCTCACAAACTGATCCTTTGAAGCTGTCTCAGAACAAAAGAGTCAAGAGAAATAATTTTTTAGACAAACCAAGAAAAGAAGGAACCTTTTGAAAATATCCAATCCAGGTTTTGTACGTTAAGTGAGATGGAAGATTTTTGCGTGAAACTTTGTTTTCTCTTTTAGACCCAATTCTCCTGGACATCTGGGCTTATAGCTTATGCAACAAATAATTCCTTGATTTATCTTAGATAACCTCACTGCTGTTAAGACTAATTTCTCATTAAAAACAATACTACAAGTGTGCTTAAAAATCTATTAAAAAACACACCAAAATCATTACATAGTCTAATATTTAAAACATTGGAGAAGACTGCATTTATGTTGCCTTTGGAAGCATTATATAAAACTGTCAAAAAAAATCATATTGGTATAAATCGAAAACAAATAAGAGTTGGGGATTATTGTAGAATTTTGTGAGAACATACTTAAGATCACCTTTATGACCTTCTGACCAATGCTTGAATTATTGGGGTATTTCCACATGAGAACAGGTTACTCTACACAGAGTGAGATTTCTACACTGTTCAATGCTGTAGTAACTTTTTTTACCTCTCTTAGGCTGCTGAGAAATGACTGGGGCCACCTTCCTTCTGATCGTCCTCACTAGTTTTTCTAGTACCAGAACTGCAACTGAAGCTCTTAGATCACTTGAACCATTATGCCTTAATAACATTTTTTTCCTATTTTAGAAATGTTAAATAGTTATATAAAATACATGAAGCTTGGAATCAGGATCGTAATCCTTTTCTCTAGCTTACAAAATATTTGGAGAGTGAAAGAACTGTCAAGGAACCCAAAATGTTATTTTACTTGGAAACATTTAGAGCTCCACTGTGGGAGTATGCAGGGGACAAAAATGGTGGTTAACAATATTGATAATGTTACATTACTGAAACTCAGATCAGTTTATTTATAATTATGCCTGTTTCAGTCTTGTGGTAAGGCAGAGAAGCAACTTCAATTTTCCGAAGTTTGGATAGATCAGCTGAGCTCTCTAAGTTGCATACAACTTGCAAAGACATTTTTAACCCTTTTGCGTTGGGATAAAAGATTGATAGTAGCGAAGTGGTTGCAACAGGCCATTTTATTTAAATGCAGCAGCCTTCTTAGGGAAGTTCCCTTTTAGTAGCTGTAATAATTTACAATGAAATGCCTGAAGTTGAGTCAGAGGAGAAAAAAAGTGCAAAACTGTTTTTTAAAATAGGCTGATGAGTCAGCATACACACCCACATACTAAGAAACAAATAAACCAACACATAATATAAGGATTTTACTTATTACTGAAGTCAGGTCTGAGATTCAGCTCCTTTCTAATTCACATTTTTATATACCTCTGTAGTCCCTGACAGGGCCCAAAAATTGGAAATAGAAATGTTACAAACATGTCAATTCTCCTGATGTTTGCACTAGACTGTATCTAGAATACCATAGAAAACAATTTGTTCTCATGAATTTTCAGGCTTCTTTCCCATCTTCAGATAAACAGCAAAGAACGTTAACGTTGTCCAAGCACCTACAATTCCCCCAAGCTATTCAGCAGGTGAGGCAGAGGGGTAAATCCTTCCATAAGGAAAACACACCAGGTATTTCAAAAGCACTTAAGAACTCTGATTTGCATCACCACCTCAAAGCTGCTTTCAGGAGACTCCTTCATGAACTTGGAAGGTTTGCAGGGGGAGATACAAAGGGAGCATCATTAATAAAAGACCTGCTAAGACATACTGCCAACACTGTACCTAACCACAAATGACATTTACTGTAATGAAACAAAAGCTTTGCAGTAACACTGCTCAGAGCAAAGCTCTGCTTCATTTGGGTATCCCATTGCAGTAGTCCCATTTTTACTGGGAGAGAGAGTAAACCATATAGCTTTACAGCTAAAGAGCAGTTAGGTCTTGCTGTACTGCCTATGACCACCAGACATCAGAGGAGTGACGCATTTCTTGTCTCAGCAGTCTTTCTGATCTTCCTGCCAGGACAACACACCCGGGGCAGGGGAGGATAGGGTGGTGCTTATGCTCATGCTGCCTAGAGTAAGCAGCAGTAAGTTCTACTCTTGTTTGCAATTAAGGTTATCTTGAAACCAGTCTTGCTTATTGAGATATTACTCATGTGGTATCCCTGCTAGATTACTAGAATGATACGGACTTTCTCACCTCACCTGTAAATCTTCTATTACTTCTTTTCCTGTTTCTCTGTTTTCGCTGCCCATTTTAACAGTCAAAATCCCTTTTTTGTCTGCACATGCTTCCCCTAACCTTATAAATGTCCACAAAAAACCCCCCAAAACTCGCAATAAAACACTGAAAAAACAACATTACTATATTCTTTTTTGTAATTGTTTGAACTCTAGCAATGCTCATTCCTTTGCAAACATGCCTTGTTCTGCTGGTATTCAAAAGAACTAAATATGAAGAGAAACTAAAAATATTTACAATGATACATGATTGGAAACACAGGATAAAGACTTCCTTCTGAAACACACACAAAAGTGTACCTCTAACTAAACTGCTTCACTTAAAATAATACAATATTCATTAGCCTAAAGTTAGCTAGTGTGTAAAATTAAGGTAAATGGCTTATATTTTAATATTAACATAACCATCCTTATCTGATGTAGCTTCCCCACAACTGTTTTCATGTTGATTTAACTACTTGACTAAAGAAAAAAAACACCCTTCTAACTGAGACAGCTAAACTTCTATGACCGATAATTGCATGCATTATCTGTACCTCCACTAAGAAGGTCCAACAAGGAATGGAAATGAGTAAGGGGAAAACCAGAAGAAAAAAGGCCACTATTAGACATGCACGGACCTTTTTATTAACCACAGAAAAGAAGTCATCACTACCTTATCTGTCCACTGATTAGGGCTGCCTTCTGCACAGGCAGCTGAGGAACTTTGCCTGTTTCTGCCTTCACGGGTGGTTCCCCACAGTGGTGCAAGAGACTGCCCGTGGCAAATCGAAAATTGAGGTGTTTGCAAATGCTCTCATCCTTACCTACCATGAAGGCAGTGCCTTAAATACCCCAAATTTCACTCTCAGTCTGACGGACTAAACTGCACAAAGGGATTTTTTTCTTTGCTTCTTTACTTGCTTTTTGAGTTGCCACAGTTGTTTTTATAGTTGTTGAAGTTTTTTTTACTCATTCTTCTGAGATGTATGAGTGAAAAGTAAAATAAGAACTTATAGACAATACTCTTACTGCATATGAAAACTCAATATAAAACTTTTAGCCAGATCTTTCATATGTTACGTGGTAAAACAAGTACCCTTTGTAAAAAACCAGCACATCCCCTTGAGCTGCCACTGATCTAAGAAAAGTATAAGGATAGGAATTGAGCCCGGAATGAAAGATTACTTTCTCATCTGTGTATGAGAACAGCACAGCAGATTTAATTAACTATCTGGCTCAAAGAAGTCACCAGTTCTTATATGGTTTTAAGAGGACTAAATAATTTGTTTCTGATACGTACATTTCTGATATAAAATCTTGTGGTTACTAGTGTGTTGCTAAGGGTTGTGATACAACAACTAAAGAATCAAAAAGAAAAGTTTGTGAAATGTTATAGGAAGGGTAAGGCTTACAGTGGAACCTACTTCAGTGGGGCAAATGTGATACAGTCTAGTATACCTAACCTTGAGTCACCTGTTACAATGCATTTTATCCCCAGTAAGGTTTACTTCATATTATAACATCAGGAGTAGTGCCTCTGCATCTATATGAAGTTGAGTTTCCTTTAACATTGTTTAAGTATTGCAGCTGAATAATTTCATTCTAACTTTCAGATTCTGAAAACAACTAAATCTAAGATTAAAATTATACTTGGTGCCTGTAATTGAAACTCTGATGAAACAGACATGCACAAATGTTTCAAATGTTTCATACCATTTTCTTCAGGTTGCAGGTCTAATAAGTCATCTATGGCACCTAAGAGCAAAAAAAAAAAAAAAAAAAGAAAAAAGAAAAAGAGAAGCAACAAAGGAAGATCTGCAGTACACTAACAATCAGAATGTATGCATCTAAAGGTAGTTTTCTTAAGTCTCTTCACCTGAGTACTGCTTGTGGTTACAATTTCCTTGTAACGTGGATATGACATCCTTGCCATCGTCAGCTGTAATCAAGAGCCATAAACATGTCAAATTGCACTTGGCACAAGACCATGCTTTATAAACAATGTCACTATAAGATCAACATGCAACAGTTGTTGGTAATCATGTTTAAAATTAACTGGGTCACAATGGACAAAAGACCCAAGATATAAGCATTTCTAAGTAGTGAGGCAGATTTCTGAATAATAACGGGGGGGGGGGGGGTGGGGTGGGAGGAATCTTCCTTTGAATCACCGCCTGCCACATCTCCAGGCTGAGTGCACCCATCTGAGGCAACTGCAAGAATCATACAGGTCTTTACTGTCCTCCAGAAGCAGAGACTCTTCCTTCAGAAACTTGTACTTACACAGGCCAGGAGAGAGCACAAAAGTTCCCAGGACCTCATCACTCCCTAAATTGCTTTCCTTGACAATATGTTCTTCCTCATGACACCAACTCTGGGAATGGGGTAAATGAATCTTCCCTCAAAGCACCCCAGACCAGGATACAAGTAATAGCACCTCTTCTCTTGCAGGAAAATAAATGGGCTAAGACCAACAGGAGGGAAAATGTATAGCTGAGAGTTATAGGCTATCAGAGGTGAAAAAACACCCCCGTGCCCCAACTGTAACCACCTTAAGTTCTGAGCAAGTTTCTTAGGTTAGACATGAAGTCAAAACAATCATCTAGATTCCGTCTATCAGTGAAGATAAAGACACCTCCCTCAGGTGATTAATCCCACTTAAGATATGTAGCAGAACAGGAGGGATGAGTTACCCGCTGAACATGCCTTTCTCTCCCCATTAACTGTTGAGGAATTCTAGCTTCTAGACAACTAAGTCTGTAGCTCTAAAGGCAAATGAAGGGGTTGGTCACAGTATTGCCAGAACTGGAAGGCAGATCTGCTGGCAGCCTTAAACTTGAGGCTGGAAAGGAGAAATAAAATTCTCTATAGGGGAATAAAAATTGAATGCCAAACCCTTTCAAGAGAAACTTCAAGGTGTGTTCAGAACTAAATGAAACAGAACAGCTTGCTCTTTGAATCATGTTATTTTAACAAGGCTTTGCTAGGACTATGACAGAAAAGTGCTACCAGCACTAGGATGAGCTGGTCATTTAAGGACCCATGATCACATCTGATTACACTCTATGTAGATATAGATAGGAGAGGCATAAACAGACTTGGATAAATATATATGATGCTTCCATAAAAGGACAATGCACGAAGCTAAAGGGGAAAAACCCAACCCTAGATTGACTGGCAGAGGGAAAAAAAAAAATTAGCAAGAGAAGTTCATGAAAGGTGGGATATGGATGGCCACAATTCTGTAATGAAAAAGTACAACTGCTGCTGAAAGCCTGCCTTAGTTCAGTGGTAAACATGATGGAGCCAATCTTAAAAACATCCATAGTATATTAAGGGAAAATGCAGAGCAAATGATAAAAAATTGGAAGTTATGAAGTAGAAGTAGTTGATGAGGAAAACTAAAAAGAAACACAGCTCCATCACTAGTAGCACTACATCTGTATTACTTTAGTATGGAGTACTTTAAGAAAAAAAAATAATCTTAGCAATGGCACAGACCCACTAGTGTACGGAGATGGAAAAATTTAGCAGAGCAGGCAGAAGTCTTCCAAACTACTTCAGGTCTTTTTTAGGAGCAATAGAGAAAGAGACAGAAAAAGGTATTTATATTACAGACAATGTTGAAGTATTTTACAGCCCATAAGTAACTGAGATTCTAGAAAACATCTGCTAAGAAAATATAAGTCAGATTTTGTATCCAAGAATATTAAAATATCTCATCAAAGAGATTGCTAATTAACTGCAAAATGGGTGAAGCTTCAAAACACTGGAAAAGTCCTAATATTGTGTCATTATTACAAAAAACACCGAAACAACAATAATTAACAGGGTGACTCAAGTAATTGTAGGTAACTATGGGCTGGTAGCTCACCATTACTCCTAAGCAAAACATTAACTGAATCCCGATCAGTATGGGATTCAGCAAAAGAATACGAGCATAATAAACACTCTTATAATAGAAGGTGTTTTTATGGAAAGCAGACCTAGTTAAAAAAAAAAAATTCATTCTTTGATAAAACTGTGAGCTTTCTTTGGTGAAGATATTTGTTTAGAAGCAATTTGACTTTGCACTGCATAGCCTTCCAGCTAAGAAGTTATAGCATAATCTCTGTAATGAACACATTGAATGGATTAGGAACATGACAACTAACAGATGTCAAAACCCAGTTGTTAGGAGAAATAATTGCAAAGCAGAAGTGTTTCTAGTTTAGATCTGCAAGGTTTAGTGTTGTATCCATTGCTATTCAACGGCTTTAACAGTCATCTGGAAGTAAACACAAAATCACTCTTGAAAAAAATGTGCAAACAACTAACAGACTATTAGAGGTGGTCATTCAGGCCAGTCATTCAGTTTCTGTAGTCAGAGCTGGGAGAATTTAATACCACTAAGTTGTAAGTTATATCACTAGAAACAAGGAATATAAGCCATGCTGCAGAAAGGAAGAGTAAGTCCTGGGAAGCTGTGACCAAAAGGAACTGAGTCTTGATAAACAACAAATTCAAGCATGAACTTCAACTTGATGTTGCAGCAAAATGAGGTATTGTTTTTGCATATAGAAACAGGAATGTGATTTTACCTTCTAGAAATATGACAGGAGACACCAACATCAGAAATGTCTTGTCCAGTTATATATTTCACATTTTAAAAGGGATGTTGTAAAGTGGAATGGAAACAAAAACTTCAAAAATAAAGGACTAGAGAAGATGTCTTCAAGACATTAATATGCTTAGTCTATCAAAATGAAGATTTGAGAGGAGTCTTGATTTTAATGTAAGTACCTTTTAAGTATCTTCATGGAGGATAAAATACTACATATTAAAATGATTCTCCATTAATTTAGTAGAAAAAGATCTATTATAAGCCATGACATTATTTAGGCTGGAAGGACCTCTGAGGGGGTCATCTTGTCCAAGCCCCTTGTCAGAGTAGAGTCAGCTATGAAGTTAGGTCAGGTTCCACAGGGACGTGTCCTGTCAAGTCTTGAAGATCTCCAGGGATGAAGATGCCACAGCCCCTCCAGGAACTTCTTCCAGCACTTCACCACCCTCACTGTAAATGCTTTTTTTCCTAGTATGTAATCAGAATTTCCCTTCCTGTCACTTGTGTCCATTGCCTCCCATTCTTTCACTGCGCACCTCCAATTAGACCCTGGCTATGTTACTGGGTAGTAACAACCCATCAGGTCATTGGCAGCAGCTGAATATGACTTTGCCTAGCTTTTGGGCAGAAGTTCCACTGAATTCATCAAGTTTTTAATACAGTACATGTTTAATAACTGGAATAAACTAGCAAACTAAGTGGCATACTTTCCTTGTCTTGACATCTACTAATCTGTAGATTCTTTCCTTGAAGACATGCCCAATGTAAGAATTAGGCTTTGGAAGACAAGCTATTTGACCTATCTGAGAGTAACTGAATGAAATGCAGTGGGATATAACATGTAAGAGATTAGTTTTAACAGATCTTCCTGGCCTTAACTTTTGTGCATTTGTAGGGATTTGCTGGGTGAAGCTGAACAGACAGGAAATAAAAATGAAAAAACATGTATTGCAGCACTTACGAAGTTATGGTAACATGAAATAAAATACCTGAATAGTTTAATTCCTTGGTATGGCTCTCCTCATCTAATGAAATCAACCTTAATTTGAAAGAATAAGAAAAAAATTGAGAAAATAATTCTAAGGCTATAGAATAATAATACATTTTTCTCTTTTTGGTCACATCATTACAGAATCATATCAATAACAAATAAACAGTAATTCAGATGGACTCTTGCATTTGCTGTATATGCTGGTTTGTTGTTAACTTCTATTGTATCATTGGTGGAAGTCTGTTGAAAACCAAAATTAGACTGAAGACCAACTATCAAAACCTACCACTGTTCCATTTTTAGTCTAACTAAATCTCTGTAATGAAAGCTACAGTGTATTCTTCTTTTCCAGATTTGGTCTTTCATAACTATCATGAAGGAGATACAACTGTTCCAAAAACCAAACCAAACCAAAAAATAAAACAAAACCAAAACCCACTTTGCACTTCTCTTTTTACAGCAACTACTTAAAAATCAACAGTCAGGTGACTTTTGTCTCATGCCAGCAAATATCTAAAAAACCAGATCAGCAGTGTTGATGAAAAAGCTCTTGACAGAAAAAAAAAAAAAAAAAAGCAGCTGTGGTTTACATGCAATTCCTATACAAAGGTAATCTCTTCAATGAAGAATATATACCTTCTAACTGCTATTATATTGTATAAAGCCATTCAACCAGTAGGGAATGGAGCAGCCACAAGGTTAATGTGGTGGTGAAGAGGACTGTGTAGGCACATTCCTCCTATCCTCTAGTGACAGGACAGGAGGAGCCACTTCCCCTGCTCTTGAGGATAGGACTGTGGTGGAGCAGAGGAAAATTAGATTCAGGCCAAATTCTAGTATGATGAATGTTTACTGTGAATAGAAAGCTGATGAGGATTTTAAAAGCTTTGTTTTGTGTAATTCTTCTAGAATCTTAGATGTTTGTTTATGGTTTGTTTTAGCAAATTGGTGACATATTTTTTCCCCTCAATTTTATGACATACAAGGAAAAAGATAAGCCTTAAATAAATACAAGTACAACCATGACATGGCATCTGATGCACTTGCTGGTAGGTGCCAGTGCACACATCTTGCATAAATCATGCATTCATTCTAGAATTGTATATTCAACATCGAGGAAAACAACTGTTTATTAAATTCTTTATTATAGTCACATGCCATGCAGCAGATTCAAGGAACTGCTGTGGAGACAGCCACCTGCCAAATGGTACTTGGCCAAGTCCTTTCTAATCTGAATAGGACCAAATCTGACCAATTTATAAACTGGTTTTGGTCAGTGGTTCTGAATCTAAACAAGTAAAAGGACTGGAAAACTGAACTCCTTAAAAATCCAATATTATAAATAGCTGAGCAAAATTCACTAATCAGTCAAGCTGTTCTCTACTTTTTGACAACTGATCCTTTGCTGGATGTTTCATTTAACCAGGGACAGTCAAAACAACAGGTGGCAGCAGGATTATATCAACGCTGCATCTCCTTGCAACTGAATCCTGATGGTCCCCTGGGGGAGGGATCGCATCTCATTCTCTTGTTCTCCTCTCCCCATAGCAGTCCATTCATAAGTCTCTCTCACCTGAGAGCTCCAGGTAACTCAAACCTTGATAGCATCAGCTCACTTATATGTACTTTTTACTAAGTACCTACTGCTTCATTGGATTACTAACCGATGCTGTATACATTACAAAAACCAATCGCTGCTCAAAGCAATCAGAAATCCGTATCCTATTCCCAGGTAAAAGGAGATGCTGCTGAAGGGAGAAATACAACGCTCATATCTTCTCCCACATGTAGCTGTTTCTCTTACTAAAGAAAAAATGAAGCAAAAGCTGAAAAATAAAGAGAAGGCTAGGAAAAGATGAAAAACATACAAAGGTTTAAATGGGTCTTTTAAAAAGTTCTTAATTTCACCGTAAAGTTTATTAGCTTTCATGTACACATTAGACCATTTCAGGAATTCTTGTATGAAGCTTACTATTAACTAGTGTGATTAGACTAGCTCCGTCTATATTGCCATTTATAAATGTCTGGTGACTTTAGCAACCGGAAAGCACATTATAGACAAAAATACTTATTATTTTAATATATAGGCCATGTGACTTACTGATTCTGCTGATCTTGTACTGATTTGGTGCTCTCAATCTGCAGGTCCTCCTTTTCTGCTTTTTCTGTTAGTTTATTCACAGGATCTTGTAAGCTCTAGATCATAACCATAACATAAATGAAGAGAAGAAAACAAAATAGCATCAGGGAAGCAAGAAGTGTGTCATTTAAGGCCAAATCAGACTCCAGAACATATATAAATTAAGCAAGAATGTTTTTGAGCTGTACCAAAACTATACCTGACTCAAACAAGCAACATAAAAAATGTTAGAAGATACTAATTCAAATTGAGTCACATGAACACACTTTATATAAGAAGGTGACTTTTGGCTACTTCTAAACTCATGTTCTGTTTCCAATATTTCTAAGTAAAACCATCTATACCGTGTGCAAAGCAGGCACTAAAAAGCACACTTCTTTGCCATTTTGGGGGTTTGCCTTTTGTTTTCCTTTTCTCCCTTTTTTTTTTAAAGATGAGAAAAATTCATTCTTTACATCTGTTTGTTCCTCATATACTGCTTCTTTATTTATTTATTCTCTTTTTCTCCTGACACAACGATTTACACAACCTTGGCAACTGCAGTGTAGTGGGAAGGTACTACTTGTATTCTAAATCTGAAAACGAGGGTTAAAATCTTGGATGATAACTTAGATAGAGGCCAGGTGTGGTATTATGAAACCCTGGTGTCCCTTTGCAATTTGAAAGGCCATGCTATAAAATAACAATGTACAGTTTCATGGCCAGCATTTTTATAACCAAAATTTGGCTATGTGAACAAGTCAACATATAAAGCATTACAGACTGATTCTTTGAGATTACAGAAGTAATAAATATACTACTGGTTGTCCCTGTTATGCATTAATTAGGATTTCTGTATAAAAATTAAATAACTGAAGATAGTAATTAAATAATGACAAATGTTAGCAATGTGAATATTTGGCTCTATCAAATGGTTTTGCTGTGAAGGTGAAAACATGCTCCTCTTTCCAAAGTCCAATTCAGTTTCTGAAAAAAAAAAACCCCCACCCCGCATGTTTCATGTGACTAGTCCTGACCACTGGTAATTAAGTTTATTTATGTCTCACTTATATTCATAATAGTGACTCTCATCTCCCTTCTCCCCCTGTCCCCCAAAAAGCTGAAGCTAAAACATATAAGCCACCTTTTGTACAAAGCATAACACACACATACATAAAAATGTTGTGGCTTTGCATCTGGAGTTTCAACAAAATGGTAGTATGTTTCATCAGAATAGTAAAACAAACAAAAAACCATGGCTGCTCAGTCCATCTCATCTACTGAATAAAAGTTAAGAGTCCCCAGCCCATCTGTTAAAAGAAAAGCATTCCCAGGCATGACACAGGTCTTGTTTCTGCTGCCCTGTTACCCAGGACAGATGAGTCCCCAGAAGGGGCACTCCAGTTTCTGCTTGGCTCAGTTACTTGTCTGTATGAGGAAATGTACACTTCAGTGTTTTAGAAACCAAACTAATGCACCTGTCGTATACTGCAGTTGCATTTTTTTCCTCTCAGTAAGTTAATTCTTCTATCTAATACCACAGATTAATTTATCATAAGCACCTAGAGCACTGCAGACATCATGCATAAAAAGATGAGGGATCACAAAAGCAGCAACAATAAACAGAGACATTGAAGAAATTCACCTTATTCTGTGGTTGCCGCTTTTTTTGGAAACTGTAACAGTGCTAACCAGAACCACTTGTAAGTGTACTTCTTGGATTCTGAAAAATGGACACTAGCCACCTCAGCTAGATCACCTATGAATTAATACGTTATCCTTTAACTGAATTTGTACCAGGTAATGAGTAGTTTGTACTTCCTGTACTATTAAAATTGATAGGAATTATTCCATTGACTCCAAGAGGACACGGATTAGAGCTCAAAAACATAAGAATATGCACTATACGTGCACAAAAGTGCAGTGCAGAGAAAGACAGCAGAGCTTTCCATTACGGGGACTGTACTGCTTTGGGCACTTGAACTGTCTTAGACACCTTCATAGTAGGGCACAGAGTCTACTGTAATCAGGAGGTGATGGTGCAACAGTTGTGGTGCTCTGCCTGCCACCAAGTATAGCAGCACAGGGCCTGCCCCAAGGATGTAACGGTTTTGAACAACAAACAGAACTATTTTAAATCATATAATTAGGCAGTACTTAAAGAAAATTATCAGAAGTAAAATCTTCTGCATTTTCACCAAGAAAAATACAAAGAAATCATCATCCTTCTTTAAGGAACTACATTTTATGATTCTTCCTTCATGAGTGTATCAGGAAATCCATATTTAAAGGACTGGGATCAAACCACGGAAACAGTGTATAGAAATGGAGTTCACAAGTGCCTTGGGAAGGAAACAGCACGATAATAATGGCAGTTAATATTTCCTGTATTAGAAAAATAAATACAGCTTTGAAATATAGCTTCAGTTTCAATAGAGATTATGACAAAAATTGTTAAAAATCACCAGCTGTATTTTAATGCAATAATTCAATTTAGCAATTTAATTTAGACAATATTCCCTCCAATTCTCATAGCAAATAATGAAATGATTTTCCTCTCTCCTGTCTCTCTCTACTCCACATCCCAACGTACACTACGAACCGAGAAATCTTTTTAAAAAGATTTAAAAAAAAATCTACAGAAATGGTATGAAATAAAACTGAATGTTAAAAAGCCATTGTAAACAGTTTTCTAAACAAGAACCCATGGTAATGTGATCACTATTGTCAGCACTTGTAGAAATGAAACTCTGATATTCAGTTGTTTCAGATTACATCAGAAGAAGTGAAGAAGTCCCATCATCTAGGAAGTGTAGTGATTAAAGAAGGCTATAAAGATACAGACTGAGTTCAGACAAAAGCAAGCACGCTTCAGCTGGGTGTATGAAGTGTCCCTGACTTCCTTGGCTCAGAGCAGACAAATGTGTAACTTGACAGCACTTGTCTGTTTGCTCATGAGGACTCACATGGACTTTGTTGCGAGGTGCACCAGTATGTGACTGAAGGTAGGATCCTCTCGTGTTTAGAAAGCCTTCTTCCTAGCTTCATTATTTCTCTTTTACTATAAAAATCAGGGTAAGACCGTACACACTAGTAGAGCAAGGTAACAGTCATTCACTCTGCCTATCTTGTCTGTCTCTACAACCAAAAGTCACCCAGTGATATTTTGTTTGCTCCCAGTACTCAGACTAAATATCCAAGCTGACAAGGGGTTCCTCCGCTGCAGAGTTAACTCTGGGTCCAGCTCAGGCACCATTCCTAGGCTGACTGCTACTCACTTACAGAATTCCTTCACCTACATCTGGGCTGCTTTCAAGCCAAGCCAAGATCATCTGGACTGCACACAAAACTTGTCCTCTGCAGTTAAATCACCGGAGCGTTGACAACGCACTCACCTCGCCCACAGTTCCCCCCAAGTGCCTTGGACAACTTATGCTTCCTCTTGACTGAGGAAGAATCAAAGCAACATAGCTAAGGGCAGCTCCAGGAGCCAGGGATACATCCCAGGACATCATAACACATATGGGGAAGTGCAACACCACTGAGGAGACACAAACTTTGATATGTTTCATTTGGGGGGAGAGCTGAAAGGGAAGAGGAAAAGCAGGTAGTCTCAGAAATTTCTTATGGAGGTTCATAAAAAAACCCCACCACCAAACCCCAAAAAACCCAACCAAAAAACTCCCCGGAGGTATAAAACTATATGCAATCTTGCCTATGAGTAAAGTCATGGTGCAACAAACAGAAACGAGAAAGGATACCAGACTACAGCAGAGGTCAGCAGAAGGGAAGAGTGTTGTAGTACCCATTTGGACAGAGTTCTCCAAACCATGTAAGGAGCACAGGCAGCAGTGTTCTACTTTGCATGGAAATAAATGGATGCACTGAGATTTACGCCTATTAACTTCCTTACCAGGGCTATTACTATTTCTAGGCTCATACACACTCTTCAGGAAGGCTGGTGTTATAGAATTAAAATGTAAAAAATGCAACTAAATATTCCTTAAGTAACTAAGGCAAATAAACAGTGCAGAAATTAGAAAGAGATATCATTCATGAAAAGCAGCCCCTGAAATAAATTTGAATTCATTTGATACACGGTAATTTCAAGACAATGAAACCTTAAAGGTTTTACCAAAACAGCAGCTCATCATCTTTAATATTACAGCAACGGACACAGTAATGGGTACTTTTACATCACGATACATAGAGTTGTTAGCACATTAATAATCATCTTTCATCAAGCCTAAAACTGCAGTTAGGAAATACAGCTGCAACAGCACAATTACACTACTCTCCCTGCATACCCTGAAGCAAAGAAAACAAATGGGCTGCTTTTCATTAAGGGACTTCGGCAAACATCTCTAAAGACAATGTTTTCTTTCCAGAAACAATCCCAAGAGGCATTTAAGAGTCTCCTTCCTGAGGTAAACCTGGTACGTGAATACATTCATACTACAAAATACAAATAGTAATTTTCCAGTATGTAGCACCTTCTAATTTTTCAGTAAGACAATCTATGTCTAAGTCAAATATTAACAGTTTCTTTAAATTCTTGTTTTAAAGTAAAATGCTAATCCTACATACATGTATTGCTTAGTTTAATTCAGAAGGATCACTTGTATGAGCAAAATTAAGCTGCTAGTATCAGAACTAGAATCATAAAAGACAAAAATGATTTGCAAGCACCAAATTCAAAATTTTCTTTAGAAAAGATCCCTTTTAAGATATGTCAGGGAAAAATATTCTAAAAGTAATCCTAATCAGGATTACTCCTGATTAAATGTAGAAATGGGCACATTGAAATATTTTATGTACGTTTTAAGCAATTATATATTCTGATTGTATATTTTTAATGCATAAAGTCAACAGCAGACATGGCATCTTCCTTGGGCACATTTTTAGACCAAAAGTTTCTCTATCAGAAACCACACTTACCCTAGATCAGCTATAGCCATTTATTATACATTTATTATACAACTCCTTCTTAATGTATAGTTACTCTGGCATGAACATACGATATGACTGGTAGGGATCAGTTCCCTAACCACAAACATCTATTGTTATTCCACATCCAGGTCCAGCAGAGGAGACACGGAATTCATGGGAGTCCCACATCCTTCAGAAATGACAAGTAGAGGTGAGGTGACTTCCCCTAAGAAGGCATCTGAAGTAGCAGCAGATACCTTTTCTCTTAGGTAACAGAATTTCACCTGGTGCAACCACCAGATTTTGATTTAATCTCCTTAGTGATCACTTAATGTAAACAAACAGAAACTACTAATTGAGGGAAAAAAGATCATGGAGGAGACTTCACTTTGGTATAGAGAATAATCCCACACTCTAGAGACGGAAAGAAATAAAGAACTGATACTAAGAGGCAGTAACATAGCCTTATTCCCAAGCAGCTGTTTTCTGAAACCACAGACTTCCATGAAATTCTGTAGTATAAAACTACTTCCTGATTAGCATAATTTCTCAGCATACATATCACTGCAAAACCAGGAAATCACATCTTTTCAGCACAGGAGGCCAGCAATAAAAATGGTTAAGATTCTCATAACAAAGTTATGCTGCATCCTAAACACACAACAATATTCACAACCATTTTTACACTTACTTTTTGCTTCAAGGGAGTGCTTGTTACACACGTGTGGACTTAATGTAGATTTTACTTCTTCATCATAGATTCTCAACCTAATTTCAAATTTAGATTGTAGTGAAATCTTTCACAGGAGGAAGTTCAAAAGGTAACAAACATCCCCAAATCTCTCTCATCCTACATCACAAGGGTACTTCACACTCCAGAGCAGGTGCATTTTCTGTGCAAGTATCTCTCCAAGGTGTCCAAATGTTAACATAGATTTTGAAACATCATATGTCTTGTTC
The DNA here is from genome assembly GCF_030936135.1 of Gavia stellata. Lineage (NCBI taxonomy): Eukaryota > Metazoa > Chordata > Aves > Gaviiformes > Gaviidae > Gavia > Gavia stellata. The sequence goes on from NC_082599.1 coordinate 29,096,694, forward strand.
AAATAATCACATTTTTAGATAAAAAAGAGCATAAAGAATAAATACCCAGCAATAATATAGGCTCCTACACAAATTAGACTGAAATTGGTTTGTACCAAAGCAAAGAGAAACGATTCCTCAGAAACCTTCTAACATTGGGAATTTATGAGAAGAGCCCACCAGCACGGTATCCAGGCTCCTGAGCAGGGCTCTGGCCGTGCCAAACCCAGGATGTGAACTAGACATCGTTGCAATGGGAGGCAATGGTGAGGAAATCAAAAAGGACTTTCTTTTCTGGTTTGGAGTTTAATTAGTGAGTCTGTAGGCAATTACTAGCAATGTCAAGATAACTATGCCCAACTGTCTCCTGCTGAAATCTGGACGTAAGCTCTGGCTAAAACCCATCTTCCACGATGTGGGCTATGCAAGAAAGAAGCTTAGAGTTATGTTAACTTCATAGCAAATGAGGACTTCTCCTGCAAGACAGGATTCTTCAGAGGCTGAGTAAGATGTAACAGTTTATGAGCCTCCTTTAATTTTTGTCCTCGGTCAGGAGAGATAGAGCTTGAAATTTGTTTGTTTGGTCTGTTGTGATGTTTCAAGCTGTAGGAATAACAGTTTCCACAAGCTCTTTATGCACTTCGAAGTTTAGAAACTGCTCCCTCCCAACCCACATTCTAGAAAACAACTTTAAATATAGCATAGTCATGTACAGACAAGTTTGTAGTCTGGGGTGAATTAAACCTTATACCTTCAGGTGCTTCTTTTCCAGGAGCTCTGGGGTAGCCACAGGTTATATAGCATAATGCAGTCCAGCTTCCACTTCTACATGTCATATGCACAAGCGTTTCATGGATTGAGGCTATGACTTGTAATTGTTTTCAAATTGGGTTGTCTCTCCCTGCAAACAGTGGCTTGGCTGCAAGCTGTTCACTCCTGATGGTAACCCTTCCATCAGACCTCCTTCAGGCAAATGTTATTTTTCTCCCATGCAAATAGGATCAGCAAATCATGTAGTTACTATGTTGCACAAAATAACTACAAGACAAAGAGATCTACAGGGATAACTGGAAAGTTAATGAATTTTTTCGCTGTTTTCCCATTCCTCTACTGAACCTCGAACTGCAATGGGCAAAGCAACTTCTTATGCAGGGGCAGGCGTGACCAGGAAAATACACAGTGCTGAGTGATTATTTTTAGATACATGGCAGAACTCTGAACTCAGACTTCAGTCAGATATTGCACATATTCCATATTCAAACATTACAAAGGATCAGCAAATACCACTAGTCAAGCAAAACAGTATTTCCCGGAGCCGTTAAGGGTTAAGAAGTCTGAGTACAGGTGTGGGAACCCTGAGCATCCACGTACTCATATTAAGTCCAATAAGGTGTTCTTAAAGAGTGTGAGTTTTTAAAAACAAATGCAAAGGCAAAATAGTATTAATTCACTTGGCGAGATTTTGGACACCAACATTAATCCCTAATTCTGCTGGATTTTATGATTCTTTAGGAATAATCAAACACAATCCCAGTTAGCATTTAAACACATACTTAAGTGCAGCCCTGAATAATGTCTTCCTTTGAAATATTCCTTAGCCATTGCACTCTACATGCAGTTTTTTATCCTACCAGCCAGAAGTGCATTAAACAGAAAACCTGTATTTAAATGAAAAGACAGGACAGGGATAAAATTGTCAGACAATATACGGACAAAATATGAATGTGTGCTTTCTATATCCTTGTATGATCTCTTATTTGTTATCACTGGGCAAACAAACATATCTATATATTCCTTACCTTTAACATAGTGAATTCATATGGCTGATAACCTTTGAAACTTTCATGGATTGCTGCCATCGTGTGCGAAGTTTTTTCCCAAAAATGAAGAAGTGTTGTCTGTAAGGTAGGATAAAATTTCAATGCAATGTTAGCTTTAACACCAATCTGCTTTCAGTGCAAATTTCACATGTCCCCTCCAATACTAGTTACATATTCTTACAGTTGAATATTGCCATGGTAACATCTTAAAAAAAACATATTAACAGGAAATCTTTCTTTTGGAGGTCAACGTTTTCTTTGGATACCTGGTATGTTGTTAACACATGAGAAAGAAGGTTGCATCTGCTTGCTCCCAAAAGATCCACTTTTTGACAGACATCAGTCTTCAGTTTGTCAAAGTTGAGTTTTGCATGTCGCACTTGAGCTTGAACCTTCAAACAAAGGGACAATTGTTTATGCAGTGAATTTTTTTCTCAGGTTTTCATGAAAGAGAAAACTAATACAACATTTAAGGAAATCAGACAACTGAACAGACTCAATTAAAATTTATTTAGAACTTTATTATAGAATAAATCCCACTGAAATTAAGATATAGTAGGCTGATATATGCGAAAATATGGCTTTATCTTCCATGTTACTATTTTTCTAATACATTCAGTGATGAAATTTTGTTTTCTAACCTCTGTTTATAAGATGGATATTAGTATTAAATATATACTGAGAAGATAATAATTGGAAAACATACTCACTTTGGTATCTCTTTACAGAAATACCAATTCAAAGCCCAACCAACAAATTTGGAACTAAAAGTTTACAACATAATATACAGGTGCACAGACAGAGACGTCTCCATGTACCTATAGTAGAGATAAATTTCACTGACAAACTTCAAAGTCAATCTGCAACTCTTGTTGACAATATAGCACTTCAATAACTTTGAACTGCTACAAAAATTTTGCTCAAAAGTTTTCCTTCTAAAACGGAGTGCTTTTCCGGTTTAATGCTATAAGAAAAATATCAGTCAAGGCCCCCTTTCTTAGGAGCAAACAATTTCAGTTACAAAGGGGTTTAGTTTTTCAAATTATTTTTTTATCACCTGTTAAGTATATCCAAGGCACTGTCTGTTACACAAGCTGCACATGTTTGACAACAATACTGGTATTCTCATGATCAGGTATCAGAGTAGAAAGTTGATGTAGGCGTTTTGTACCCAGGTTCCCCATTTTTATGACAGCTCTGTACACTACCAAAATACTATATTAACAAAACAAATTTGTTCATAACAATATTTGTATACAAAATTTAGTTTTCTTCCAAGGAAATGGGAAACAATCAAACCACAAAACATGATGCTTTTCCTGTAACTCTTTCACAGTTACAATAAAATGTTTACCCATAAAAACAGAATCACACAGAATCACAGAATCACTAAGGTTGGAAAAGACCTGTAAGATCATCAAGTCCAACCATAAAAAAAAAAACTAAATCAAAACACCACACACAAAAAAATACCAAAACCACCCACAAACCACAAAATACACCACAACCCACACCAAAACAACCCACCCACACCACACAGCACCATGCCCATCAAGCCACATCCCACAATGCCACATCCACACGCTCCTTGAATACCTCCAGGGAGGGTGACTCTACCACCTCCCTGGGCAGCCTGTTCCAATGTTTCACTACTCTCTCAGTAAAGAACTTTTTCCTAATATCCAGCCTGAACCTCCCCTGGCGCAACATGAGGCCATTTCCTCTAGTCCTGTCACTAGTCACTTGGGAGAAGAGACCAACACCCACCTCTCTGCAACCCCCTTTCAGGTAACTGTAGAGAGCGATAAGGTCTCCCCTCAGCCTCCTCTTCTCCAGACTGAACAACCCCAGCTCCTCAGAAGACTTGTGCTCCAGACCCCTCACCAGCTTCGTTGCCCTTCTCTGGACACGCTCCAGCACCTCAATGTCCTTCTTGTAGTGAGGGGCCCAAAACTGAACACAGTACTCGAGGTGCGGCCTCACCAGCACCGAGTACAGGGGCACGATCACCTCCCTACTCCTGCTGGCCACACTGTTTCTGATACAGGCCAGGATGCTGTTGGCCTTCTTGGCCACCTGGGCACACTGCTTCTTCTAAACCTTCACAGTGGAAAAAAAACCCACTGAAAGCAAATTAAATACCTTTTCTTTCCTTTACTTGCCTAACTTGGAGAGTAAACTGATTTTATTCAGAATACTCAGACTCGATCAAACAAGATCTGACAAACTTGTATGTTCCTGATCTTCAGAAGTGAATCCAGAACCTTGCAGCAAGGGCCTGTCTCCTTGTGCGGTAAGGACAGATACATACCTCATAACACAATCCGAAACGTTAGGGTTACCGTATTCTAATCTCATTTTCCCCAAACTCAACTTAGAGTATACGAGACTTCCAACCAGGCAGAAAAACAGCAAAAAATCTGCATCACAAATTTATGAGATGACCTACTCACATGAATTGTCGCACTCTCATGCTGGATGCATGGCAACCTTTCTTCACTGATCAGATCAGCTCTGCATAAGTAGTATAACAGAGTAGCACATATCATAGGTCTGATATGTTCATAATGAATGAACTACCATAATTCAAAACTGCTGATAAATGCAGCATCTTACAGCTGTGATTTTAATTGTAGAAAAAGATGTATAGAAAAATTTGCCTTTCCCCGCCCCCCCTCAATAAAGAAACACCAGTGATACTCCACCTTTATAAAATAGCTTTGTGGTTAGTATGTTCCCAGAAAGGGAAGTCTTCCAGGATAACTACATATTACACCAAACAATCAATGAACAAATCCTGAGTTCTGGTAATAACAACTACATCCCAAACTTCTCCTGACATGATCCAGCACTCTAACCACTAGACTACAGCATCTTACTGATGACTTGCTTTGTTGTTTTGGCATATTGAAGAGCTTCAAAGAGGGGTGTCCAGAGCTGGAAGAGTTCTTGGGTAGTTAGGAGATGTTTTGGTGAGGTGGAGACAGATTTGAATTCCCTCAGGAAGGAGGAAATTGCTCCCATGGCTTCCACGCCTTAGGCAAGCATAACAAATGCTAATCTATGATATAAAAAGCAAGGAGCAGCTACTGCCAAGATATCTCCCTACAAAGTATGGTATTTTGTGAAAAGCCTTACCCAGTTGGAACTACACTGGCATGAGCTGAGTCTGGCTCTTAGTTTGGGATCCTCAAGGGACTCTACACTACTTCTTTTAGCTTGTGCCCGGTGGAAGCCCAAGCGAGGCACTATGCTATCCATGCCAGGGGAAGTCCCATGCCATGCACAATTGTCTAGTCAAAACAGCAGGTGGGTAAAGAGCTTATGGGCCTCCAAAATTAAGCAGCAATGGAGGAGGATGGGAGCAGTGGCACGAGGAGCGTGGAAGCTTTATCCAGTGTTGGATAAAACACCTTTGTCCTGCATTAGGTCCTCAAATCCTTTATTTGCTTTAGCTGTGAGTGACTAAGAGCACAAATTTACAACTTCAGTCTAAAAAGGAAAATTGTGAAGATAATCATGGGCCTGTGCAAAAAGTAACTTCTAACTGAAATCCAAACATGAGATTACCTACATCTTTTGCCAGCAAGAATTGCTACAACAGAAAGGTATTTAAGTGAGAGATGTTGTAGGACTTTGAAAAACCTAGTGAGACTTGAGACTAAATTCTGACCTCAGTTACAGCCATGAAAAACCAGAGAAATTCAACTGATGTCAGTGGAAACGTGTCAAATAAAAAGCTGTATTTTACAATGGTGCAGCTGAGATCAGAATCCCTTTCCTATTCAGTATATCATAGCACTGGTGAAAGCACAGTAAGAACAGCTGTGGCTTTGTAGACTGAGTCCAAGTGAGCAAAGAATGTTAGTTCTGGGTAATATAAATACTCTGTCAGAGATGGTGGGTCATAAGAAAAAAAAAAGTACTGCTAAATGCAATTATTAATTTCTACAACTGCAAGTCTGCACAAGGACTTTGTACAACAGAAGGGATTTGGGTCTACCTCACGTCTCCAACTCCTTAAAAGAAGAGAAAAAATCCAGAAAACAAAAAACCTGTAAAGTTTGAGTTGTAGTCTTCCTGCATACAGTCTTCGGGGATATTTAGCAAGAAACAATGTCAGCATTTATCTTAACTGATCATGTTACTAGTGTCTCTTTTAAAAGCTAGAGCATTCATAAAGAGAAAGAGGTGATCCACAACACAATGTGGAATACAAACCTGTATGTTTGACATGTTCATCCAGATGATTCAAAACACTTAATGCTGTGTTACCAAATGCTACACATTTCTCTTGCCAACCAGGGAAGATGTGATATTATGAGAACTACTAAATTAAGGATGCTTTTCAGCTTTTTTTATATACTGAAAGTTTATTGAGCATAAGTACTCTCCATTTTGCAGCAGTGGTGCAGGACAGCCAAGAAAGAACACTGCATACTACATCAGCATGACCTTTTGCCTTTTATGTGTGCCAATAAATGCATTTTCAATTCAAATTATTATTAGACATCTTTTAAGATTACTTGTGGCTTCAGGAATTAGGTATAAAACCTTAGTGCTTACAAAGCATAATCTACTTAATACCACATAAGTTATCAGAATGAACCTTTGGTTTTCTACTCAAGGGAAAGCTGACGTAATACATACTAATCTTCTCCTTTCTCTGCAATTACTCTGTAAGACATGAGAAACAGGACCTCATTGTGGTCTCAGTCCTTCAAATTTTTATTCATGTATTTAACTTCATTAAAGCTGAACATACAAAAGTTCTTCAAAATCCTGGTCTGAAAAGTGTCAGGATTTTACTGACTGTAAGAGAACTGCACCGATTCAGATGCAACTTGGACATTTTATGATGAAATAGCTCTTAAGCATCTGAAACTGTAGGCGCTAGCTGTGAGGTTTATGGTGTACAAGAAAATCTTATGGCACTACTGTCATTATTACTTTTCATCTTTTTCTAAGGAGCAACCTGGAGCAACCTGCTTTTAATTTCCCAATGCAAACATCTAAGTACAATATTTATAGAACAGAATTCTTTAAAGAGAGAGCATAAGAAAAAACAAATTTGGAAAGCAATATCTTATTAAATCAATAGCTTGATAAACTATAAGATACCAGATAGAACTGAAATAATTTTAAAAGACTAAAATAAGTAAGTAAGTAAATAAATAAATGTTAAAATCCTAAACTCTGAGGGCTTGAAAGTCAGATTCTGGTATGCTTGATTGTAAGGGCAAATATTTGCTAATACAGGTTCCTAAACTTATATTCAAACAGAAAAGTCCCAATCTTTAAGAGCGCTAACATAAAAAAAAAAAAGTAACGTTCAGACCCAGTTAAAAAATCCTATTCAGTATGTTCAGTTACAAAAATACAGATATGTCATGTCTTTTCAAGGAATCTTTATGTCCTCTATAGTATATCTGTGTTATTAGTTTCTTTTAGTCTACCATAAAATGCAAAACTTATTTTCAGTAGTAGCCCAATTTCAGGGACAATTCAGCTAGTGAAGCATCATCTCCAAAATGAACTTATGTCAGATAAATGCACTAACTCACTTTACATACAGTATATTTTTGTCTCAGCATTTCCAACACAGAAGCAAAACCAGATGCTTCCAGACTAATTTGTCACCCAACCTCTCACTTACTCGATCTGAAAAGCATGCACAGCGTGTGCATAGGCTGGAAGGAGGGGGGTAAGTAAATCAAGAGGGAAAAATGCCTGGAGTATAGCAAACCTTTGTGTTGGAGGCTCTGGGTAAACTCCACCAGCAGATGGAATCAGTACAAATCTCTGCATTAAATAAGTATAGCACCTTCTGGCATACCTGATCGTTGTAAAGACTTCATGAAAATTAAATGCAAACTGAAGCAGGCTGTAGCTTGAGGACAAACTATTTAACCTATAGTGTATCTTACAGCATTTCTGCATATAGCACAGAAAGCATAAGGAGCTAGATTCTCAGTTCCCACAAAAGTGTAATAACTTCATAGTTTGAGTGGTGTTATGACAAGGAGCACCCGTTACACTTTTACATGAGCATATATAAGCACTTACTGATTTTTTTCTTTTTTTTTTTTTTTTCTTTTTAAATTCAAGATTGATGCTGGGTAGTCAGAGAACAGAAAAGGTAATGTTCTATACAGAATAATGCCTGTAACTAAACTAATCGATGTGCAACGTAAGGAATTCCAAAGTCTTGCACAGTACTAAACCTGATTTCATGTGCTTTGGTATGTTCTACATTTTGCAGACTATGCTTTGACTCAACTGTTCCCTTGGGTTGGAATAGTATTTACTGCATGCATTAATCTCTGCTCCATGAACTTGTAGGAGTTCAGAACATCAGAACAATGGTTGAGGAAGAGATAGCATACTTCTGTTCGTCTGCTTCAGTCCTGGTTATTAAAATCTTCATTTATAGTCTTATGAGAAACACTGATAAAAATTAATTTTAGGAGATGAAATTTATAAACTGAGAAATGCCTAGCTAAAAAGGAAAACTACTTGGACAGTATAATATATCAAAATAGTATCTCTCAGGTCTGCAGCTGAGCAGATGTACATCAGATTTGTTCAAGAAATTAAACTATTCTTGAAAGAGATACGATTTTGGATAACGTAAAGTGCATAACAAGTTCCAATGATACATTTCTTAAATTTGCCATTTTGGACTTAATTATGATCATCTGCATTTGTGCATGCATCCCCATGTACCTCATCCCGTTAAGCTCAACTGAGCAAATTTGCAGTCATGTTGCAATTCATATAAAAGACTTAATTACCATTGCATGTCTACCTGTCTCAATCTGGAAAGCAACAAAGGTATCATCTGCCTTTCTGTCACAAAAGAAAAGCTGATATGTCAGCTTTGCAAGTGAAGTTATGTCTGTGTGAAGAGAGGAAAAACCACAGGTACGCCTGCCGTACAGGCTGCCTTTTCCTGATATTCCTATGCAGGACTAGTGGAGTGGAGCTGCTACCTAAGACACAGATTCCCAGTCACTACAGCAGTACAAGCAAATGATACTGTGAAACAGCTCTCGAAAATACATGTGCTGTGTTGAGTTTGTTTCAATGTATCAGCAAATTCATAAGGAAAGACAGTAGGTGTAAGTGAAAGCTGAATTTAATGTGTATTAGGCTAGTTGCATTGTAGGAGATAGACTCTGGAAAGGAAGCTGGGACAACTTTCTGGTATCCTAAAAAGTGGTAGAAAACTCTCATTATATACAGACCTGATCAAGGCAAGTCTACCACAAGAGACAATACAGCACAAAGACTTTTCAGCCACCTAAGACCATTTTTCTAGTGGCTGAAACATTCATGGCGAGAAACAAACTAAATATTCAACTGAAAGACAGTGATATCCAACATAATCCAATGAAATCAATACCTATTCCAATATTTGCAAATATCTACTAGCAAATTGCCTGCCATAATTACCCAGGGATTCTACATGTAATTGAAACACCTAATTCACCTATTCAAAGTTCTCCCTGGAGGCTGCAGCACATTCATGATAGTCCTGGAACTCAGCATAAGCAACAGAGCAAGAGTGCTAAAGGTACAGCAAAGGAAAAAAAAAAACAAACCAAACCAAACACCCAAAAATGGAAAAAAAAAAAAAAAAAAGGCTGCAGAAGCAATGCTACACCATTCCATAACTGAATAGAGAAATGCAGCTTAATATGAGTTAGTCTACCAGTAGCAGCATGTCACTGTCTTCACTGACAGGGACTTCACAGGGACCAAGAACAATCATGTTTCTCTGCCAAACAACTCCATCTGAAACATTGTCTACAAACAGAACAATCCAATCATAAAACCATCATACACTGGTATGTTTTTTTTCCTTTAATCACAGTATTTTTTGTTTCTAGTCAGAACAATCAAATCTCCATGGTTTTAACATGTGTTTTGCTCTCCTTACACTATGAGAAACCTGTCTAGAAGAAAGAACTAGTAAAAAGTCACATTATAACTGAAATGTTATTCCCCCAAACCTGTCAGCTTTCATGCAAACTTTCTCATTCAAACCAGCTACATTTTAGCTATTTTCACAATCCTACCCTATTTGAATTTGCATGATAGAATCATTCTTATGCTTAGTTTTCCTTCTCAAAAAATAAGATTGTTTAGTCAAAACCAGGATTTTTCATCCACCTCTGCAATCAGAATGGAAGACAAAATAACAGCTGTAATAGTTTTAATTCAACACAAGAACAATAGCCTCTGATGATAATTCACATTTTCATTTGAATATGTGACTATTCCTTTTGATTTCAGTAGTATTGCTCATTATTATTTAACATTTGTATTACAGCAGTTCCTGAGGTTTCAATGAGACTGGGTCCCATTGTCTTCGATACCAAAAAGCACTGAATAAATTACATGTCTGGACCAGAGTTATGGAATGCTTAAGCACAGGCCCAATTGTTTTAAGGACAGGGGTCTAAATTAGGGTCGTGCTGGGAAAACAAGGCCTTACTAAATATCTACAGGGGTGAGTGACTCTTGCTCCCGAGGATAGTGGAGTCTACCCCACCAGAACATTGTAACATTATAGCAGCCACTTGTGCCATTTTGCAGAATAAACCAACTGAACAACCCTGTCTTGTAAACATGACCATGAACAGCCTGTACCATTCACCATTTGTGTGGGACGGTTGTCTTAAATGTCCATTGCGCTATACACATATGCATGGACACACACATGCAGGTCTACTACAAACCTTTCTATTGCAACACCTACCAGCTAAAAAGCATTAGAGCTGGCACTGAGTGTCTGGATATAACACATTGAAGCAAACCTCAGCCTTCAGCTGTGCTCCTGATCTGAGAATTTGGAGAGTTTGAAGGTCTTGGAGGTTTTTTTTTCTGCTTATACTGATTTATGATTAAAATATAAACATCCTGACTGGTGTGAAGATAAAAATTGAAGTCTTCTACTTAAAATTCCAAGTTTTTTTCCGATTTCTCATGGGTAAGGCTGTAGGGTTTTAAACCCCTGTCTCCCTTTTCCTTCTGTTCCCCTCAGGAAGGGCTAATAAAGATGCTATAGACACGAGAATATTTGTGTACCAGGCAAGGAAAGGATTATATGACAGAACTAAATTTCCCATGGACACTTTACACTGACACATGATAGCTTTGATACAACACACAGCTCTAAATTAGCGTGTAGCATGCAACTGATAATACAACAGAATTTCTCAAGTCCATGAAATTAATAGAAATAAAAGAACATTTTCTTGTGTTCTATTCCCATCTGTGCTTGCGATGCTATACTAGGCTACAGAACAACTGGGGGGTTAATTATTTTTTCATCAGGAAAGTGATCATAGTCTGATAGCTCTTACTTCTGCCTCTAACATGCCATGCTGCCCTGAGGCACTGAATAAATTCTAATTTGAAAGGAAAATACTTAGGAGCTTTTTAAGAAGCTATATTGAAGGGACTTTGCAAGTTGCATTACTTAAAACCTAAACTATGTATACATACTTTTTTTTTATATATATATATATATATTTATTGTTAGAGTATCATCTCCCAGAATGCAACAGAACAACCTGAAAATCTTTCAAGGATGGATGATAATGTTCTGTACTTTAAATCTACTAGCAATTACAACTTCTAAAACCTTATCCACCTAGAAAACAACATAATCATGTAATAGGGAAAGCTTAGTATATTTGTGTTGGATTAAGTTTTCAGTTTTAAAAACACATCAGATATCACTAGTTTTAGTTGAACAACTACTTTTTAAAAACACCGCAATTTTTTCTACTATTTTAAATAAAAGAGATTTATACTCAATTTACTTTTTTCAGTATGTTAAAAACACTTTATTAGAAACATTCAGGTATTTGTGGGTAACAAAGTTTTAAACTCCAGGAAGCACCAAAAAGGATCCCGTATTTTCTGTGAGTCTGTGATTTTCAACACGTCCTAATAGGACATGGCCCATTTCAGCAGCTGAGGAGAACCATTGTAACTCCCACAGTAATCTTCAAAATTGTAGTCACTATTTTGGCTCCATTTTTACCAGAATTTGTCCCTGGGCACAGCAGGATTCCTATCCCCTTGGTCATTCATACCTGATCCAGCTTTGGGAAGCTCTGCAGGTTTTCTAGAAAAGCATTCCTAGACAGTTGCCATGTACGTGGCTAGAGAGTCTAAGGTCAGAACAAATCAGTGATCTGTTTTAGTGGATGGAGATCTAGCCAACACAAACAACTGACTCTAGAGTTTGGTTCATGTTACCCTAAAAGAGCCTATTTCTCTCCACTGGACTGTAAAGGGAGCTCTTGTTGATTAGTTTAAGTGCAGACATCTACACAGCAGATTTCCAAAGTTAGGTTTGATAAATCCTAACCTAAGTTACGTCCAGGAAAAAAAACAATTTCCTTTATTGCTAATAATAACCTTAAGTATTTAAAAACATGCCTTATTTACTATTTGAATTCATCCAGCATAAGTTTCAAAGCCATGATTCTTGATAAACTCCTGACAAGTAGATTGAGGAGCCTCAGCAACTTACATATCATGATCAAGCCAACTCTTCATCTTCTCTTTGTTAAACAAGACAGATTGACTTAGAAACACCACGTCTCAAGTAATTTCCCCTAGGTCTTCAAGATATAGCTTATATTTTTTGATACTCTCCCTCTCCGGTTTTTCAAGCCAGAGACGTGGACTGTGATCTGTGCTCACTCGAACTGTACCAAGAGACTCCTGTCACTGGCTGACAGCTAAGCTACATCTTTACAGAAGATCTTCACAAGAACTGTTGCAGAAACCTTGCAAATGTAGTTGCAGAGCTGCAATTAGCAATTTGCTGCCTGGGAGGAGAAAAGAATTAAATATACAAGAGAGATGAAATTGTGATTAAATATATGAAAGAGCTCCTTAATGTAGAAATCCAAACATACAAACAACATGACAGTGTATCTCCAGTCACTGGAGATGTGGCCGTTGTGCTCGGGGTACAAGTATGTCCCAGACAAACTACTACTTCCATTCTCCGTTCTCTTCTCTGACTACAGAGCCTCCTGCTTTTCTCCTGCCTATGTAACTTTGTCCTGATTTCTAGCCCTGTGCTTATCCTCTCTGTACTTTGGGTCAGATGCTTGCCTTTTTCTTCCTGGTTTGAAATCCATGTCTATGGTCCTGGGTCAAGGAGAATGTCATGTGAAAGAGTAAAGTGCTTAATGAGCATTGCTGCATTTTTTTTTCTTTAACAGCAATAAAAAAATATAAGGTAAGAAAATATGGTATTAGGTATACTAACTTAACTACTGCTATTTTAAAATCTCAATAGAGGATTTTTTTTCTAAAAAATATTATACAAATATCATATTTACAACAGCCAGGTCGTGCACAAGGACCATGACTTCTTTGTGCATTTCATTCAACAGACTATGAAATTTGCTCTCTGTGTCACATTTATGCCACATTTCCCTCTTAAGTTTTTCAGTACTCAGCCTGTAAAAATTTTACTGTCTTGAGCCTGTTGGCTCACACGCCACCTAACTCCAGCCTGGCAGTAATGAGTAAGCCATGGTCAAAAATGCTTACTTCATAACCACTGACAGTCAGCAGATGTGAGCAATTCTCTGACCCCTGTGAGGATAGAAGGTTATGGCTGGCTTGAATATTATTCCTTTTTTTTCCTCCCAAAAAACCAAAGGTTGGTTGTACCATCTTCAGATATATTCAGTGATGGCTATCACAGAAATGGAATCCTACCGAGTAGCTTTCCCTCTCTCCATTATGCAAACACATACACATTTTTCTTACTCCTTCCTTTCTTTTTTGCTACTGCCTCACTTCCTTCCCAGCCCCGTGTTTATTCCTGCTGCTTTATAATATACCTTTTCCAACTCTCTTGTGCCTCTTTAGGGATGGGGAAAAACAAGAGCCTCCTCGCACATTATGCATGTGATTCCATAAATATTATACAGTGACACGAAGATTTTTTTTTTCACTCTATATTTTTCTTCCATGCAAAGCCAAGTAGGATCTGCAAGAGCAGATCAGTTCAGGCTTATCAATGGGGAAAAAAAAGTGAGCGAGAACAAAACAGCAGTGTTACGTTAACGGTTGGACTTGATGATCTTAAAAGTCTTTTCCAACCTAAATGATTCTATGATTCTACAAAATGTCTGATCAAAAATGTAAATTAGTTTCTGTAAAAAGAATGATAGATTAGGATTTTCCAGCCCAGAAAAAAGATACAGCTGAGGAGGACTGTGATGAAAGTCCATCAGACCACACATACAAAAGTTGTAGAAGACTGGACTTTGGCCAACACAGGAGTCAGAAGGCATTACAGCAAACGAGCCATTTGAACTCAACACAAGGACAGTGGATCTTTACACAACACCTGTGTCAGTAGGGCAGCTGTCCAATCACAGCGATCTGTTGTGATGGGCAGAATTTACACTGGTTCAAAAGGCAACTGGACAATTTTATAGAAAAAAACCAAACCAACATGTCTTATGATGCCTCCAGTGGTCACAGCACTACAAGAAAATGCCACTGTGTATTTGCTCTATGCAACTCCCTGGTTGCTAGCATTGGTCACCAACAAAGAGAGATGATGGACAGTGGGTTTTTGTTTGAACTAACATGTCCATCCTTGAGAATAAGGTAACCCTGAGGCATGTTCGCAGGTCAAGGCAGGTTTGTGAGTTTGCTGTGCTGGATTCAGACTGGCTCAGTGCCTTCTCATGGTGGGAGAACTCTCTGTTCTGTGGTCTAAGACAGCACAGATACTTCAAATGAGCTTTTCCAACATGGTAATCTCCTCTTTAACACCTGCGTAACAGCAGATTTTCCTTTATCAAAATTCAAAAGGATGTTGAGTTATAGAATTTTATAACTGTAAGAGTGCTCAGTTTCAACTGTCAGGGTGTATTCAAGCGCTGCCTACACCCAAACATGCCTAAATAATAGAAAGCATGTACAAATGCTTCACATATTGTAACTGTATGACAGTATGTAAGCTTTGCATTCACATAGATTCATTTGGAGAAGGGGTGGGGACAATTTTGAGATGCTCCAACATTTATACAATTACAACTGCAGTGCAGAGAGAAGCTCAGATCTCAGTACTTTACAGAATCACAGAATCACTACGGTTGGAAAAGACCTGTAAGATCATCAAGTCCAACCTGGGGAAAAAGAAAAAAAAAAAAGAAAAAAAAAAAGAAAAAAAAAAGCCAACCACCACACAACAACAACAAGCCACAACACACCAAAAACCAACCCACCCAACACCACAGAGCACCATGTCCATCAAGCTACATGCCACAATGCCACATCCACACGCTCCTTGAATACCTCCAGGGAGGGTGACTCTACCACCTCCCTGGGCAGCCTATTCCAATGTTTCACTACTCTCTCAGTAAAGAACTTTTTCCTAATACCCAGCCTGAACCTCCCCTGGCGCAACATGAGGCCATTTCCTCTAGTCCTGTCACTAGTCACTTGGGAGAAGAGACCAACCCCCACCTCTCTGCAACCCCCTTTCAGGTAGTTGTAGAGAGCGATAAGGTCTCCCCTCAGCCTCCTCTTCTCCAGACTGAACAACCCCAGCTCCCTCAGCCGCTCCTCATAAGACTTGTGCTCCAGACCCCTCACCAGCTTCGTCGCC